>NW_022196911.1:95395576-95427304 GCF_008632895.1 Mastomys coucha | reverse complement strand
CCCCTCACAGACTTACCTAGAGGCTAATCTGTTCGAGGTATTCTCTCAGGCTAGGATCCTTCTTCCCAGGTGGCACTAGTTTGGGTCAAGTAGAAAAAAAAAAGTTAGCCTACACAAAAGGAAACCTCTCCTTTCCTTATTTCAAGATTTCTTGAAATTCATCTGAGATGATGCACAAGAAGTTCCTTTGGAATCTATACATCACGCTATCAAAACAAGGCATTCTGGTCTTACATTAATCACTTCCTGCTAAGGGCCAAGGTTTTGTCCTAATCACAAGACCAGCGACATCCATTTGAAGGCCAGCACCGCCCCCTGGTGGAAGTAGCGGGCAAGAACAAGTATAGCAGCCACCAATGGATGGTCAGAGAACTTATTTTTTTAAACACATGCTTCTTAGGAGCATGTGTTTTATTTGTGTGCGTGCCATTGTATTATTAACTGGAAAATAATGTTCATACATATATATTTTATATAATGTATTGTATTGAAATATGTATATCTGTGAAATGACTAAATTAAACTGACATATCACGTACCTTTTTATGATAGGGACACTTAAAATCTACTTGTATAAAATGCAGTGTTGTTTTCTCTCTCATTTTGACACGAAATGTTCTCTTAGAAATACTTTATTTACATGTGAATATACAACAAATTAGTTGTCTGCTCATTACCTAATTATAATTATAATTATTATAAGAAATAACTAGTAGCAATAGTAGTAGCAGTCATTTATGTAATAATCAAGCACTGCAGATACTTTAAATTATTAATATATGCTAATGTGCTGCTTTAGTGTTTCAATTTCAACAATGCAATCAGAGGAATGATTTTACAATGCACAAACAATTAGATGGTGGATGCCCAATATGTAAAGTACGTATGCAAATCAACACACATAACCGAGTAATTATTCATAAGTAAAATAATCTCCTCCAGTCATTTTTCTTCAAGGGTGTGGCCCCCTGCTAGGTTGTCCGCGCTCTAGCTATTGGCTCCACATCTGTGATACGGCACTGATAACTGAGAAAGACACGAAGTTGGGAAAGGGATGTGTGGACCTAGGTCTGGGAGGAGTTAGGGAGGGGCATGGGCATGATGGAAATGCATTTCGTTCATCTATGAAATTCTCAAAGAATAAGGGAATCTCAAAGTATGAGAATCTCAAGTCACCTTGAACAAACAAGTTGACACCCAGTAAATAAAATAACATTTATTATCCCGAATAAAATGTTTGGCATGTCTGGGTCTTACTTGTTTAACCTGCTAATAAGGAACTGAATTAAGAGCTATCTGGGGCTCTTCATAACTGTAAAAAATGTCCTGCAGCTTTGCCTAGGTCATGTGTTTAAAGACCATACCAGTGCTGGCCACAGCGCTGGCTGGCCAGACTTGTGGTAACTCGTGTCCTGGCAACACCAATCAGGACAGTCAGTATCCTAGAGATAACACCAAGCCCATACCATCTTCCCCACCTGAACCTGAAGCCAGTCCTTCCAAAGTCTCCCAGCCCTCCTTCTTCCTGTCCTTACAACCATCCTCGGCCCACCCTTCTAGGTCACTGCCTCAGAGAAGGTTCCTCCACTTTCAGCTTCACTTCCCCAGCACACACACACACACACACACACACACACGCATGCACACACACATACACACACATGCATACGCACACACATGCACACATCCACACACGCACACACATGCACACACACCAGCACCCTTCATTTACACACACACATGCACACACACACACACATGCACACACACACTCATGCATGCACACATGCACCAGCACCACCATTCACTCCCCCAGTACTTACACACACACACACACACACACTCACACCAGCACCACCATTCACTTCCCCAGTACTTACATACACACACACACACACACACACACACACACCAGCACCACCATCAGTGATAATAGCTACCATTTATTGAATCGTTACGCTTTCTAGGTACTATATTAAGACCAATGAGATAGAAACTCTTAACTACATTTTGACAATATAATTTATCTGAAATTTTTCTGAAAGTCTCTCTGATGAAAGGAAGGGAGGAAGGGAGGGAGGGAAGGAGGAAGAGATTTAATGGAGAATCTGCCTTATAGCACTAACCATTCCGTGAATCTTTCCTCTGAGATGTTCTAGCAGTGACATCTGTCAGAAGCCCTGTCCTGGTCTCTCTCCCTACCTGTGCACTCTCTCCTGCCAGTTTGCAGCTTCCTTCTCCCCTCCTTCCTCTGGCATCACCCTGAATCTTTCCTTCCATTTCCACTCCACACACCCTGTCTATGGACATCAAGACAGATAATACAAAGAAACCTGTCTTCCCTCCATCCTCAATGCTAAGCCCAGCTTTGTGACACTTAATTCTTTTTAAATTTATTTGTGTATGTATATGTATATTGTGTGCATGTGTGTATGTGTGTCTATTTCTGTGTCCGTGTAATGTTATGCCCTCCATGTAGAGGTCAGAAGACAGCTTCCAGTGTTAATCCTCACCTTCAACCTTGTTTGATGTAGGGTCTCTTTGGTTTGGTTTTGTGTTATGCTAAAACTCTTTATGGAAAATGGTACCCAAGTGCCCCTTACCACATACTCTTGCCAGCCCATCATCAAAGGATGCCAGCAGCTGGCTGGTGGTCCACTCTCTCATCTCCAGACATTATGTTATACTTCATGGCCACTTACCATCATGCTCCACTTGTTCCTCATTCTATATCCCATAACTATTGAATCCAGTCCCTGTGGCTGGTCTCTGGGCTTGAACAACATCTACCTACTTTAAAATTCTGTACATGGGTCTCCACTCTCTGAATGCTAAGTTTGAATGTGGTTTGTGTAAATCTTCTGAAGGCTTCTGTGCTGGAAGCATGGTCTCCAGTGTGATGGTTTTGAGGGAGTGGAGTCTTACAGAAGTTAGACACAGTGGGAGGCCATTGGCTCCGTGTTCCTTAGTAACTCTGCCTCAGAAAGGATTAGCACAGATCTGTTTGTGGGACCCAGCCAGCTCTTGAGGAGGGGCTGTTTTAAAGCAAGCCCATCCCCAAGTTCTTGTTTCTTCTCCAGAAACTTTTCCCTTCCCGTTTCTCTGCTGCATTGTGATGTAGACAAAGGGACACTCACCAGAAGCTGAAAAGATGGTTCTGCCCAAACTTGGACTCTCAACTTCCAAAACTGTCAATTGGATAGATGTCTTTTCTTTATAAAATAGTCAGCTTCAGGTATCTTGTTAAAGCAACAGAACTCGATTAACATTGAGCCAACCTCCTGTCAACTGTACCCAAGCCATGTTCGCTCTCACCTCCTCTGTGACACAAAGACATCCAATGACTCAAACTCTTTCATCCCCTTATCTGTCTCTCTGATTTCAACCCTTCCTTCTATATAATTATGTAGTCTGTCACCATCACCCTAGTCATTTTTCTCTAGGGCACCAGGTATTTCTTTGGCAGTTTTTCCTTCTGGTCCTACTTTCAGATCCCCCAAACCTACATCATTCTGTCTACCCTAGCACAGTATTATTTCCAAATACATAACAGCGGAGCATCAACGGAAATGAGAACCATGCCCTCAATTCTGCGTGCCGACCCCTTTACACCTTGCTGGCCAGGCATGTGCCCAGAGCGATAAGCTTACTCTAAACATTGATTCTCCCTACCAGCAGCCATCTTTATCTGGGGTATCCCAGCAACCTCTCAAATTCAGTTAGTCCAAAATTAAGCTTAGTGTTCCCACCTTAATCCCATCTCAGTCAACATTATGAATTCCCAGCATCTGAAATCAGTTATGAGGGCCAGCCCCAGCCCCAGTCCCAGCCACTGTGTACTTATTATTGCAGTATTTGGCTAGCCTGGGCTACATAACAAGTTCCAGGCCAGGTCAATAGTAAGATCCTATCCAAAAACAAACAAACAAACAAACAAACAAAAACAGAAAAACTTCCCTTACACTCAAATGTCAGTCAATAACCACTTCCTCTCTACTCTACCATCTTCCTTCTATATATATCACCATCCACATCTTTCCCACCTGGGCCATTCTTCTACTTCCGTAGTTTGCCTTACCAACTCATTTCAACTTGATTCTTTTGCTACATTTTTATTAAAATATAATTACATCACTTCCCTCCACTCAATTCTTTCCTCCACCTCCTCCCATGCCCCTACCCCCACCCCTCACTCCTACTCCCTATTAAGTTCCTAGCCTCTTCTTCTTTAATTGTTCTTGTTATAGACACATGCATACATATATAAAGTACAACCTGCTGTGCCTGTTCAGTGTGGCTTGCCTGTACATCATTTCAGGGCTGACCACTTGGTATTGGGTCATCAAGTGGAGGGGCTCCTCCCTGAGAATAGACCACTTCTCTCACTCTCAGAATCAACTTGATATTTCCCTTTGCTTGTTGCTTACGACTCATTCCAAACCCTTTGGTCTAGCACACAGAGCTAAACAGGATCCAGCCCCCATCTAGAACTAACAATTCCCTAAAGACCGTAACAATGTCTTTTCACGTCTAGATTTCCTGAGCTCCCCATCTTCTGTAGCACACTAGACAATGTAGCCACAGGCTGTGTCACTGGCCAACACATATGTGTTACAACTAAGGGAAGAAGGAGAGATTAGCAAGGATATACTTATTTAAATGGCACGGTTTTGGTTCTCATGGGATAAAATACCTGTTTCTGTCGCTAATAGTCCTTCGTCCACCTGCATAGTAAGCCAGGCAGACAGGGCCTGTCTCTGTCTCCCTTAGCCTTTGACACTGGATTAGCCCCTGTACCAGATAATGACGGTGTATTCATAGGGTCTCTAGATGAAAGGGAAGGATTACTCATTCAAAATTAAAAGTCAAAATAATGAACTTAATATAGAACTAAACCCTTCTTTATGTACGATAACAAATATCCTCAAGCGATGGAGGGGGGGTGCTAGGCATTAATTATTTTTTAAATCGCCCAATTATGCATCATTTCATGCTAATCTAAATGATGCCATTTCTCTCTCAGCAGACACCACTCAGCTCGAGACAGCCCCCACAACCGTGTATAAAAGCTCAAAGAGCCCACAAGCAGGTGACGTTCTGAACTCCTTTGAAATTACAGCTGCCCACGGACCAGCAGAACTTTTGCCTTGGCACCATGTCTCTCCGGTTTTCTGGCGGATCCAGGCACGTTGGCATACAGTCGGGATCCCTCAGGCCGCCCAGTGGAGGCGCAGGCTTGGCTGGGAGCAGTGTGGCTGGCGGTTCAGTTGCTGGTAGTGGATTTTCTTGGGCCTTGGGAGGGACACTGGGCAGTGCTCCTGGGAGCCATGCCACTGGTGCCCTGGGAAGCGTCACTGGTGTTTGCTTCGTTGGAAATGAAGGGGGTCTCCTCTCTGGAAATGAGAAGGTCACCATGCAGAATCTTAACGACCGCTTGGCCTCTTACCTGGATAACGTGAAAGCTCTGGAGGAGGTCAACGCTGAGCTAGAGAAAAAGATCAAGACTTGGCATGAGAAATACGGACCGGGATCTTGCCGCGGACTTGACCGTGACTATAGCAAATATCATCTAACCATTGAGGACCTTAAAGGCAAGGTAAAGTCGCAAACTTGAAACCAGTCAAGTATTTAAAACATGATAACTTCCGGCAAAAGTATATAAAACCACAAAGGGAAATGCTTCGTGGCTGTTCTCTAAGTTTCACTTAATTTTAATACATAATTCTTCCCGTTGCTCAAAATTAGAAGCCTTGACTCAATACTTTCAATGTAGCTAAAATGTTAATCCTGCTGTCTATTTTGAGATGCATTTATAGATAATAAAGTATCATATCCTAAAAATAATGCATTTATATGAGAACGAATTTAAAACATTGCTGCTTTTTAAAAATTAAATTCTAAACATTCTGATAACTGCCTACACTTAAAAACTGATCCAGAGGCTTAATTATTTTCTGAGTAATACATAACAAAAGCAAGATTATTTCTGTTAACTCCCTTTTCATTTCCTCCAGATCATCTCTTCCACGGCCGCTAATGCTAATATAATTCTGCAAATTGACAACGCCAGACTGGCTGCTGACGATTTCCGACTAAAGTAGGTGACAGACAACAATGGCGGCCCTGAAACTAAGTTCCTATCTGTTTATGTTGTTAATTTTTCTTCCATTTTCATCTCAAGTAAAATTACAACCTAAGGGAATCAAAGGATTTCTGATAGAAAATGATAATTACCTTAGGTGAGAATGTTACCTATGCATTTCATCCATGGAGTAAGCTGCTCTTGTATCTCCTTGCCTGTCTAAAGCATGCCAAGCACACAGTGACTATTGTTCACTCCTTAAGAATGTTAACCTCGGGGCTGGAGAGATGGCTCAGTAGTTCAGAGCACTGACTGTTCTTCCAAAGGACCCAAGGTCAGTTCCCAGCAACCGGCTCACAACTCTAACTCCAGTTCCAGGGGGTGTGATATCCATAGACATGCAGGCAAAACATCAGTGCACATAAAAAATAAAGAAAAGGGTTTTTTAAAATATTAACTTAGATAAGACTATGAAACGGTTGGTTTTTACTTAACGGCGATAGACATTTCAGTCTACGGGATTGGTTAGCTGCTCATTGTCCTGTACTGAACTGGAGGGACAGCTCTTTATGTATAGCTGTTTTGTTTTCTTTTGTTTTGTTTTATGACCAGGTCCCACTCTGTAGCCCAGGCTGGTCTAGAACTCACAACTTTCCTGCCTCAAGCTCCTGAGTTCTTAGATTACAGACATTGACTACCACACAGGGGTGGTTTTTTTTTCTATAAATTTTTATATTTAGAGTCCTGATCTGGTTTCAGATTTCCAGTTGATATCTTCAACTTCTTGAAGAGGTCTAACATGCACTGAAATTCCTTTAAATCCACCCTCTCCCCTCAAGGTATGAAAACGAGCTCACCCTTCACCAAAATGTAGAGGCAGACATCAACGGGTTGCGGCGCGTCCTTGATGAGCTGACCCTCTGCAGGACGGACCAAGAGCTGCAGTATGAATCCCTGAGTGAGGAGATGACTTATCTCAAGAAGAACCACGAAGAGGTAGGAGACGCTTGGCTCTAACCCCAACACAGCTCTGCCTGTCTGGGGAGAGAAGCTGTTGAAATTCCAGCACAAATCAACCTCATGGAGATCATGCACAAAATCTACTTACCTCCCACGAGAACATTAGAAGGAAAGTTAGGAGAATGTGGGGGAAGGGGAGATTGTACAGCATAGCACTGGAACAAGGCCCTTCAGGGGAGTTTGGCAGGACAGTGACGCCCCACCCCCCATCAAGGAAACCAGGAGAGGGAAGGGAAGAAAGGCAAGCACTAAGGAAGGGCTGGAAACTGCAAGATCCATGTCCTCTTAAAGACACAGCAACAGAAAGAAGGCAGCAGCTTTGACTGCACTGAGGGTAGGCTAGAAAGCCACTCCCCTCATGCCACCCCGAGATCATTTACTACGCTCTTGTGGCTGGTGCACTCTTGTGGCTGGTATACTCTTGTGGCTGGTACACTCTCGTGGCTGGTGCACTCTCGTGGCTGGTGCTATCAGGCAAGTAGTTTGATTTTGAAAATCCACAGCAACAAGAATTTTCCTTCATATGGAATCTTACATAAAACTTTAAAATACAGAAATACATTAACAGTAGCCTTTTAGGGGAGGTATATAAGTATGGTTAGATGATGGATAGATAGATAGATAGATAGATAGATAGATAGATAGATAGATAGATGGATGGATGGATGGATGGATGGATGGATGGATGGATGGACAGACAGACAGATATCTTAACTAAGAAGTCAGATTCTGGTTTAAGAAAACAAAAGTTGGCCAGGCACTTGGGAGTTGGAGGCAGGCAGGGGCATGGGAACTGGAGGCCAGCGAGGGCTACCTAGCAAGTTCCTGTTGAGGGATGAGGGAGAAACCTGAGATATCAACACTTTGAAATCCAAGTGAAAAGGTCAGCTGCTCCATGGACTAGTGCAGACCCTTGCTTTGCTCAAGAACCCAAGGTGCCACATCTGGAGGGTATAGCCACTAAGAACAGGTGTTCGAGATCCCTGTCCAGTCTCCCTTCCAACCAGATCCCTTCAAGCAACTTAGGCGAGTTTCTTTTCCTCTCTGTGCTCCAGTGTCCTCATCTATGAAGGGAGGGTCTGCCTCATAAGGGTGCTCAGCCTTGTAGCACACCCTCAGAGCAGCGTCTGCCATCTAGTGGTCATTCAAATAAATGACTGTGAAAATTCCAGTGGCTGGGATTGGAGGGGCGGGGCTGGGTTTTCCTCCACTCTGGTCCCATCAAGCCAATAGTTGGCAATTATCTGTTGAAAAAAACTCTCTGGTCTTTGTAATCTTTTCATATTCTTTTTCTTTTTGAAGTGGTAGTTATGGTTGTCTTTTTAAAAGTATATTTTATTTATATGTAGGGGGAGGACCATGCACAATGCTACAGTATGTCCGTGGAAGTCAAAGCACTTTCAGGAGCTGGCTTTCTTCTGCAACCCTCTAGGTCTGAGGAGTCAATTCAGCTTGGTTGGCAGGAAACATCTTTACCACTGAGCCATCTCACTGGCCACTGGTTTGGTTGGGCCTGGTGTAGTGGTTTAACCTTCCCCCCACGCACACCCTTGGTTTTCTGAGACAGGGTTTTTCTGTGTAGCCCTGGCTGTCCTGGAAATTGCTCTGTAAACCAGGCTGGCCTCAGACTCACAGAGATCGACCTGCCTCTGCCTCCCAAGTGCTGGGATTAAAGGTGCGCAGTATTACCCACTGGTTCGACTTTATAATCCCAGCATTCTGGGAGGGCTGAGGCAGGATAATTCCCTAATTCAAGGCCCAGCTTGGGTTACATACTAAGTTCCAGCTTAGTCTAGGCTACCGAGGGAGATCCTGTCTCATGAAGGAAGGAAGGGAGGGAGGGAGGGAGGAACGATAAATGAATGATGGATGGATGGATGGATGGATGGACGGACGGACAAAAGCACTGAACACAGATTAAATGGCACCCATAAATTATTCGTTGCTCTGGGAACTTTGGGACCTCTAAACCCTTCTCAGATGGCATGTGGACAGTCACTTGCATTTCACTCTAGGAAATGAAGGTTCTGCAGTGCGCAGCCGGAGGCAACGTGAACGTGGAGATGAACGCTGCCCCGGGCGTGGACCTCACCGTCCTACTGAACAACATGCGAGCCGAGTATGAGGCCCTAGCTGAGCAGAACCGCAGGGACGCCGAGGCCTGGTTCCAAGAGAAGGTGAGGCAAGCCAGACCTGCTCTATCTATTCCACCCTAGCAGACCAGACTCAGTGTGACCCTGTGTACCCTGCCTTCCAGAGCGCCACGCTGCAGCAGCAGATCTCCAATGACTTGGGCGCTGCCACCTCGGCCAGGACTGAGCTGACAGAGCTGAAGCGCTCCCTGCAGACACTGGAGATCGAGCTGCAGTCACTCTCGGCCACGGTAGGTGTTGACTCCAGGCGCTGGCGCTTCCTGGTTCCCAAAAACCTAAGAGAAGCCTTTCTTTTCTTTCCTATAACAAATGCTTACCGAATGGGGTGCGCGGGGGAAGGGGAAGAACAGCAGGAAAAGCATCCTAGGAGACAGAAAAAGGTAGTGTCTTCCTCACGGACTTTTTTTTTTTTTTAAGATTTACTTATTTATATGAGTACATTGTACTTGTCTTCAGACACACCAGAAGAGGGCATCAGATCCCATGACAGATGGTCGTGAGCCACCATGTAGTTGTGGGGAATTGAACTCAGGACCTTTGGAAGAGCTGTCAGTGCTCTTCTTCACAGATTTCTTGATACTGCTAAGTTCCTTCCTGGATCACGCCCAGAGTTCATTGTGGTAAAAAGAACCAGCCTGGCGCCCAGTTCCACCCTGCACAAGGTTCGTTCAGTGCCCCAGAGCATGCTGGGCAGTGTTGTTTCAGTTAAAACATTAAGGGACTGGTCCAGCGTTCTTTTTTTTTTTTAATACTTTTTTTAATTAATTTTTATTTATATGAGTACACTATAGCTGTCTTCAGACACACCAGAAGAGGGTACAGATTGTCATGTCCACTACAGATGGTTGTGAGTCACCATGTAGTTGCTGGGAATTGAACTCAGGACCTCTAGAAGAGCAGTCAGTATTCTTAACCGCTGAGCCATCTCTCCAGCCCCCAAGGACCAGCATTCTTTGTCCACACAGGCCAAGATGATGGGTCACAGCATCATCTCCGAACACTGAGAAAGGCATAGTAAGAGAGCGTTCACGAGGCTGGAGAGGTAGCTCTGCAGTTAAAAGAACCCGCTCTTTCAGGAGACCCAAATTTAATTCCTGGCACCCACACGGCAGCTAACAACTATCGGTAGCTCTAGTGTCAGGGTGTCTGATACCTTATTCTGTCTTCTGCAGACATTGCATACATGAGGTGCGCATACACACAGGCAAAACAGCCATCCACATAAAATATTTATTTAAAGAAATGTACACACCACCCAGACATGGGCACTATCTGTCCTCTCACCCTACATCAGTAAAGTTGACATCTCTCAGCACATGCCCACTCAGCCTCCTAGGAACATCTGGGCCATGGAGAAGACTTCAACAGTTACCATGGAAACAACCTAGAAACCTACTTTCTGTCAAGACTATGAGCTGGCAGCATCCAAAAGGCTTGACTTTGAGAATTAGGGCAAGCATGTGGCCCAAGGATTCCCCATCCTCACAAGAGGTTTTGTAATCTCTCTGAAGACACTAGGGTGTCACGTGAACAAAGAGATAACTACTATGCAAATCATAACAGTGAGCCAGCCACCAAGGAAACCACGGCTCGGTAGACTAGAAAGATCTTTTGGTTTAGCCAACCCGAAAACACAGACGCAGTGCTCTACCGCTTTGTAGTATTTAAACCGAAGATTTACCATTGGCTGAGCCCCAGCTTACCCAGCATGCCCCGCTTTCCCTCACTCTCAGCTCGGTGGCCTCTCTAGCCCTTCCGTCTGAATTCAGAAGGAATTCTGAAACCATCAGAGCCCCTGTATGATCTTCTGCCGCTGTAGGGATGAATCCTCCCTGTGTTTCTGAATAGCAGGATAGGAAATAAATTCTCAAATGCCCTCATCAGAATTAGAAGCATTTCCACACAGAAGCAATGATATCACGAAGCAGTTAGATTCTCGGCTCAGATCACCCATCCCAGGAGTAATGCTGTGAGGTCAGGCTATAACCCACCCTGCAAAATCCGTTTAACAGCCAGTGTAACCAAGCTGTAGAGTAATACTGGTAACCTAGCTTCCATATCCTGAGATTCTTTAGTCAAAATAAATTCCAAGTTCAGTTTCCCACAGGGAGAACACAAGTCAATTATAGGTTGGGGGTTATCTGTATATAAACACCTACATGTTTGCTTCCTGTGTTATGCAAACTTCGAAGTCCATCTGGTTCTTTCTCATCAGCACCCAACTTTCCCAGTGGGAGGCAGATAAGAGAGATGCTGCCTCCTCTGGCTTCCCAGGGTATTAGCCATCTTATAAAATATCCTAGGGAAGAAAGGGTTTAAGGCTTTGAACTGTGGGTGTGTCCCTCCTTGACATCTTGCTAGCATGCACATGTTCTTTCTCATTACCATATCTATCACCTCCTCTTGAATGCTTCTGGAGAACCCAGAAGCCTCTCCAAATGCAGCAGCCAGCAAAAATCAGCATCCTAAGGGTCTCAGCCCCCTTAGACCCTCACATGCCTGCCTGCCATGATGAGTATCTTACTACATAGCTCTTTCTTTGCAATCCTAGGATTGAGTCAGTACATTGGCGATATACAGACTTACCCTTAAAATTATAATGCTACTAATGCAATAAAGAAGTAAGCTAGGGAGCTGGGAGACAACTCAGCTGGTAATGGGCTTGCCAAGCAAACATAAATAAGGATATGAGTTTAATCTCTAGAACTCATGTAGAAGAAGCCAGGCCTGATGGCATGAGCTTGGAATCCTAGTGCTGGGAAGCAGAGATAGGAGGGTCCCTTGGGTCACTGACCAGCTAGTGCAGCTTAATCAGTGAGCCCCAGGCTGCAAAGAAAGGAAGGGAGGGAGGAAGGGAGGGAGGGAGGAAGGGAGGGAGGGAGGAAGGGAGGAAGGGAGGAAGGGAGGAAGGAAGGGAGAGACAGACAGGAAGGAAGGAGGGAGGGAAGGAAGGAAAGAAAGAAAGGAGGAAGAGGGAGAGAAAAAGGAAACAGGAAAAGAAAGAAAAAGTATCACCTGAGGAATGATACCCAAACACACACACACAGAGAGAGAGAGAGAGAGAGAGAGAGAGAGAGAGAGAGAGAGAGAGAGCGAGAGAGGACCAAGCCAGCTCAGTCAGTCAACAGGTTCTCAAGGGCAGGAATGAGGATTAAAGAGAAAAAGACAATTAGACAACACTGTAGCATGACCCCAGCCAGTTCTGAGACTGAAGGTAGGCTTATTTTTTTCCCAATCTGCTTTTATACCATTTTAATCACATGCAAGTAATAAGGTCAGTTCTAGGTTGAGGAACAAGCAAGACAATAAACACAAATAGTCAAGGAACAAGCAAGGCAATAAACAAAGTCGCATGATCACTCCTATGAACACTGTTTCTAAGGACTGACTTATCAGGATGACCAAGATATCAGAGCCTACTTCCATGTCCTAGCGCAAAGTCATATTCATGCCTGCCTGAAGCCTACTTCTTTGTTCTAGCCTAAAATTAGGTTCCTGCCGGATGCCCAATTCCTTGTCCTGGCCCAATTTTTGCCAAGCAGCCCCAAACGCTTTCCACAGAGAAAGAAAGAGGCGGGGGAGGGAAAGAGGGAGGGGGAGAGAGAGAGAATTTCAAATTGAAATGCATTTATTAGGTAATTGCTCGAAGCATACTGCCTCCAAAAATGCCAGGCAGAGGTTTGCATCTCATTCTAGCAGAGGTGTTGTGTCCTGTGACATAAGAGCAGTAGTCATGCCACAGGAAGAGAAGGGAAATGAGAGAGTGGAAGAGGCAGTACACATTCCGATAATGATTAATATCAGACGTAGAAACTGCCCGGACACATATATTTACGTATGATAAGACAAAGAGGGAAATGACCATAATTGAGGTTGGAATCATGGGGCAAGACAAATTACAGTCTATGAAGGAGAGAGAGGAAGTGAAGTGCTCCTAGGACTTAGTGTGGACACCGTGACCTGCATTAATGAACACAGCCCATGAGTCCCACCCTGCTAAGGGAGCCAGTCAGTCTGAACAGCCATAAAAGAGGACTCTGGTGAATGGCAGAAAGTCAAAAATGGATTACAAAGGAGAGCAACAGACCAGTGGGTCTAGGACTAGGATGCGAACTGTGGAGGAGCGAGGTTTCGGTATAACAGGCAACCCCCCCCAAAAAAAAATATTTTAAAATATAAATCCTCCTGTGAGGATTTCTTACTGTGTTGTCTCCCAAAAGTGCTTTTATATACATGTTTGTCTTAATAGAAACTGTTACCAAAATCTTAACAGTCAAATATCTTGCCGGGAGGTGGAGGAGGAGAAATGGAGGGGTGGGGCATGGATAGGCAGGGAGGCAGTGAGATGCCTAAGGGGCATTGCTGCCAAGGCTCGTGACCAGAGTTTGATCCCAGGAACCCACATGGTGGAAGGAAAGAACCAATTCCTGCAGGTTGTCCTGTGATCTCCATGTTTGCTGTGGCACATGCTTACATGCGTGCGACACACACACACACACACACACACACACACACACACACACACACGTAAATGTTAAGATAAAGTCTTGGGATGGGGGGTCATTTATCCCTTGTTAGGTATTCAGCACTTGTTCACCCAGAGTTAATAACAGGCTTCACCTCCTGTCTTATGGTGACAAGCCCCCAACCTGCCTGGGGAGTGGTCCTGCAGGATACTGAATAACCCAGGGCTGAGTACCCCTCTGGTGATTTCATCCCTTAAGATGATCTTTTCATGTATCAGAAACACTCTCTGGAGTGCTCCCTGGCGGAGACTGAGGGCAACTACTGCTCACAACTGGCTCAGATCCAGGCTCAGATCAGCGCCCTGGAGGAGCAGCTGCACCAGGTGAGGACTGAGACCGAGGGCCAGAAGCTGGAACATGAGCAGCTGCTGGACATCAAGGCCCACCTGGAGAAGGAGATCGAGACCTACTGCCGCCTCATAGACGGAGACGAGAAGTAAGATCAGTGTGAAGTTCCCAACAGCATCCCATGTTCTATCCCTCAGCTGTCAGTCCGATGCTTCTCTGTCCCACTGCACAAAAAATGCATGTCCTCCTGCTTCTAAATAGGGGAATCATTTCCTCTACATTTTGTACATCACAGAGCCCCCTTATCTACCTTGGATGACTCTCATCATTCCTACACAAATACCTCATTTCTGTCCACGTTAAACATTGTAAGACTCTCCTGACCCCGTCCCTCCCCCCAGTCTCTTGAACAACCCCCCGGGACACATTCAATATGTATGTGTGGCTCCTGGGAGATTGCATATTTTTATGTATAGTTCTTAAGCTAGTACGTATTTCTTACTTTTTAGATTCTTGGATGGGACTTCTTGAATGGGAGGGACTGGGAAGATGGCTCAGTGGGGAGAGTGCTTGTCCCAGGAGAGCCTGACTTGCATCTCCAGCATCTATGTAAAGGCTGAGTGTAATGGCTCAGAGCCTGGAGTCAGGGGAGATGCTGAGTGCTCACTGGCCAGCCAATGTAGGTGATATATGCTCTGTTGGTTCTGTGAGAGACCCTGTCTCAAAACATGGTGGTGTGCTAGAGAGATGGCTGAGAAGCTAGGAAGCACTTGTTCTTGCAGATGACAAGGTTTAGTTCTCAGCACCTGTAGATGCACACCAGTCTGTAACTCCAGTTCTTCAGAAGCTGATGCCCTCTTCTAGCCTCTGAGGGCACTGCATGCATGTGGTGCATGTGCATATGTGCAGGTAAAATGTTCATGCATGTAGAATAAAAATAAATAAGTCTCTCTCTAAAACAAAGGTTGAGGGCAACAAAGGAAGATTCCTGATGCCAATCAACACACAGTCACACTCACACACATACACACACACTCACACAAATACACTCTCATATACAAACACACTCACACACATACACATACTCACACATAACTTACAAATACACACAGCCACACTCACACACATACACACACACACTCACACAAATACACTCTCATACACAAACACACTCACAAATATACACACACACATACACACACATACACATACTCACACACACAAACACACACTCACACGCATACACACACATACTCACATATTCACAAACACACACACACATTCACACACACTCATATACATCCACATTCACAGACACACACCACCACCTCTACCACCACCAAAAAGAAAAAAAATCAAATTGAAATAATATTTTTCAACCCTCTCTTTAGATAACTTGTAATCATTTCCTGCTCCTGCACACAAATCATATTTTTCCAGTAGTAAAACTTGAGATCCGCTGAGTCATTATTTCAATGAAAGTTTCCTAAGTGATAAAAAACAACAATGTAAAATTGCGATGTTTTCTTTCCTCCAGTTCCTGCTCTGGCTCAAAGGGCTTTGAATCTGGAAACTCGGGGAATTCATCCAAAGGTAACAAAAACCTCGTACTTTACATCAATGACTCTCACACATGGTAACAAAATCTACAGTTACGAAGGTTTTTTTTTGGGGGGGGGGTTGTTTGATTGTTTGTTTTTGTTTTGTTTTGTTTTGTTTTTTATTTGGTTGTTTGGGTGTTTGGTCTTTCGAGACAGGGTTTCTCTGTATAACCCTAGCTGTCCTGGAACTCACTCTGTAGACCAGGCTGGCCTCAAACTCAGAAATCCACCTGCTTCTGCCTCCCAAGTGCTGGGATTAAAGGCGTGCACCATCACTGCCTGGTTTCAGTTAAGAAGTTTTAAGTAAAGTACTCTGAACTGGAAATGTTCTCCAGACACCCCAAAATCTTATTTTAAACCCATAACACTCCCTCCCCAATGTGTGAGATGCAGTGCGAGGAGCCAAACAGTGGTATCCTTCATCACATAATCTTTTGGGGCAAAATACAGTCGTTCACCTGTGTTTTCTTCTCTAGATGTATCCAAAACCACACTGGTAAAGACGGTGGTTGAAGAAATAGATCAGCGTGGGAAGGTCCTGTCCTCCAGGATCCACTCCATCGAGGAAAAGATGTCTAAGACGAGCAACGCCAAGGCTGAGCAGAGGGTTCCCTTCTAGCCGCCCTGCTGGGGGGCGGGGAATAGAGTAACTTGGGGGCGGAGCCAGCACGGCTGCACTATCTAAATCTCAGGGAGAATGGAAACGCTTTCTTCTATTACAGATAAGTGGCCTTAGCAAAATATCTGTTTTCTTAGTGACTTTCAAAGGATGCGGGGTGTTTGTATCCTAATAAAATAATTGATGGCAACACACTTCCGTTTGCTGGTGATCAATAACGAGTTGTAATTTATTTTTCCCCCGTAAGTAGACCTTTATGGAAAACGTCTTTATTGGATTTCACTCTAGTTTTCAACAACTATCAATTCGATCACACGGTATTTAATATTAAATATTCATTAGGCATAATCTTCAAATCCCACCACGTCTGCTTGAGGTAAACATGGGGGACGGTCAGGAAATCCTCCTGCAACTGACACATTCAACCACTAGATGGCGCACGCCTGGTGTTTTTTGTTACGGTGTCTCAAACTATCTCAAGCTCCTGGGATACCATTCCCATCTAACCAGAAAAAAAATCTCTGGAAAGATCTACTGCAACCAAGCCCGTGTTGATGACTTTCCCAGGACAGATTTTTTTTTTCTTTCTTGTTTTAGCTTTTGTTTTACAGCCGTTGCTATTTAATATTCTAAATAAAGAAAAAAATGCACTTTAAAAGTTAGTGCATACGTTTGGAATACAGGAAGGACAACCCACAAACCACAAGAAACTCAAGAAGTAGGAAAACCAAAAGGTGGGCATTTCATTCCTTCTTAAAAGGGGGAACCAAATACCCACGGAAGGAGTTACAGAGATTAACTATGGAGCAAAGACTGAAGGAAGGACAAGCCAGCCTAAATATAACTATCTCCTGAGAGGCTCTGACAGTACCTGACTGACACAGATGTAGAGGCTCACAGCCATCCATTGAACTGAGTACAGGGTCCTCAATGAAGGAGTTAGAGAAAGGACCTATGGAGCTGAGGGGTTTGCAGCCCCTTAGGACGAACAACAATATGAACTAACTAGTACCCTCAGAGCTCCCAGGGTCTCAACCACCAACCAAGGACTGCACATGGTGAGTCTGATTGTTCTGGCAGCATGTGTATAGTAGAGGATTGCAAATTCGATCATCAATAGGAGGAGAGGACCTCGGCCCTGCGAAGGTTCTGTGGCCCAGTGTAGGGGAAAGCCAGGGCCAATAAGTGGGAGAGGGTGGGGTGGCAGGCATGGGGAAGGGGGAGGCAACAGGGGTTTGTTCTTGTTGTTTTTGTTTGTTTGTTTGTTTTTTGGAGGGGAAACTGGGAAAGGAGAAATTTACATGTAAATAAAGAAAATATCTTTTAAAAAAAAGTTAGTGCCTACTTTTACCACTTTTGTTTTTATGCTCAGCAATCCCAGTTTTAAATCAAAATACCACAATTATATCATCTGTTTTTTTCATATATATGTGTGTATGTGTATTTTGCTCTTACCAAACAAAGGAAACACAAAACAAAACAAACTCAACTATTTTCATTTCACTTTGTTGCTGTCGTTTGGTTTGGCTTTGAGTTTTTGTTTAGCTTGCAGTTTTTCTATTTTTAGTCTAGTTTTGTCTTAGAGATAGCCCTGCTTACCCTAGAACTCTCTGTGTAGACCAGACTAGCCACAACTCACAAAGACCTGTGATCAAGCACCACCATGCCTAGCTATAGACTTCAAAAAAGTTCATGTATACTGCATTTTTCAGTCATTCATATTCCTTGGAACATCTGTGACATTTGAAGCAAATTCTGGTTTGCCTGGAAGGCCTGGGCTTCCTGGGATTGCCAGAGATCCAGCTTACTCCATTTTGGAGGCTGTATACCCATTATTTGTCCACTTAAGGTATAGCTGGACTCCCACACCACTGTTAACCAGAATTCAGTTTGTGAGGGCATTGCCTGTGCTATGTGCTACAGAGGCAGTAAAAAACCACTGCAGACGAATGGTTCACATGCAACCCCTGTGCCTCATGATTGCTCAGAAATTGCTTTACAGAGAGCGCAGGTTTAAAGACACAATTACTGGGAATTTCAAGCTAGCCACAGAGAGTGCTGAACCAAGTACAGGACTCTTCTAACAGACTTTTGTTTAGAGCCCTCAGAACAACTCCTACCTTATAGGTGTGCTTGGGGGCCATTGACCTTTGAAAACATTTTTAATGGGATCCCCTTTATGTAGGAATGCCCAGGATGGCTCAGCAAGTATGGGATGCACTTTGCAGTGAGAAGACAAGAAAACTAAATTCTTTAACTCTGTGCCTTTTACTGAAGAAATAACCCAGAATTTCCCAGGTGTCTATTCTATATCAAAGCAATGATATAGAATTAGTCCCCCTAGTGAATTACCTTCAAGTTCTATTGAGTTCACCGGGTAGCAGGAAACACCATGACTTTAGAGTGGTAAATCTGTTCTTCCTAGAAAATGACTATGCCATTCAGTTCTGTGATTTCCTGAGCTCAGCAGAAATTAGGGCAACTAGACTCTGAAGAAGTTCTGCTAATAAGCACATACTCTCCTCCAGTGCCTGAAGAGTCCCACTGCTTTTTACTGTAGTGGGTTTGTGTGCCTCAAGGTTCTGAAGAATCAATATCTATCTGAAGGAGAAGAAAACCGACCACTCTGCTTGAACAGTTAGTTGGTTTATTGGGGTGTGTGTGTGTGTGTGTGTGTGTGTGTGTGTGTGTGTGAATGAGTGTGTGGGGAGGTGGTGGTGATATTAAAACAAGATCTCATTCTGTATTCCAGGCCAGCCTGCAACTCAATGTACAACATAGCCTCAAACTCATAGCAATCCCCCCCTGTCTCAGTACTGGGAATACAGGCATGAACTAGCACATCTGGCTTTCAGCAGTTAGTTGTTATAAAAAAAAATTAAAAAAAAAAAAAAACTCACAGACATCTAAGATGTGTGGAAGCCCTTTCAGGCAGTGAATGACCTCGGGCTTCCTATACAGGCGGGGCTTCCTATAGGGGCAGGAGGCAGCTTCTGAGGGGCATCCTGTGCTATTTCTCATGCTACTGAATCATATTGGTGATACTTTGATACAATCATGTTTGGTGTGGTTGCAGAATGCAATTTTCCTCTGGAAACTGCTTCTCCCTGAAGGACACACTTCTTGTGAATGTGTCTTATTTCTTTTAACTCATGCCTAGGTATTTCTAACTTTTTTTTTTCTTCTATCACTTCTAACACATTTCAGGTGATTTTGAAGTGAAAGCACAAAATGTTTTCATCTTATACAGGAACACATCCATTTCTGCATTTTCTCTTTCGTGTGTACTAACATTTTTGTGGAGCTTTTGCCTTACTTGGTTCCTTTGGCTCATTTTTTTCCAGGCAATTATTCCTTATTTTCAAAAACGAGGTACAATTTTCCGTGACTCTTCTAAATTCTCAGAGTTCTCTTTTCTTTTGCTTGGATACGGGATTCAAAATTATTGGCTTTGGGGCTGGAGATATGACTCAGTGGGTTTTGGGGTGTTTTGTTTTGTTTTGTTGTTATTTGGGGAGTTTAGGTTTGGTTTGGTTGTTGGTTTCCTGAAACAGAGTTTCTCTGTGTAGCCCTGGCTGTCCTGGCACTCACTCTGCAAACCAGGCTGACCTCGAACTCAGAGTTCCACCTGCCTCTGCCTCCTGAGTTCTGGGATTATAGGTATGTGCCACAACTACCCAGCATGGCTCAGTGGTTCAAAGCACATTCTGTTCTTCTAGAGGACCCATTTTGTCCTCACATCCATATGGGGGGGGTGTTTACAACCACCTGTAGCTCCAGCCACAGGGGATCCAAGAGCATCTTCACTCAAATGCAAATACCCACACAAGCACACACATAAACACAATTAGAAAGCTCATAAACCTTTACAGCAAACCTGTATAAAAACAGACACGTAAAACAATGGACTACAACCAAGGCCCCAGAAGTGCCTACACACAGCCACAGTCACTTGTCTTTTGGCAAAGGTGCCAACAACACCTGTGGGGGGGAAGACAGCCTGGGTATTCCCCAGGAAGAGCAAAACTAGATTCCTATGTCTCATCCTGGGAAAGAATCAATTCAATAAAGCAAAGATCTGAGCATCAGACCTAAAACCTTAAAATACTTAGGAAAAGCACCTTAAAACCTAAGCTTGGGGAAAGACTTTCTGATAAGACTCAAACAGTTCTGGAAATAATTAACAGACAGGATTCCCATTAAAATCAAAAGCTCATGCATAACAGAAGAAAAAACCAGGGGAGGAGAAGCAGCCCACAGAACCAGAGAAAGCCTTTGCCGGTCATACCTCTGATGGGGGATTAACATCTAAAATCTATAAAGAACTCAGAAAAGATAACTGTCTAAAATCAAAGCAAATGCCAGGCTTCATGGTGTACATCTTTAATCCCAGCACTCAAGAGGCAGAGGCAGGCAGATCTCTATGAAATCCAAAGCCATTCTAGTCCATATAGCAAGTTCCAGGCAGCAAGAGCGCATAGTAAGACACGATGTATGAACACACACACACACACACACACACACACACACACACAGAGAGAGAGAATGCATATAAATGTGTAGATATAGATACATATAAATGGATTGAAGAACTATTCAGTAAATGGGCATGTGAATTGAACAGACAATCCTCAAGTAAAGAAACACAAATATCGAAGAACAAGCATACAGATGAAAGGTGTTTGACATCAAAATTACGTTCATGATTCTACGTCATTCAGTCAGCATGGTTTCCACCAAGAAAACAGGCAGCAATAATGTTGCTGAGAGCGCAGGAACTAGGGACCTTCATACTGCGCAGGTGGGATGTAAACTAGTGTGAGGAGACGAGATGAGCTTGGAGAGTCTTCCTGACACTGCAAATAGAACCAGGGGAGTCAACATAGCACAGAGACATTGGCACATCCATGTCTGGCGCACATCCGTGTCTGGTAAGGCACTGCTCTCAAGAAGCTAGATAAGGAATCAACCCATATGGACATCAACAAATGGATGATGTATTAGTCACTTTTTTATTGGTGTGATAAAACACCATGACCAAGGCACCTTACAGAAGAGAGAGTTTATTTAGAGCTTACAATTTCAGGAGGATGAGTCCATGAGCATCATGGAGGGAAGCATGGCAGCAGGCAGGCAGGCATGGCGCTGGAGCAGTAGCTGAGAGCACACCTTTCTCTATTCACAAGCAGGAAGCACAGAGAGATAACAAAAATGCAGGGAGTCTTCTGAAACCTCAAAGCCCATCCCTGTGACACACTTCCTTCAGCAAAGCCCCAACTCCTAATCCCCCTCAAACAGCCACCAACTGGGGACCAAGCACTCATATGCCCAAGACTTCCAGGGAACATCTCATACAAACCACCACAGACAACAAAAGAAAATGTGATTCCGGAGTATTGTTCATCCGTAAAGAAAATCGTGTCACTTGCAGAAACACGGATGAAAAAAGCACGTGGGTTCACAAAAACAACCATTGCTTGTCTTCTCATATGCAGCATCTACATGTCAAAAACATACATGAAAATAGAAGGGGGACTATGTGAGGGAAAAGGGTGTACGGTGGGGAAGAAGAAAGTGAATGGACAAGAGAGACAGAGACCAGAGAGACTCGTGGTAAAAGCACGTAACACACACACACACATGTGAGGATGTGATCATGGAGCCCGCCCTTTTGTATGATAACTAAAACACTAGTTTTAATGAAGTACTGGTTTGATTTGCAAGATTTTTCCCTCTCCTCTCCCACTCAGTACTTTGACCTCCTGTTTCCTCCATCTCAGTGATCTGGTCAGCTGGTCCCCCTCCCCAGCTGCTCCTCCTCACCTGGGCCTGCTCTTGGGAAAGAAAGACACGGCAGGGCACTTCTGAGAACTCACAAGGCCTGGACAGTCTTGTTCCCACGGGACCTCATAGAAGATCTCTTCCCTCAGCTGGGAGAAGCTAAATTCTTCCAGCCCCACCCCCTCCTCCTCTCGGATCTTCTATGATTTCCGGTTGGCTTTGGGGAGAATTGTCTTATGATCAGCGTCTTGGGTGCCTCTGTGTTCCCTCTTCCCTTGAGAATGCGTGTAGTCTCTCCTACATGTTTCTGTGTTGGGATTCATATCGATATGTTTACCTGTAGATCGGTTATAAACACTGTAGGTGAGCTTTGATTTTCTGACATGAACGTTCTGCATGACATTGAAGTAAGGATTTTGAAATTCTGCCACCTTTTTCCGGAATTCTAGAAATCTTTTTTCCTATCTTTATCCGTTTTGCTTGAATGCAAATGAAATGGCTTTAAGAGCTCCTGTCATCACTGCCTATTTTTTTCTTAATATCTCTTCCATAGTTTCCAATCACTCCCTTATCTTCCCCTCACCTCTCCTCCCGTTTCATTTAGAATAATATATCTATCTATAATTATCAAAAATATACATGGAAGTACAAGAGGCAGGAGACCAGGAGGAGAAGAGAGAGGGCCAAAGAGAACACCAGAGAGGGAATATGGCAAAATATCCATATATGTGTGTGTGAGTGTATGTGTGTGTATACATAGAATATATACATATGTACATATATTCATATATACTCATATATATGAAAATGTCATGATGA
Organism: Mastomys coucha; assembly: GCF_008632895.1. Taxonomy (NCBI): domain Eukaryota; kingdom Metazoa; phylum Chordata; class Mammalia; order Rodentia; family Muridae; genus Mastomys; species Mastomys coucha. The sequence continues at coordinate 95,404,415 of NW_022196911.1, read as the reverse complement.
AATCCATGCTGTTATACACATACTGAGAGACTAGCACCCTAGCTTTCCTACACCTAACATACTTGTCAGTTGTGCCCCATCTGTTCTTTAAATCCATCAGATCACTTTCCTTTTTAGTTATATTTTTTTTATGTACTTTTCAGACTTACCTGGTTGCTTGTGTGCACGTGTACATAGGCAAGTGGCATGGCACACCTGTAGAGGTCAAGAGACAACCTGGAGTGTCAGTACTTCAGGTCCATCATGGTTGAGTAGGGATCTCTTTGTCACTGTGTGCTGTGCACACCAGGGGGGTTGGCCCCAGAGCTGAAGGGATTCTCCTGTCTCCAGCACCATGTCGGAATACACACACTGGGATTACAAACACTTGCTCTGAAAGTCTGGCTTTTAGAGTCAGGTCTTCACACTTTCATGGCCATCTCCTCAACCCCCATCCTTTTTAAAATCATTTTTTAAAAAATCTGATTTTTATTTGATGACTCTGTTAGTTACACAAAGTCCTTGAAAACTTACAAGTTAATTGGTCCTAACAGGATCCAAAGGGCAGCAGATTGGACCTGTCAAAGATGGTATATCAAAAGTTGAGGTGAACCAAGCATACTGGTATTTATCTTTAATGCATGCACTCAGGAAGCAGAAGGAGATGGATTTCTGTGAGTTTGAAACCAGCCTTCTTCTCCAATTGTGAGTTCCAGGCCATCTGGGGCTATGCAGTCTGGATGGAGCTGGAGAAAAACCTACAGGTTAGAAGTGTGAGGGCTTGGACTTGGGCAGGAAGGCAATTTCATACATCAGCTAATGGATTTTGGTCATTTCTGCCCTGCATCATCCTCTGACATCACTCTGCTCAAACCCTCCTTTTTCTTAACAAGTCCCCCCTCCAACTTCGATGTCTCCAACTTCAGCATCTCGTGTGTGTGTGTGTGTGTGTGTGTGTGTGTGTGCGCGCGCGCGCGCGTGTGCGTGTGCGTGTGTGTGTGTGTGTGTGTGTGTGTGCCCATTGAGTTTAATTCGTGTTGTTTGCTTGAGCATGGGAGAGGGGTTATTTACTGGAGCCTGGCTGCACTACTGAATGAAGTGCCATCACCACCCCACCCCATCCTCCCACTCTCCCACCCCCGCCTCCAGCAGACATTAACTAATAGTCTCTTAGGGAAGGATGAAGTCTTGTGAACCCCTCTGCCATGCCACGCAGGATGAAATGCTGCTAGGCCCAGACTTGTTCCGCTCCCACGCGGGTAATCAGAACTATTGTGAAGGTGTATACATCAGCCTTGTTAGAGACAGAAAGCGCGGGTTCACACTCTTCTCCCTATTGGCTAGCTTACTCGGGCCGCCCACCCATTCTTCAGGGATGCTCCCAAAGCCTTGGAGTCCCATATGATGCTGGGTACTCAGTCACTTGTTATTAGCACTTTACCAGTGTGGATCTCTGCATTACCTGTCACACACTGCATAAAGGAGCCTCGCTGACGAAGGCTGAGAGCAACATTCATCTACGGACATAGAAGTAGTTAGAAGGCAGTTTGGCAACGTGGCCATTTAGCAAAACAATAGTATGTTCCGCCCCAGGGCCTGGGACCTCCCCAGCCACAGGCTCTTGACTGGTTTACAGAACCAAGCATGAGGGTTCACAGGATCAGGAATGAATTCAGGCCATGTCTTTTTTGATAGTCACTTGTTTGTTGGGAGCACTTCCGGTTCCTTTGCTTCCTGGGCATTAAAGCCACGTGTGTGTGTGTGTGTTGTATATACTTCCTTGTAATTTCACAGTTGTTGGTCTTTATGTTCCACAGACTATAGTTAACATTGACTCCTGGTCATGTGACCATCTTTCTTCATTTGTTTAGTTTGGTTGAAACATAACTTTGGGATTTTGTGGGACCTGCGCTGAAATAGTTTCTTTTGGGTATTACAGAATATCACTAACTTTGTTTTGCCTGTGTGCATACATACACAGGTAAACAGGTGTTTGTGTGTGTGTATGTATGTTCTTTATGAACGCTCTTCTACTTTTATTTCAAGTCAGCATTACTCTGTATAGCACTGGCTGTCAAAGAACTCACTCTACAGACCAGGCTGGCCTCAAACCTAGAGATCCACCTGCCTCTGCCTCTGCCTCTGCCCTCTGCCCTCTGCCCTCTGCCCTCTCTGCCCTCTGCCCTCTGCCCTCTCTGCCCTCTGCCCTCTCTGCCCCCTGCCCTCTGCCCTCTCTGCCCTCTGCCCTCTCTGCCCTCTCTGCCCTCTGGCCTCTGGCCTCTGTCTCTGCCTCTGCCTCTGCCTCTGCCTCTCAAGTGCTGGGATTAAAGGTGTAAGCCAGCACCGGCCCACTATCCACATTATTTTTGATGAATAGTCTCTCTTTGGTCTAGGACTCACCTGAGGCTAAGCTGTTTGATCAGCAAGCACAAGGGACCACCTGTCTCTGCCTCCCCATCCCTGAGAGTACAAGCACATACTGCCACACCTGGCTTCTTTCGGGCGCTGGGGCTAAACTCAGGCATATTAGTGCTTTACCAACTGATCTAGCTCCCCAGGGCTACTACCTTCAATTCTAAGTTAATTCATTGGATTGGGTTTTTTCAGACCATAGGAGTATTAACCTGTTTTACTGAATATGCTCATCTTTCCTATAGCTTCCTTAGCATCAAAATCATTTTATCAGACCAGGTGTGGTGGGACACACCTTTTATCCCAATGTTCAGGAAGAAGAGGCAGGTTGGTCTCCATGAGTCTGAGCCTGATCTACATCAAAGTTCCAGGCCAGCCAGGCTACACAGAGAGAATCAGTCTCAAAAAAAAGAAAGAAAAAGAAAATGAAATCCATCCCAACTAAAACTTTCACTTTCAGAGTACCCCCTTATCATTATTAAATCAAGGTTATACTTTGTGTATGTATGTGTGTATGTATGTATGTGCGTATGTGTGTATTTGTTTATTTATTGAGACAGGTTGGCCTCAACTTGAACCTATGATTCTCCTGCCTCAGCTTTCTAAGCGGAACACAACACCACAGTCAGATTGCACTGTTTTTTGTTTGTTTGTTTGTTTTTTACTCTCCTCCTCCCAGTCACTCCCTCCCACAAGCCTTCCCTCATTCCCCCTCCTCTTCTCCTCTGAGCAAGTGGAGACCCCCCTGAGTATCCTCCCACCCTGGCACATCAAGTCTCTGCGGGGCTAGGTGCATCCTCTCCCACTGAGGCCAGACAAGGCAACCCAGCTAGAAGAACACATCCCATGGACAGGCAACAGTTTTGGGGATCAGCTTACCTTCTTAAAAGGCTTTTTTTTTTCTCTTTAATGGTTGTTGTTGTTTTTTTTTGTTTTTGTCATCCCACTACTAAAGTTTTCTTTTGGAATTTTAGTGAAGTTGATCATCTCTTTCTTTGTTTGCTGTTATTGCCTCCGGATCCCAGGTAGCCAAGGATGACCCTGACTTTCCAGTCACCTAGCCTCCACCTTCTGAATGCTCTTACTACAGGCTCCTGTAGTAGCAAGGCACAGCAAAGCATGCCTGTCACCCCAGCCTGGCACTGCATGCCCGTCCCCCAGAACAGAAGTGCATACTTGCCATCCCAACACTGAGTGGGTGGAGACAGGTAGATTCTTGAAGCTTGCTGGCAGCTAGGGACCCAAAACAGTTATCCTCAGTTTGAGTAAATGACTCTAGCTCAAAAACTAAGCTGGACGAGCAATGGGAGGATGATACCCCTCCCCACAACTCCTCAGAAACATTTTTAGAAATTCAACGCACTTTTTTGTGTCTACTGTTCTGTTTTGATATACTTTAGCCATCTTTTGAGTGTGCAATGTTTTGCTACTTCTAAAGTTAACACTTAGAAGTAGTTTGTTTTGAAATTGTTCTTTGGCTTCCCTTTTTAATGGACTTATCTCATTTTGAATTATGCATATGTGTGTTTGTGCATGTGATTGTAAGTGACCACGGAGGCCAGAAGAGAGCATTAGACCCTCTGCAGCTGGAGTTACAGGTTGTTGTGAACTGTTAGTGTGGGTGCTGGGAATTGAACTCTGGTCCTCTGGAAGAGTAAGTAGCAGGTGCTTTTAACTGCTGAAGCACCTCTCCAGCCCCTGAATATTGTTTCTTGATTCAAATTTTCTGGCTTTCTTTTCTGCAACCTTACCTACTAGGTTATGAAATTTTATGCTCTTAGCTTACTTGTTTTGAATCTTCTCAACTGAAAGTGATGTCCATTGTCCCTGGAAAATGCAAGATCTTACATTTTAAATTTTTAAAAACAAAAAAAGAAGCCAACACAAAGAACATGAACAAAGGCAAAAGATGGTAAGCCGGCAAAGTGATGGCTCTATCAGGGGAAAGGAGTCTTACAGGGCAAGCAGAGCACTGTGAACATCTGGTCCAATGGGCAAGGCATGAAGAGAAGAGAAAGGGGCGCAGCCAGCGATGTGGAGGGCTTCTCAGAGAGCAGCTGTCTGAAACTCAGGCCAAGTGACTGAGGTCACCAGTAGCTAGTGGAACCAAGCGGATGAAGGATAATAAGCACAAGAAACAGTGGCTGAGCAGGCACTAGGGTCCACACCTAAAATCCAGGCACTCCGGAGCCGGAGGCAGAAGGACCACACATTTGAGGCCAGCCTGGGCAACATAGTGAGATCCTGTCAAATGGAAGAAGGGAAGAGGAAGGAAGGAGAGGGGAGGGAGAAGAGAAGGAGAGAAGAGGGGAAGGAAGGGCTGGACTGGAAGTACGGTAAACCCAAAATCTCTAAGATAATAGAACCAAAGTGTAGGAAGAAGTACGAGGTAAAAAGTAGCAGAGGCAGGCACAGAAGTAGTCTAAGAAAAACAAGATATATGGAAATACAAGAAACCTACTTGTCCCAAGAGGCTGTAACCTAGATCCTTCATTTATTGCTAAAGAAACTGCATGCCACAAAGGCTAACCAATTCCCCTGTATGGCCTGCCTAGCCACACAGCTCAGGCAAAAGCCTGTGCAGAAGAAATGGGAATTCAAGGATAAAGGTCAAGGGAAAACTTTCTGCTTCCGAAAAAGAACTTGGTTTTGTTTGTTTGACTGACTGATTGATTGTTTTTTGTTTGTTTGTTTGTTTTTCACTTAAAGCTCTGCTTCTTTCCTCTGGAATCTAGGTCTCATGGCCTTGAAATTATTTTCAACATGTCTGACAGAAAACAATGCTGGGGATGTTTTTGCTTGCCAGAGAAATACAGATGTTGCTGGTCAGAGGAGAAAGAACTGTATCTATCACACTTCTTTTTAATTCTTTAAGGAATTTTATATTGCTGAGGCCTAGAAGTCAGGAAGGGTTGTTCACACTAAATTGAAGGCATCCCCATAATAACCTTGATAATACTCCACCCTGCTCCCTCCCAGAGATAACAAACATCAAGATAACTATCCACCTACGGAAGTGGACACAGCAGAGTGAAGACATTCATTAGGGGAAAATGTCACCCACTTACGGATAATTCTCAATGAGCTGGCAAACACCATTTTGCTAGGCAAGACAGAGTTCATCTAGAAACACCCTCACGATGCATATATAAAGCAGTCTTCACCCAGTAGGACATTCACCATCGGGGCAGCACTGCAGAGTGATCATCATGTCCGTTCGCTTTTCTTCTGCATCCAGACGGCTGGGCTCTGTGAGGCTCTCCAGCGCGGGAGCAGCCTTGGGGGCCGGAAATGCTTGCGGAGTGCCCGGCATCGGAAGCGGCTTCTCCTGCGCCTTTGGGGGCAGTTCATTGGCAGGGGGGCTCGGTATGGGCGGTGCTTCTTGTGGGGCCTTCACTGCGAATGAGCATGGCCTCCTGTCAGGCAATGAGAAGGTGACCATGCAGAACCTCAACGACCGCCTGGCCTCCTACCTGGAGAACGTTCAAGCGCTGGAGGAGGCCAACGCTGACCTGGAGCAGAAGATCAAGGACTGGTATGAAAAATTTGGACCTGGGTCATGCCGCGGTCTCGATCATGACTACAGTAGATACTTCCCCATCATTGATGACCTCAGGACCCAGGTAAGAAGTCAATAACTAATATGGAGCATATAGACACAGAAACATAGTCACAGCAGGGCATGGAGCTCAGCTCCAAGGACTTCATTTATCAATATTCAAAATCATTTCTGGGCTGGAGAGGTGGCTCAACAGTTACGAACACCAGTTGGGTGTTTAATTCCCACCATCTACATGATGGCTCACAATCTCTATAAGTACAGTTCCATGATATCCAAAGCCTTCTCCCAGCCTCTGGGGCCACCACGCACACACATAGTGCACAAATACACATGCAGGAAAGACACCGATACGCATGGAAAAGTGAAATTTTAAAACAATGATAATGATAATTCATATTACAATTATAGTCTCTGAGCATGACCCACCTATCACTGGGAATCAGGCATGCCTGTATGGTTTTAGTAACACAAAAATATCAAGAACTGCCCAATGTCTCCAACTCGATATTTATAAACTTAAAAGGGAAATTTTTTTAATGATAAAGTAGGAATTAAAAATATAAACTAAGACTGACTAGATTTCAAGTCCCCATTTTCAGAACACTCATCATCAGCCCCAGGTGTGAGAAGTATTAGCGTGACCTCATGTGTAACTTAATTGCAGGGAAATTTGAATATTTTTACTATGTCCTCACTCTTACCTACCTGTCCACTCATCAGATAATCTCTGCAACCGCACACAACGCCAACATCGTCCTGCAAAATGACAACGCGAGACTGACGGCGGACGATTTCAGAATGAAGTGAGTTGAACCAAATTAAAACAGACCAAAAGCCACCCTGACACTTCCCTCTTTTCCTTGGGCCATTGAGGGTTCTTCTCTGCTCTGCTTTTTTGTCCGTTTGTCCATTTTAAACCAAATCCGTATTGAGGAGATCAATAGTGTAACCTAATTTACTTAGAAAACTCGGAGCTTATGTCAAGGTCATAGGAAAGAGAATTTTGAATATTCCCATTATCTTGCCTCATAGAAGTGTGTCTATTCTTCGTGGGTATATTAGGTCGAGTTTTAGGGTGACCTGAAAAGTGGGGTGGCTCAAATCTGGTAAGAGGGAATGAACCTTTCAAACAACATCTCTAAGGTATGAGAATGAACTGGCGCTCCACCAGAGCGTCGATGCGGACATCAATGGCTTGCGGAGGGTCCTGGACGAGCTGACCCTGTGCAGAACTGACCTTGAGGTCCAGCTGGAAACACTCAGTGAGGAGCTGGCATACCTCAAGAAGAACCACGAGGAGGTAGGCACCCAACCTTCCCTCCGGTCTTCGCAGCCCGTCTCCTTCCAGGAATCAAAACCTAATTACGTTTTGATAAAAAGTGTATCTTAACATCAAGACAGTTTTTAATTTCTCCTTACCCCTTTGAAATATTTTTATTATTCCCTCTCAGATGAAACAAACAAGCCCAGGGTAGTAGCTCACAGCTACAATCCCAGATCTCAGGGGGCAAGAATCAGAGTTCCAGGGGCAGCCTGGGCTCCGAAATAAGACTGTCTCAAAACAGAAAAAGAAACAGACCTCACAAAAAGCTTTGAACCTTATAGATCCTGTCCACTTGGCTTCCTTACAAACATTCAGAACGTCATGTCATTGAACAAATCTATTTCAGGAAATGCAGGCTCTGCAGTGCGCGGCCGGAGGCAACGTGAACGTTGAGATGAACGCAGCCCCGGGCGTGGACCTCACCGTCCTGCTGAACAACATGAGAGCCGAGTACGAGGCCCTGGCTGAGCAGAACCGCAGGGATGCCGAGGCCTGGTTCCAAGAGAAGGTAAAGCCAGGCTCGCTGGCACATGCCCTGTGCCAGGTGTGGCTGCCGCTTCCCCCACCCTGACACCAGCCCCTGACTTTGCAGAGCGCCTCCCTGCAGCAGCAGATTTCAGACGATGCTGGAGCCACCACCTCAGCTAGGAACGAACTTACTGAGATGAAACGGACTCTCCAAACCCTGGAGATAGAACTACAATCCCTCTTAGCCATGGTAAGTAGGAAGGACAAGGCAGATTTGCTTTGGAAGCTGAGAAAAAAAAAAAGAATTTCATTCTCATCGAGTTATTTACTTGGGGTTTTATCCACTGATTACTCTATTGACATCTGCTTGAAAATTATACCTACATGTTAGCAAGCCCTGGAAACCAGCAACTACAATTCTTTTTGAAGTGCTCAAGAAGAAAGCCAATTTTGCCTTGAGCCTTCTCTCCCAAGTCAAAAGATCAACACATCCATCTCTGCACAGCACAAATATCTTCCCTGGATTCCCCACCCAGTCTTCCCATCAGTCAGTTAATTAAGAGCACTTAAGTTCCTTTTAAGTGGTGTAAATACGGAGCAAAGTAGAGGTGTGAAGATTGACTCTTAAAGCAAAACCTGCCTAATGACAATAATAACACCTTTTTCATTAAGGGTTTGCCTAGCCGGTGCCCCCACAGGTTAGTCCACAATCCCCCCTGGGGCACAGAGACACAGACTTCATTATCTCCAAAAGAAGAATCAGGTTCAAAGAGAGCGATTCCCAGAGTTGTCATGGGGTGACAAAGAATGGGACTTCCTATCGAACCATCCAAATCTAAGCCTCTGCCTTTCCACCTGGGACTAGGAAACCTCCAGCATTTACCCACAAAAGAATGCCCATGCTGTATGGGAACGTATGTAAAAATTATACAAAAATATTTTGGCTTCGAAAGGGTCAGTAAGATATCGCCATCTAGCCAGACATAGTGGTGCATGCATTTCATTGCAGCACTTGGGAAGCAGAGGCAGGTGGATCTCTGTGAGTTCCAGGCCAGCCTGGTCTGTATAATGAGTTCCAGGATAGCCAGGGCTAT
>NW_022196911.1:95373509-95395566 GCF_008632895.1 Mastomys coucha | reverse complement strand
AAAACTCATTTCAAGTAAAATTATAACAGATATTCCCTCTTGGTCTACATAGACTCATTTGACTTTACAAGCCAAGCAATTAGACAGTTTAAAGTTTAAAAGGGCTATAGATCAGCAGGAGGCAAAGACTTCATGTGATTCACAATGAGGGAGCAAAGTGTAGGGCGACTTTAAGGAGAAAACTGGAAACTGTGCCATACCCCGCAAGCACAGCACCTATTGGTGTAAATGGTAGGGATCTTTCCACTGCACCTGAAAGAGAAACAGTTCCATTGTTTTCTAGCATTTCAAGAGTGACAAGGACCATTTGCCACCACCTGTGTCATTATAAAATAGACTGGTGTGGTGTCTGCCGTGAATATTGAACAGGTAGAATCTTTTAGATGGCAATGACTGTCTATGTATATGTGCAGTGTCTGTTCACGTGTACCATGCACATGTGGGAGAAGTCCAGAGGTCAGCCTTCGGTGTTGTTCTTTGGAACTGTCCACCATGTTTTTTGAGACAGAGTCTGTCAAGTGGGACCTGGGGCTCGCAGGTTAGGCTACGTTGGCTGATTGTCAAGCCACAGAAACTCTGTGGTCACTTCCCCAACCCTGGCATCACAAGCACACATACCTGACTTTTTAATGTAGGTTGTTGGGGGCTGCTCTCGAGTCCACATGCTTGCATGGCAAGCCCTTAACCAACAGCCATCCACACAGCCCCAGATGTGACCGATTGCCTTGTGTGAGGATAACTCTCTTCTGAGAGACTTGGCTTTTTCTGAATCGGTACAGTAACGTTTTCTACAATACCACCTTCCAAACCACAGAAACACTCTCTGGAGTGCTCCCTGACGGAGACCGAGGGCAACTACTGCACACAGCTGGCTCAGATCCAGGCTCAGATCAGCGCCCTGGAGGAGCAGCTGCACCAGGTGAGGACGGAGACCGAGGGCCAGAAGCTGGAGTACGAGCAGCTGCTGAACGTCAAGGCCCACCTGGAGAAGGAGATCGAGACCTACTGCCGCCTCATAGACGGAGACGAGGGGTAGGCACTCTTCCTGTAGAACACTCCTTAAGATTCCTAAACATCATCTGAAACTGAGCCAAGTCTCTGTGGTCCAGATCACATGTGAATAAAACCTCCCTCCCCAGCGTTACTTCAGCAGTCAATGAACTCCTGTAAGTCGGTGCTGTTTTATCGCTTTAGCAAGGCATGCATGTAATTAACGCAAAATCTATTTTTTCTTTTTTTTTTTTTACAGCTCTTGTGTTAAGTCAAAAGGCCAAGGAGGACCGGGAAATCAGACAAAGGGTAAATGAAAGTTCCGCAAGGTGTTCATGATTTCTTCCTTTCCTCTCCTCTCTTCTTTCCTCCTCTTCTAACTCTTCTGCCCCTGCCCAGCCCTCTCTCCCCTGTGTGTGCATATGTGCAGGTGCACCTGTTTATGGAGACCAGAGGGCAACCTCAAGCTCAGTCATAGTAGTCTCCTTTTATTTTTGAGACAGGGTCTCTGACTAGCCTAAAGCCTGCCAAGTAGGCGAGACTGGCTAGCCTCTGACTCCCAGGCATCCTCCTGTCTCCACCTCCCCAGCTCTAGAATGACAGGTGACTCGTTTAACGTGGTTGCTGGGGTGCTCTGGTCCTCATCATTACAAAGCCAGCACTTTACAGAGACTGAGTGTTTTCTGCTGTTTGTATTGTATTTGGTTTGGTTTGGTTTTTCAAAATAGGGTTTCTCTGTATAGCCCCGGCTGTCCTGGAACTCTCTATGTAGACCAGGCTGGCCTTGAACTCAAAGCTCCACCTGCCTCTGCCTCCTGAGTGCTGCGATTTAAGGGGTGTACCACCACACCCGGCAGATGATCTATTTTTCAAGTGATGAGTTATTCTCCACCTGTGTGAATTTAGCACAACTTTAATGGTTTGTTTGTGTCGTTTTAGATTTGTCTAAAACCGCCATCGTTAAAACTGTTGTTGAAGAACTAGACCCCCGTGGCAAAGTTCTCTCCTCCCGAGTTCACACCCTGGAAGAGAAGTCCACCAAAGTCAACAACAAGAATGAGCAGAGGACCCCTTCTTGAACTCCTCCCCTAAAACAGACGGCTCTAATTTCAAATACAAAAATCTAAATGCTTTTCCTCTTATGTTTCTGCTTCTCTCCAGTAAGTGAAGATGAGCTCCTTTTAGATTAGTGACATTCTTTGCCTTTCTCTCTGATGATGTTTCAATAAACGTCTCCCTGTTGCAAGTTATCCTTCCTGGTTCTTGTCCATCACTGCATCTTAAGTACACCCTCCCACAGAAGCTAAATTCTACCCTTAATTTTCTCTGTTTAATCTACTGCTCTTTGCAAGTTAGGAACTGGTTGACTACACAGTGTTTGTAGTCACATGTGCGTTCACAACTCAGCTGACATGGCTCCTGGTTGAATACACAGTAGTTTGTCACATCTCTATAAAATGTTATCTTCCACCCTTCCATGCATGCTGGGCACACATACCTTGAGTGCTAGGCCCTAAAAATAAAACAACTAATTAAAATGAAAACCAACTCCTGGAGCTGAAGAGACAGCTCAGAATCAGCTCCCCTGGCTCAGATCCCAGCACCCACATGGTAACTCTCAAATTCCTATAATTCCAGGGGACCCGATGTCCTCTTCCAGGCCTCTTTGGACACTTTACATGTGTACAGTGCACTGTATGTACACTACACACATACATGCTGGCAAAACATACACACAAAACAAAAATAAATGAATAGTCATTTAAAAAAAATAGATCTTGAGTGTAACAGACTCATGGAAGTAAAACTAAGAAATTAAAAAGTCAAAAGCATCCTAAACATAAAGGAAAAGTGTTTTGTTTTTTTTTTTAAGAGAAGAGAGAGGGGGATGTTGCATAAGAGAGGGGCAGCTGAAAGATTGTAAGAGGCAGGGGTAGCAGAGGATGGTGGTTCCTGGACACAACAGGGCTGTCGGGCTCAGGAACTCAGTGCACAAGACCCATGCAGTGGTGAAGGGAGCCATGGAGTCTCACCCCGAAGCTAAGGAGCTAAAGCCAATTGATGGCTGATAGGGGAGTGGAGGTGAAAGAGGAGGAGGAAAGATGGGGAGAGCCGGGGAGTGGGAAGGAGCATTGTGAAATGCTGTCTTCTGGACTTGACATGGCGACTGCCTTCTCGAACCCACAGCTCTGTGTATAGGTGGCCATAGCTACCTACACAGGATCAAGTCCCAGCAGAGATGGAGTAGATGATTCACCAGGGCCCTCCCCTTACCAAGGAGCTCCTGGCAGTGGGTAGTTACTGGGGACGGGAGAATAATTCTTTATTGAGGATATGGCCAGTGGTAGGTTTCCATGCTCTCGTGGATGGTCCCAACACCCACGCATGTATGGGCAGCACCGACCAGACTTAGATGGTGATGAAAGAAAAAACATGAAATCGGGAGAGGCTTGTATTGGGGGTTACTTTTCTGGTACAGTGATATTTCACCATGACTAAGGCAACTCACAGAAGAAAGACTTTCTTTTGGCTTAGAGGGTTAGAGTCTATCATAATGCCAAGGCAAAGCCAGCAGGCAGGTGCTGAGGCTGGAGTGGAATCCTGGGGGGGGGGGGGGGGGGGGGTGTTTTATTTTTTTTCTTTTTTTAAGAATTATTTCTTTTATTTATATGAGTATACTGTAGCTGTCTTCAGACACACCAGAAGAGGGAGTCGGATCCCATGACAGATGGTTGTGAGCCACCGTGTGGTTGCTGGGAATTGAACCCAGGACCTCTGGAAGAGCAGTCAGTGCTCTTACCTACCGAGCCATCTCTCCAGCTTCTGGAGCAGAATCCTTAGAACTGACATCCTGAACCACAAGCACAAAACAGAGAGACTGATGAGCTTTAGGCTCTCCCATCCCACCCCAGACATACTTCCTCCAGCAAGGCCCTGCTTCTTAAACCTCCCCAAACCACTACCATCGTCACCTGGGGACCAAACGTTCAAATGCCCAAGATTATAAGGAACATTTCTCATTCAAACCACCGTGTAAGGGATATAGGAATAATTGGAAGGGAAAATATTATTACATTTCATTACCTACCTGCATGAAATTCTCAAGATAAATAAAAATTAAAGTTCATGAATTCATTGAAAATAGCAACTGTGGATGTAGATTAGCTTGCAGAGTGCTTAACGAACATCCCAAGGCTCTCATTTCTGTCCCAGCATCACATAAACCCGGGTGTGGTTTGCACACACCTGTACCCACACTCTGGGAGGTGGCTGGAGGAAGACCAGAAGCTCAAGGACCTTTCTACCTGCATGGAGAAGCCATCCTGAACTACATCACACCTAGCTTCAAAAATACAAATAAAATAAAATACCTGGGTGAACTTTAAAATGCTTAACTTTCTGAGTAACTGGATTTTACATCCTATACTTTTATGTCAAACCAGAAGAAAAAAAATCTCTTTCCACATAGTTCCATAGTCAAAAATACTTAGCCACTGTAGAAGACAGTTCAGCAGGTTCTTACAAAGCTAGACACACTCTGATCATCCCATCCAGCAGTTTCTGGAAACCACTGGATCCTTATTCCTCCACCCAAAGGACGTGAAAACATCTTCACATACAGCCTGCCCAGGAGGAACTGGAGAGATGGCTCAAAGGTGAAGAGCATTCGCTGCTCTTCTACAGGACTGGAGTCTCTCGTTCCCAGAAGCCACGTCAACAGATGCACAAAGCATCTGTAACTCAAGAGATCCTCCATCCTCTTCTGGCCTCTGGGAGCATCAGCATACATGTGGCGTATACTCACACTACCTATAGATAAGTAAAAATAAATCTTTTTTCTAAAAAATTGTACAATGATGTGTACAGTGAATTTATTCATTGATTGACAAAATTCAGGAGCAAACCAAATGCCCTTCACTAGGTGGGTAAAAAAATAAATGACAGCAAATCCAAACAGTGCAGCATTAACCAGAGCTATCAAGCCGGAGAAAGACAGAGAGGAAACTTCAAATGTATTACTAAGTGAAAAAAAAGCTAATTTGGGAAGAGCGCATCATGTAGGAGTCCAGCTCTCTGACATCCCAAACACAAAACCATGGAAACAATACACAGGTTAGTGGTTGCCAAGGGCTGGGAGAAGAGGATAAATATGGGGGGGGGGGGAGAGGGGGAAGAGGTTCATGGGAAAATTGAAAGTACTCTATATGCTACCATGAGTGCAGGCATGGTCAGTGTGTAATTGTCCAACCAACGGGGTTCACCAAAAGCGAACTCTGACATGAACCATGCTGAGTATGGCGTGCCAAGGTATCTTGGAAACAAATGCTCTCTGCTCCAGAGAGGGCTATTACTTCCGGCGAGTGAGGGCCATTGATGAGCTGGGCATGATTCGGGGGAGGATATGGGAAGTCTCTGTACCTTCCTCTGAATTTCATTGTGAGTTTAAACCCATTCTTAAAAACTCTTTACGGCTTTTTTTTTTTTTTTTTTTTTTTTTTTTTTTTTTTTAAATAACTACTGAGTTAGCTGAGTTTCTTCAGTGGTTGGGATGTAGGGTCACCAAGTCACCCAGACGAAGGGAACCAACTCTTTCTACTGGAACCAAGTAGAGAGACTAGGTGGGTGTACTGGGTGTACTTGTGGCTTTTAAACTGTAAGGTCTAAGGAAGAATCAGTGATAACAGATAATCAGCACCTGCTGTGTTCTGAGCACTAGGCTAAGCTCTTGGTCCCCACACCAGCCCTCTAAGGTGAATACTGTGGTCATCACCGTTTCGTGAGTAAGGAAACTGAGTCAGAGAGCAGTGGAGTCATTTTCCCAGAGTCACACAACTAATAACCGGAGGTGCTGGAATCTGGGGGAGTCTGACTCACCGCCCGTGCTTAGCCACCACCTGACACCACGCCGGGGAGAACCAAGAGTTCCTTGGCTCCGCCTGCTTCTGGTGGAAAAGGGGTTGCTAGCCCTAACTGACTTCTCTTTCCCAGACCAGAGAAGCCATTGGAGGAGCCATCACTACACAATCTGATTCTCAGAAGAAACACAAGGAATCTAGTCACAAAACAAACCACTCGTGTTCAAGAAACGTGTTTTCCTAGGCAGGCAAGGCTGCTCAGCAGGCAGGACTTTCCTAGGCAGGTAAGGGCACTTACAGTCAGTCTGATGGCCTGAGTTGGATCTCCAGAGTCTACAAAGTGCAAAGAGAAAACTGACACTTGAAAGTTATCCTGTGATCTCCACATGCATATTGCAGTACATGCATGCGTATTCACAAGCACACACATAAACACACATACACACACACACACACACACACACTAAATACATACAGACAAACATACGTACATAAAATGTTTTTAATAAAAATGCTCTTCTAGGAGAGCCAACAGAAATTTTAAAAATATGCATCTTTAAAGTTTTAAATTATTTTTTATTCATTTGGTGTGAGTATGGATATGGGTGTAGGGACACAGCATACCATGGTGCATGTGTGAAAAATCAGAGGACAACTCCCTGGGCTTGCTGATATAAGTCCTCTTCTTCTACCATCTGGAATTGAACTTGTATTCTCAGGCTTGGCATCAAGTGCCCTTACCTGCTCAGGCACCTCACCAGCTCCTAGCATTTGCATTTTAACCAATGGAATATTGAAACTAAACAATACATTTAGGCATAGTAAGATCCTTAGAATAAGACAGAAATGTAAACTTCATCCTGAAATAAAATGTCAAAACAGCATAGAAGTTCAAGTTCAACTCAGTTTAATGTCTTTGAATAACAAAAACATGAATAGGATGCATTTCAGTACCTAGTAAGAGTCTCAAGAAATGGTGGTTGATACACCAGCTAGTGTGAATCCTGCTTTCCAGCCAGGAATACATGATCTGAAGAAACAAAGACATTGATAGAAGTGACCCAGGAATCTATTTAAGTCATCTTAAGCATCCAGAAAAGCAGAAATATAAATAAAAGTATAAATTAAAAACATAAATAAAAGTATAAATAAAGCATATTTATCCTTTTAAAGTTTTAGTTTAGAGGGATGGAGAGATAGCTCAGCCATTTTGAGCATTGGCTGCTCTTGCATAGGACCTGGGTTCCATTCCCAGCACCCACCCAGCAGTTCAAAACCATCTGTAACTCCAGTTCCAAGGGGTCCAACATCCTCTTCTAACCTCCACCGTGCATGCGAGTGGTGCACAGACATACAGGCAGACAAAACATTCACACACCAAAACAAATAATCATAAATTAAACTTTAAGAAGTAAGAAGTTTTGCAGGAAATCTGTGAAGAAGAGGAGGGAGGAGACTTGACCTAGTCGTAAACACCGACCGTGTTTTCAGGGCTTACACATTGTCGGTGCTGCGGGGATAGACAAGTCTATGATGTACTGGGCCTTGTTATTTCCATAGCCAGCTCATCCGCAAAATGGTTCTAATAATATGTGCTTAACTTAGTCCACAAAAGATAAGTTAATTAGTATTTATAAGCTACCTGGAGATAAACAGATTGTGTTAATAACACTTTACAGTCTGGTTAGAACTCTTATCTAAAAAGAAAAAAAAAAATCAAGTCTTATAAACTATTCCTCTGCCAACTTGCTGTCTTGGTTGTTTCCTTCATGGGAAACTGGCAAAAAGTATAAAACTTTGGCCAGGTCACAGCAAAATCATTAATAATTCTCTGGATATAATTTATAAATCTTATAGTATGGTGCTATAGTCCGAATTAAAATTCTGTGTTGTTTTCAAATATTTGTGCCTTTTTAACTCATGCATTCCAGTCCACTGGATACCTCTTGTCTTGTAGTGACAAACGTGATATTTCTCAAACTTCTACGTCTACAACATTAAAAAGTTTCATCCAGGAAAGAATTCATGCTACAAAACTAAACCTGTAATCAGTTGACCAGTCAATCTGTACCCATCATAGGTGATGGGTCCAACCTGCCCCTGTCTGACGTGTCCACCTTATTATAATAATGCAAATAATTAACATTTATAAGTGTCTGTGCTCTTCAGACAGTCTTACAGCCGTTCATTATTAGAGCTGCTCATTGAAGTCTTTGACGGACACTGTGGGATGTGATTAAGTTCATTTGTTCCCAGGGAAGTGAAGCACAAAGAGACAGGCTGACATCCTGAGGGCTTCGTGGAAAAGAAGAAAGCACCTGTTTCCCCATGACAACCAGTCTCCTAGGTAACAGATTCTGGGTTTCCTAGGTCGTGATGAAAACAGCCCTCTCCTCCACATATTTCATTCCCCACTGATCAATGTGAAGCTCAGGTCTTAAAGTCACAATGCTTTACATACACATATGAAAGCTGGAGAGCCATGGCAGGGTGCTGGAGAGCCATGGCAGGGTACGGCAGAGCATGCCTGTGATCTCGGCATTTGGGAAGGCAGAGGCATCAGGAGGATCAGATAAGTTCAACATCAGATTGGTCTATGCAGTAGGTTCCAGGCCAGCCAGGGCTATGAAATAAGACGCTATCTCAAAATTAACTTTTTAAGAAAAAAAAGAGAAAACAATTCAGAGTCTCTTTTCAGTAGTTAGTTGAATTGATGTTCTACTCCTAGACCAAATCAAAAACAATCCCACCAGGCCCAGCAGCATGGATCTTCAATGCCAGCACTCCAATGGCTGAAAGGGGAGAACTGGAACTCAAAGCCAGCCTTGGCTACATGAGACCCATTCCAAATGGTCAACAAAAAGGAAGAAACGCCCAGTACAAATCCCTGCCAATGCCACTTATGTATGAGTTTTAGCAAAGTAGATAAGCAAGTTGCTACAGATCTTCTGTTATTTGCTTTCAACTTATTACAAACATGTGCCAGGGACTGGTGAGACCTCTCAGTAAGTAAAGCATTTCCCCACGCAAGTGTGAGGACATGCGTTCGATCCCCTCCCACCACCCCCAGGAGCCTTGAGAAAAAGCCAAGAGCTTGGGCATATGCTTGCCACCCCAGCACTGGGAGGCAGGGGCATGCTGATCCTGGGGCTCCCTGACCAGCAAGCCTAGCCGACCTCACAAACTCCAATGAAACCCCATCTCAAATGCTGAACAGGATAGATGACATAACATCACCTAAAGTTGTCCTCTAGCCTCCACACCTGTGTGCACACGCTAACATGCATGTGCATGCACACGGCAAAATAGATCAGTTCAAGAATTCTTATTCTTATTCTTATAGTTAGTGATCTTATTGACAAAAGATCACTAACTATAGAGTTAGTGTCTCAATGACACTAACTAATAACAGTCTTATTGAGTTCTGTCTCAATAAGAAGGGGAAAGTGCAGTAAAATAGGGACAATCGAGATATTCTAGTGCATTTCTACATGGGGAGCAAGCATTTCCAATGTTAACTCTTTGTTACATGGTGGGGCATATCTCCATCCTTTTCCAGGAGTCAAGAGGCTGTAAATTCTCATCTTGGCAACACAAGTAGTGGTTTTTCTCTCTGTCATCTCTGGGGCTGTGATTTAGGGTTACTAACACTGTAAGGCTATGAATTAGGATCACTGTCTCTGGCACCTTTTTCATATATAAAAAAAATATCCTCGGGCACCTTGACACCTACTGGACACTATTAAAAATCACCCAATTATGAAAAACAGCAATTAGAATATGAATAATGTTTTATTACAGATTGGCAGAGCTAAGATTGAATCCTATAAAAGCCAGTGGAGCTGTCGCCCATGGAAGAGAATAAATTTTGGCTTTGCACCTCTCTGAGAAAGAAGGCTGCTCCGCTGTGCCATCGCCATGTCTTTTCGATTTTCTGGGGGATCCAGGGTCTGTTCTCGAGCTGGGTCCATCAGGCTGGCCAGAGGAGGGGCAGGCTTTGTGGCCGGGAATGTGTGTGTTGGGCCTGGAGCAGAAAGTAGCTTTTCTTGCACCCTTGGGGGTATCTCTTCTGGAGGAACCTTTGGCAATGAGGGGTCAGGCAGGGGAAACAGCATTGGCTTCCTTAACAATGAGCCAGGACTCTTCTCTGGGAATGAGAAGGTGGCCATGCAGAACCTCAATGACCGTCTGGCATTGTACCTGAACCATGTGAGTGCCCTGGAGGAGGCCAACACTGACCTGGAGAAGAAGATCGAGGGCTGGTATGAGAAGTGTGGGCCTGGCAGTGGCCGTAGACTTGACCATGACTGCAGCCGGTACTTCTCAGTCATTGAGGATTTGAAACGACAGGTAAGAAATGCAGAGTCCCATACTGGGGCTAGAGGCATGGGATGGGCATAACTAAAAGCTAGTCAACAGTGGGGTATGGTGGTACACATCAGTCATCATAGAGACAGCAGAGGCTGAGACAGGAAGATCACAGGGCTGAGATAGTCTGGGAACTTAGAGACCCTATCTTAATTTAAAAAAAAAAAAAAGGGCTAGGAATATAATAGAATTTTTCCCAGCATGCCTGTGACTCTCAGTTTCATCTCCAGTATCATGAATATGCTTAACTAGTCACTTGATTTATTTGAAATGTATTTAGAAAGTTTATGGTGTGTGGAATTTGTTCACTCTTTGTTCCCGATGTTAAGAGTGGCATCTGAGACTTTTTTTTAAAAGGTAGAATCACTATTCCACTTTTTAAAAAGTGGAAGAGAAATGGCTTCAGAATCAACATAACTGAGCCAGGCCTGATTGTAATCCCAGACACTCCAGAGGCTGAAGCGGGGAAATCACGAGAGCCGGGGATGTGGCCCATTAGCAGAAAGCTTGCCCAGCGTGTGCAAGGCTCAGGTTCAGTATCCGGTGCCACACGGATGGGGCACTACTTATTTTGGTTTGACATTTAATTCAAATTTTTTGATGAGTGACGTTGGAGTTATCTGTGGGCCCTTTTATTATCTTAATAAAAGAATGGTTGGGCTTTTTGTTGGTGGTGATGGTTGGTTGTTGTTGTCTAATATGCTAGGTAAGAGCTCTACCGCCGAGTTACACCCCAAAACCAAGTTTCTTTGGATATCCAAATAAAAATACAGATGCCTGAGACAGATTCCCACTGACGCTGGAATGTCCTTTGACTGTCCCGTTCAGATCCTGTCTATGACCACCTGTAATGCCAACCTTGTCCTTCAAAATGACAATGCCAGACTCACAGCTGATGACTTCAAGATGAAGTAAGTGAAAGTAGACTGATTGTTATTAATAATGGCTACAAGACCACAGCTGCACTAGAGAATGTATCTTTTGCTTTTAAAACCTATTTTTGTGTGTTTTATTTTATGTACATGGGTGTTTTCCTTCTATGTATGTCTGTGCAGGACTGGTGCGCCTGGTACCTTTGGAGGCCAGAAGCAAGTATCAGACCCACTAAAACAGTTGTTTTACAGACTTACAGACAGTTGTGAGCCACCGTGTGGGTACTGGGAAGCAAAAATGGGCTCTCCGAAAAAGCAGTCTTAACCATGGAGCTATCTCTCCAGCCCTCCAAACCAAACTAGTGTAATGAAGCCATTCTATTCTAGATCAAGAAAGAAGCAAACTTTAATGCATCCTTATAAAAAGATTTATTATACATTTTTATAAATCTGACACTATTCTGACATGCTATTGGATAGCAAAGATCATCTGTAAAGAAATGACACCTCAGCCGGGCGGTGGTGGCGCAGGCCTTTAATCCCAGCACTTGGGAGGCAGAAGCAGGCGGATTTCTGAGTTCGAGGCCAGCCTGGTCTACAGAGTGAGTTCCAGGACAGCCAGGGTTACACAGAGAAACCCTGTCTCGAAAAACCAAAAAAAAAAAAAAAACTTTAAAAAAAAAAAAAAGAAATGACACCTCTAAAATAATGTATTTATAAGGGCTGGGGAGTCAGTAAAGGGTTTGCCACAAAAGCATGAGGATCTACCTGAGTTCAGAACCCCCAGCATCCACATAAAAAAAAAAAAAGACCAGTACACACATGTAGATCCAGTGCTGGTGAGATGCGGACAAAGCCAGGCAGTGATGGTCTGTGCCTTTAATCCTAGCATTCAGGAGAGAGAGGTAGGCAGGTGCCTGTGTGTTCAAGGCCAGCCTGTTATACATAGTGAGTTTCAGGACAGTCAGGGCTATACAAAAGACCCTATATCAAAAAAACAGGGGTGAGCAAAGACAGGAGAGGCTTGCTGGCTAGCCAGTCATGACAAATTGGTGAACTTCAGCTTCAGTGGGAGACCCTGCCTCAAAAAAAAAAACGGTGGAGAGATATTGAGAAAGACACCCAATATTGATTGACCTTTGACCTCTGCATACACATGCACATGCAAATCCATACACACACACGTGCGCACGCACACGCACACAACACATAGACAAATAGTAACTATAAGCTAATAGATATCTCAAACTATCTTAATAGTTTGCTGTTGCGTGAAAGCCTCAGAAATACATACAGAAACAGGACACCCCAGCCCTTGGCACACAAAGTGTCTTTACAAGTTGTACCTGCTAGTAATCCCATCTCTAAAACACCTTCACACCCTTTAAGGTATGAAAATGAGCTGGCTCTGCACCAGAGTGTTGAGGCTGACACCAACGGTCTTCGCAGAGTGTTGGACGAGCTGACGCTGTCTACAACCGACTTGGAAATACAACGTGAGGCTCTGAGCGAGGAGCTGACGTACCTCCAAAAGAACCACGAGGAGGTAAGGAAGCCCTCAGAACAGCCTCGCACTCCGATTTCCCTCTTCAAGTCCACTATTCGTTCCACACCAGGATGGTATGTCAATCAAAATCCTCCCTCTGGGTATTAATGTTTACCCTTTTCCAGGAAATGAGAGTTCTGCAAAATGCATCCGGTGGGAACATCAATGTGGAAATGAACGCGGCCCCCGGCGTGGATCTAACCGCCATGTTGAACAACATGAGGGCTGAGTATGAAGATCTAGCTGAGCAGAACCGGAAAGATGCAGAGGCCAGCTTTAAAGAGAAGGTACATCTGCGGCAGGTGACACGAGAGGAGCTCGTTGGATAAACAGTCAAGCAGGCCACTAACCCTTCTGACGGTTCCTCTTCAGAGTGCATCTCTGCAGCAACAGATTTCAGATGACGCAGGAGCGGCCATGGCCGCCAGAAACGAGCTGATGGAACTGAAACGCAATCTGCAGACTCTGGAGATAGAACTACAATCCATCACGGCTATGGTACGTGAGAACGGAACTGAAGGTGTGCGCTACTGCAGCAAAACATCCCACGCAGGATATTTTATAAAGAAAGGGAGTTTATTTTCTCACCCAAATAGCGCGGTCCCAACTGTCCCAAAGCCCTCTCTGGCTACACCACATAACAAGTGGCATCGTGGCAGAAGTTTGAGCATCGTGAGAAGCTAGAGCACAGGGAGGGACCACGCTCAACTGTTTTAAAATAACCCTTTCTGGAGAGATAACTAGTGTCTGACTAGAACTAAATCGATTTACTCCCAGAGCCCTTGATGGCTTAACCTTTCACTAGCCCCACCTCTTAAAGGTCTCCACTTATCTTAATATCAAAACGCTGGGACCAAGGCCCTCATACATAAATCCTCAAGGGAACATACTCAAACGACATCCAACACCTAACATTATATGTGCATGGGTAAATAAGTACATATAGACAATGGTTATTTTTAATATTTTTATTTTATGTCTATGAGAGTTTTGCCTACATGTATGTATACACATCATTTATGCATCTGGTACCTGTGAGGATCAGAAAAGGATGTTAAATCCCCTGGAGCCAGAATTACAGATGCTTGAGAGGCACCATGAAGCTGCTGGGAACCCAGGTCCTCCACAAGAGCAATTCTTAACTGCTGAGCCATCTCTCCGGTCCCTATAAGATGAATATTTACAACATTAAGTGTAGTATACATAATTAAACGACTGTAATGTGTTATATTAAATATCAGGAATTCCATCCATAAGCATTACTTCTGATACAGCATTCCAAACCTTGACATTCTTTTCTCAGCGAATCCCACCTATTCTGATTTTTAATTGAGAATATGTACACCTCGTACTACCACCTTGAGAATGTTTCAGTATGGACACGTAGCCCTCTCTTGCTCATTCAAGCCTTACTATGCTTTTCTTCCAGAAACAATCCTACGAAAATTCACTGGCTGAGACCGAAGGGAATTACTATGCTCAGCTCCAGCAAATTCAGGAGCAGATTGGGGCACGGGAGGAGCAGCTGCAGCAGATCCGAACAGAGACGGAAGGCCAGAAGCTGGAGCATGAGCAGCTGCTGGGCATTAAAACGTGTTTAGAGAAGGAAATCGACACATACTGCAACTTACTAGACGGAGAGCAACAGTGAGTACCAGTGTGTGAAACAACTAACTGCACAGTAACTAGGTTTCTAGGTGTTTATGTTACATTTGTTACATGTTATCTAATGTATTATGTGCTTGCTACAGAAGTATAATATATATCACATAATTAGTATATGTTCTATTTGTCTTGGAATACATAGCATACATAGTACACCCTATAACTTCTTTAAAATTATATATATCCATATATATATATTCAATTATGTCATTGCATCCAATGAAATGAAAACAGAAATTTAAAAATCAAAACTCAGGGGTTTCTTTTGGCTTGAGTGTTGTGGTGGTTGTTGCTAGTGATGATGGTGGTGATGGTGATGGTGATGGTGATGGTGATGGTGATGGTGATGGTGATGGTGATGGTGATGGTGATGGTGATGGTGATGGTGATGGTGATGGTTTCTGAGCAGTATCTTATGTAATCCAAACCCTTAACTCTGTGATTTTCCTACCTCAGCCTGCTGAGTACTGGGATTATGGGCATGGGTCACACATGCAGCCTAGAACCAAAGATCTAAGTATGGAAAATATTTGCATGCATAATTATATAAAGAACAATTAAATATAAACTACCTGGTCATCCTAGTACTCTGGTCCAAGGGGGAAAAAAATGCTTTTATGTTTATGTTTAAATACATTCCTTAAAACTCAACTTGTTTTATTACTTCAGTAGTGACCCTACCTATACCCTCAGTCCAAGCTCAGAACGAGGATTAAGAATATCTCACTGGGGGCTAGAAAGATGGCTCAGTGGTTAACAGCACTGACTGCTCTTCCAGAGGCCCTGAGTTCAATTCCCAGCAACCACATGGTGGCTCGCCACCGTCTATAATGGGATCTAATGTCCTCTGAAGCAGGCATACATGCACATAGAGTGCTCGTATACATAAATAAGTAACTCTTTAAAAAAAAAATCTCACTGCATTGGTGGTACAGCGGTGAGCACACCTTCTCCTGAGAAGAGGTTATAGAGCTGCATCAGAGTTTGTTAGCTAAGACGCCAAAAGCTCCAGATTGGCAGCCTCGGTGGTGAATCATGTGAGTCATGGTCCTGAGTGAATCTGAACGTGTGGTTAAACCTCTTTGGACCACAGTTACCTTTCTGCTAAAGTTGTAAACACAGTAGAACCATACTCTGTTCTCAGCCATAGCACCTCCCCATGCAGACAAAGCACCTTGACAGAGGCTGACACTCAACCAGGCTGTTACTAAACGCTGGCCCATGTTCGTACTGTGTGTGAATAGCTGTCTTCTGCAGTCTCCCAGGCCAAGGGAAGCCCTCATCAGACTATTATTATTATTATTATTATTATTATTATTATTATTATCTTGTTTTCAATACATCCTACTACAGTTTCCCCTCCTTCCACTCCTCCCAGCCCCCACCCCACCCCACCCCACATCTCCCCTTTCCCATAGATCCACTCCCCCTCTGTTTCCCTGGGATATCCACCAAATACAACACAACAAGATACAATAAAACTAAGCACAAACCCTCACACCAAGGCTGGACAAGGCAACCCAGCAGGCATTGGTGGTGTAGTGATGAGTGAACACAGCTGCCTTCCAGATTGTTCTAGGAGAAGCCAGCAGTGATGGCTCCCTCCTCAGTATCTGGAGACCATCCATTCTTCTCCCAATGTACAGTACCTTTTAGGCAATGTTAAGCATCATGTTTTACATGAATGTGTTGTCTTTCCAACACTATAAACTACTGTGTTTCTTAGGTCTCTATTTTTCTATAGAACCCAGCCTACTACTTAGAACAAGCATTAAACTGTTGAATGAAAAGTCAGAACACAAATTTGGGATGGAGCCCTTATTGCTAGATAGAAGAGATGATATCCAGCCATGAACATCCATTTACTCTCTTCTCACTATGCTGAAGTCACCAAAAGCTTACTTATATCCCTTTAAAATTAAACAATTTAAAACTTACTGAAACTAGAACTCCAAAATTATTATTTCTGGGGATGGAGAGAGATGGTTCAGCAGTTAAAAACCAGTTCAACTTCCCATGTCAGATAAATCACAATCAACTGTAACTCCAGATCCAGGGGAACTAATGCCCTCTTCTGGCCTTGACTGGCACCTGCATATATGTGGATGCACACATATGAACATAAACAAAACGAAAAGTAAAAATTTAAACCCCTGTAATTTCTGATTCACAATCATTTATGAGCTTCCAATTGAAAGAAAAATATAATAACCTGCTCCTCTCTTCACAGAAGAAGTGAATCCACAAGTTATAAACCAAAGGATGGCAAGCCTGCAAATGAATTCAATGGTATGAAAGGGATTTTAGTTAGTGTAATATTGTGCCTGTGCATGTGTGTGTGTTTATGTGTGTGTGTGTATGTGTGTGTTAGCATGTGTGTGCCTGCTGTGCATGTGGAGGACAAAGATAAACCTCATGTGTCTTTCTCAGATGCTCTTGACCTTATTCTTCTGAGACAGAGTCTCTCACTAGTCTCTCACTTGTCAGTTTGGCCAGTGAATGCCCAAGGATCCTCCTGCCTCAGCTTCTCCAGTGCTGGGATTGCGAGTGTGCCCTACCATGCCTGGCTTTGTATATGCACACTAGGGATTAGACTCAGTTCCTCCTTTAATCCCAGCACTTGGGAGGCAGAGGCAGGCAGATTTCTGAGTTCAAGGCCAGCCTGGTCTACAGAGTGAGTTCCAGGACAGCCAGGGCTACATAGAGAAACCCTGTCTCAGAAAAAAAAAAAAAAAAAGATTCAGTTCCTAACACACCCACAGCAAGAACAACAGTCCCTGAGCCCCCTCCCCTGTCTAAGTGAATCTTTTAAACCCCTTCAGCTTTATTAAATGAGCAGCCTATGTGTTAACTAAAAATTTGTTTTAAGTTTAGATCTAGTGAGTGAGCCAGTGAAGTCATTGTGACTATTTATTTATTTATTTATTTTTACCTAAAGTTTTGCTATGTACCTCAAACTGGCCTGGAACTCAATCTTTTTGCCTTGGCCTGTCACAGGCTAGGATTACAAATGTGTGCCACTATCCTATTCACCTGACAATTCTTAATATTTATATCTTACATCCCTGTAGAACAGATGGGCTTAAATTATAAAATGACTGTTATGAAGAATAAATCCTCAAATATCTTTATTGCTCAGAATGCATTACTTTTAAGTTTTACTGCTTAATAAAAGGTTTATTTTAAATCATTAAAATAAGACAAGCTGGTATTTAAAGAAGGCAATAGCCTGGCCTGCTGATTCAGACCTATGATCCTAAGTACTTAGGAGGAGGTTTGTAGATTCTAGACTTGTCTGGGTCACAAAGTGAATTGAAAACAAATTTGGGTGATTTAATGAAACTCTGTCTCAAAATTAAGAATGAAATGAGGGATGGATATAAGTGAGAGATAAGAGCCCTGGTCTAGTTTATTTTTGAGTACCTGGGTTCAACCTCCAGTTCCAAACAGGAAAGAAGTCAGGGAGAAAAGGGGAAAGGAATAGAGAGAGAAAGAGGGATAGAGGGAAGGAGAAATGGAGGGAAGGAGGGAGGGAGGGGGAAGAGAAGGAGGGATAGGGGAAGAGAGAGATGGAGGGAGGGAGGGAGAGAGGGAAGGAGAGATGGAGAGATGGAGGGAAGGAGGGAGAGAGGGGAGGAGAGATGGAAGGAGGGAGGGATGGAGGGAGAGAAGGAGGGAGGGAGGGAGAGAAGGAGGGAGGGAGAGAAGGAGGGAGAGAGGGAAGGAGAGATGGAAGGAGGGAGAGAAGGAGGGATAGAGGGAAAGAGAGATGGAGGGAGGGAGGGAGAGAAGGAGGGATAGAGGAAAAGAGAGATGGAGGGAGGGAGGGAGAGATGGAAGGAGGGAAGGAGGGAGGGAAAGGAGGGAGAGAGGGAAGGAGAGGTGGAGGGAGGGAGAGAAGAAGGGATAGAGGGAAGAGAGATGGAGAGAGGGAAGGAGGGAGAAGAGGACAGTGACTGTTTCAGACCTATATTCACCTGATGCCTAGAGTCTTTTTATTTCATTTGTGCTTTCAAGCATCCATTGTACACACAGAGAGAGACAAAGACAGACAGACACAGAGAGAGGGGGAGGGAGAGAGGAAGAGGAAGAGAAAGAGAGAAAAAAAACTCAGTCCTGGCTCTTGTTAAGAACTGACCCTAAATATGGCCTTGTATCTCAATTTTCTTCAAACTTGAAAAAAGAAGTCTTTAAATGCATACCTGCCATGACTAGGTGTCTTTCCCCTGTTAAGACTGACCACTGAACTTTCCCTAACTTCATTTTAGACTCAGCGGAAGAGACGTTTGCCAGGACTGTGGCTGAAGAGCTAGATCAGCTTGGCAACCTCCTTTCACTGAGAGTGCACTCCGTCGAAGAAAAATCCTCTAAGATCAGCAATATCACCATGGAGCAGCGGGTGCCTTCCAAGGCCTCATAGTGATGGCGTGATCATTCATCAAACAAAAAGCTGCCTCTGCAAAAGTCCCTTTGGTCAAGTAGCTCAAGAAAATCATCCATGCCTGTTCCTACGAGCCAAACTACTAGACTCAAGATTCCTTTTCTTCTCCCTCTTCTCATGCTGTCATGGGCAATGCAGATGGAGATGCCACAGGCAATGCAGATGGAGGCGCCAGGACCCTTGGCTTTGACAGAGAAAGGAATTTCGTGGACAGAAAATATGAAGCAGAGTTGGAGATTTACTTAAAAAGCCATTTTTAACTTAGATCAAAGCACAGGGGGCGGGGGTCAATAGAGAGGTGTTAGGGACAGGGGTGAGACATACCCAAGTATCAGTGCGGGCTTCTCCCCGGGAAAGTCACACATAGGTGTCTTTATCAAAGGTATATATAGAATTTTGGTACCTCTCAAGTTATATCTCTAAAGGTTACAGGAAACGGCCCTCTCGTTTCTTCAACACTGCTCAAAGGGTACAGCTTAGAAGAAGGTTTAAACTTAAAACTAATTTCCTTCAGTAAACAAGGTTGTAAGATAGATTGATGGAGGTGTTGTTTAGATATAAGAGAAAGGAGTGTTAGAAACTCAGAGTGATGTATCTTGCTGGTCCTGAGGAAGTACGATTTAGCTTGATGGGTGTCTCTGAAGAAGGATATGTACTGTGTCTGCTGTGTGCCCTGACTCCAGCCATTTGGGTAGCATCGGGCATTTCTGATGGGATTTCTGATGTTTCTGGCCTTTCTTGGGTCAGACTATGGGATGAAAGGCATAATGGTTTCATCATTTTCTTCCCCTGTCACCATTTTCTTCCTATCTGTCTACCTTGGACTTTGGTAAGCCTTTCCAAGAAATGGGACAACTTCAGTAGCTCTTGATTTTATTCTGTGAGCCTTTGGCCATTTCATAAAGGGCTCTTCTGTTGCTAATTAGTTTTAAATATCTGCTTCTTTTTCATTTCCACAGCTGATCCCCATCTGACTATGCCAAGGATGTAATAGGAAAACACAGTGCTTCACATTTGCCTCAGTAACAATAGAAAGGACATTAGTCCTAACCTCAGGTCCCAAATCCCAGCTTACTGTATAAATGACCTATTTGGTCGTCTATGGGTGTTAATGTATCCATGGATCATTAGGGTTCGTTCACACTTCTGATGCTTAGATGGTGATCAGGGAATGTTTTTGTACCTGTTAGGTCTCCTTTCCACTTTGGAATGCGTGTGTCGTTCCCCACAACCCCATGGCAATGACTAAGCAAACCTAGAACTCAAGCAGGATGTCTTACTAACAACCTCTGCACAGAAGTCCATACCTGACACTATGCAGTGAACAACATTTAACAAAGAAACTCACAATTCATCAAAGCACAGAGAATAAATGTCTGTGCGATGCTCAGTCATACATGGAACATCTATATCACATCCCTGGACCATCAGGGGGCCATCTCAGAAGATGGGGAAAGACTCTAAAGGCCAAAAGCCATGGAGGACCAGACTGAAACGGGCAGGACCACTGCACCCAAGAACCCAACATCAAGCCAGTCAACAAACATGAATGAAGCAGGGAGGGGTTCACAAGCTCCCTACCCTTCGCTGAGACAGTACTGACAGTTGATGGCTTCCAGGAGTAGGAGAGTCAGTTTTCTTTTGGGGGTGTGACCCCTGTTAAGTAGATCATCTCCAGTGGGTGGCTCCACCCCCATATGCATATGAGAAGCACAAATTCGATTCTCCTGGGTGGGGTGATGAAGTTGGGAGGGGGCTGGAACACAGGTCTGGTTGCACATGCCTTTAATTCCTGCACTCATTAAAGCAAGACGAGAGAATTGTGAGTGTGAGGATAGCCTGCACTACACAGCCAGGCTGATATATGAAACCCTGTCCAAGGAAAAGAGTAAGGAAGGGAAAAATGAGTGACCTGGACCAACACGCTATTCTTCAATGACAGAGCCTGTGAGAGAAGACCAGGGGTTCAGAAGACACGGAAGCACATAAGTTTGGAATCGGGAGGTCTGCTATGTCCTATGGCAAGCAAGCTTAGTAAGGAGGGCAGCACCTTCGCACCATTTCCACGGGAGGAAAGGGCCAGAGTCAGTAGAAAATATCACACAATGGGACACAGCCAGGACGAGGCTAATGAAGCCATGCTGCACAGAGAACACGGGGCCACTCAGCAGCATTGTAGACCAAACACACAGCAGCCCAAGGACTGGTGACTCCAGTCTCTTCAGTGGGAAAAGCCAAGCTCTAGGGACAGAAACCTTAATCCCTTCAAGGCCCTGGCCCCAGCCCCAGATTAGCCATGCCACGTCTGCTCCTGGGCAAGGACACAGGATGAACGTTCCCATTGTACTTGCATCGGGGCTCTGAGAAACATTAGGTCAGCCTGGCTCTCAGCAGAGAAGGAAGGTAAGGGAGGATGAAGAGGAGGTGGAAGAGGAAGAAAAAAAAGGAAGAGGAGATTGGATTGAAAAAAACAATTTAAAGATGAATGAAAGGTGGGTTATAGAAAGGGAAAAGGGAATGATGGGGATACAGGCTTAGGTGGGGGGAGAACTGGGAAAGCAGAGCAGAGGAGAGGGTGAAGGGATGGATAACTAACTCTAAGGCTGTTTGAAAAGGCCACATGAAAACCTACTGCTTTTTCACTTGTGTGGGGGGTGCATATATATGTGTGTGTATATGTGTATTTATATGTATGTGTGTATATATGTATATGCATATATACATGTGTGTGTGTTCATACATATACATACACATATACATATATATGGGTATATCTCCCCTTAAGTTGTTAGTCAAGGGCATCCTAGAGACCTGTTCCCAACAATGAGACTATTGCCATTGTTCTTGGTTCCCCTTGGCAACAGGATCCAATTGTGAAGACATTCTGACTTTATGACAAATCATATAAACACACGTTGACTCTATGACATGGAGAAACCACAGTAGTGATTTCCCAGAAAGCTTCCTCCCTCCTGGCCAGCTCTCATGGGGCTGGAAGATGTTTTGCAGCTCTCTGAGACAAAATAATAATAATAATTAATGATAATGACAACAGCATCAACAATAATAATCGGTAATCTAGCCTAGCTGTGAACACTGTGGAACACCCACTGTAAGTACTGGGAACCGAGAAGTACACACTAAGTAAAGCCAGTGCTCTAGCCCAGTATTGCTGTTCTCTTTAAAATCCTCAATAGCGTTAGGAAGATGACTCCCAGAGTGGGAGAATTTCTTGCTGTGCAAACGAAGACCGCAGTTTGGATTCCCACCTCCCATGCAAAAGCAAGACTTGGCAACAAGTCTATGATCCCAGTGCTGG
>NW_022196911.1:95348954-95373499 GCF_008632895.1 Mastomys coucha | reverse complement strand
GGGGGGGGGAGGGCACGTACGGAGAAGGATCCTAGGGGCTTGCTGACCAGCCAGTCTAGATAAAATGGTGAAGTCCAGCTTCAGTGAGTGGCTCTGTGTCAAAAATTAATGTAGAGGTACGTGGCAAGATAGCTCAGTGGTTAAAGCACTTGTCACGCAAGCCTGGGGACCTAAAGCACAATCCCTGGACTCCACATTAGCTTAGAAGGAGAGAAGCAAGTCCTCAGAGCCGGATGCCTCCATGCACAGGCTGTGGAGTGCATGCACATGGTAAATACAAAGATAGACACATGGACACACGCAATAATAATAGTAACTTTTTAAAAAGATCTAAGTAGAGGGGGACTGGAGAGATGGCTCAGGGGTTAACAACACTGACTGCTTTTCCAGAGGTCCTGAGTTCAAGTCCCACCAACCACATGGTGACTCACAATCATCTGTAATGGGATCTGATGCCCTCTTCTGGTGCGTCTGAAGACAGCTACAGTGTACACTCACATACATTAAATAAATAAATAAATAAATAAATAAATAAGTCCTTTTTTTAAAGATATAAGTAGAGAACGCTAGAGGAAGTCAGCCTCTGGCATGTGCGCACACACACACACACACACACACACACTCACAGAATGTGTGTATAATGCTCGATCAAAAATTGCTGGAACTAAGCCGGTGGTGGTGGCACATGCCTTTAATCCCAGCTCTTGGGAGGTAGCCAGGGCTACACAGAGAAACCCTGTCTCGGAAAACCAAAAGAAAAAAAAATTGTTGGAACTAATAAATGAATTCAGTAATGGTGTAGAAACCAATATTGACATATGAAAATCAGCCATGTTTCTACTCGGCGATAAGAGAGTGCCCCAGAAGAAAGCAGTCCCTTTACCGCAGCACAAAAGTACCTGAGGGGAAAATGTAATGCATAGGGTGAGGGCCCTTTACACCGGCAACTCCCTAGATGAGGAGCTGCTCCAGACCCTTGATGGCAACAAGGGGAGGGAGAATCCATTTTTCTTCAAGGGTGTGGCCCTCGGTAGGTTTATACAATGAGCAGTCTCTCTCTTTTTTTTTTTTAAAGATTTATTTATTATATGTAAGTACATTGTAGCTGTCAGACACACTAGAAGAGGGCATCAGATCTCATTACAGATGGTTGTGAGCCACCATGTGGTTGCTGGGATTTGAACTCAGGACCTCTGGAAGAGCAGTCAGTGCTCTTAACTGCTGAGTCATCTCTCCAGCCAGAGTAGTCTCTTAATATACATGCTCCCAGCCCCACACCCAGGAGTATATGGAGCTGAGGGGTTACTTTTGAAAGAGAATACAAAATCGGGAAGGCAAGAAATAGCGTGAATCTTGGAGGAGGTGGAGGGTAAATATCAAAATACACTGTATGAAATTCTCAAAAGGATACATAAAACACTTTAAAGCATTTCAAATGACAAAAATAAATGGAAATATATCTCATGTTTATGGATTTAAAAAGAACTGAAATTATTAAAATACACAGACTCTGTGAAATCCCTTTTTAAAAGTACAGTAGACCTCTCACAGGGATAAAAAAACAAGCTTCAGATGGAAGATGTTCAAGGAGCTTCGTATGGACCCACAGACAGTCTAGAACAGTTAGAAGAAAGAATGAGGTTAAAGATATCACTCGCCTCCGCCTCAAAACCTATTACCAATGCCAGCCATTTAAAACATTGTGTTCCAACACAAAAGCACAAAAGCATAAGTGGTCGGATGAAAATGAAGAGCCCAGAAATGCATGTAAATCCATGCATTTACAATCAATTTTTTTTAAGATTCCAAGAATACATGAGGGGTAATTTCTTCAGTAAATAATATGTTGAAAACTGGAGAGAAAAGGAAGACTTTGGGTCCTCACCTTATCCTATATTTAAAAAATAAAAAATGAAATGGATTTCATGCTTAAAACTATGGCCTGAAAAATAAGGTTACTGGTGAAAGCATAAGGAAAAAAACCTCCTGACGTGTCTGGAAAAACCTTTTTTATGATTTATTTTATCTTTAATTATGTGTCTGCATATCTGTATGCGTGTGCGCCACATATTTGTGCAGTGCCTGTGGAGGCTGGAAGAGGGTGTCAGATCCCCTGGAGCTGGAGGTAAAGGCAGTGGTCACCTGGCCTGATGTGGATGCTGGGAGTCAAATTTAAGTTGTCAGGAAATGTGGCAAATTGAAGGGGAAAAAAAAAAAAAACTAAGCTAAAAATACAGTCAACAAATGCAAAATTAGAAACTCAGAACCACAAAACCCTAAAATTCTTCCTCAGAACAAAGGAGCCGAGTGACGGAACTACCCTGCACACTGTGAGAAAGTACCATGAAGGCGGGATCTAATAAGATGGCTTAGCACCCAAAATATGCAAGTATTAGTATCATCTATATGAAATAACATGAGTATATGTATATATAAATGTAAAAATTACAAATTTCATATGTGAATTATAAATATATAAAAATTTAGTACCCAAAATACATGAAGAACTTAATAACAAGAAAGGAACCTGGCTTAAAAGGCATTCCTTTAGAGAAACTCTCAGCAAACCTATGGCACGGAACGAAACCTCACGAATCTCACAGAAGCACAAGGGGAAGATGTTGGTGGAGGGACACAAAATTTCAGTTAGGAGTAATGAGTTCAGGAGATGCATTACACAATTAGGTGACTACATTAATGACAATGCATGTTTCGAGTGAAAATTGCTGAGTGCAACGTAAATGTTCTCACTGAAGAAATATGTGAGAGAAGTCTACGTTGACTTGCTGGACTTAGTCATTCCATTGCGTGTACGTAACAAAACATCTGTGTGAGTGTGTGTGTGTGTGTGTGTGTGTGTGTGTGTGTGTAGCTAAGTGTAATTTCAACTTGCCATTTAAATGTGGGCTTTTCGTTTTAAGGGTTTTTAGTTACTGTATAGGAACCCGCACCCAGTGACTAGTTACCCTCTCATGACTTTCAACTGAGCTAAATAAACTATAGAAGGAAAGATGAAATTGTTCCTTCCAAGTTGGCTTCAAATTATGTGAGGTCAGGAAATACGATGATGTCCTTCCAAACTCCCACAAAACATACCAGCAATTAGGGGTGTGTTCCTAATTACCAATGGATGAGAGGAGAAGACAACTATGCTCCCTTGTAAGTGTCAACAAAGTATGTCGCACATGTCAGCGGAATGGAAGCTAACTTCCCATCGGGAACCACGACAAGGAATTCAGAACAAATGGGCCAACCATGACCTAGTGATTGAAGGACCAAGTGTGAAGGAAATGCATAGCTGCTGCTCTTCTAGACCAGTGTAAGAAGGATGGAGACAGCAATGCAGAGTCTCGGAAACTTCAAAACCTGTCTTGGCGAGATAACCCAACCCAACACCCCCAGCCCCCACACCCCATACCAAACCCCAGCTCCGGGACAGAGCGGCAAAGCCTTATCTGTTTCGGCTGGAAGTAACCTATGACTCATTGGTAATTTTAAATTGTAATAATGAGCCTGACATTGCTCCACCCGGATCCATTTCTCAGATAAACACTAACCTAGGGGCAACTGCCCTTCTACAGAAATGAGCCCAACAAAGTTAGTTACTAATTAGAAAAAATCATCCAATTACGTTAACTTGCTGAGGCTGGCAAGCCAGGCTTTACCCTGTGTAGGCAGAATTTCATAGAACACCCTTGAGAATTGTCTATAAAAGGGCAAACAAAACCATCGGGGTCAGAAGGCACTCTATTCTGACTTTCAAGAACACAGTTCTGCGTCACGCTTGCCCCAAGATCATGTCTCTTCGCCTTTCCAGTGGATCCAGGAGGTCCTATGCTCGTCCCAGCACAGGATCGCTCAGGGGAGCCAGCTTTGGAGCTGGAAATGCATGTGGCGTGGCAGGCATTGGAAGTGGCTTCTCCTGCGCCTTTGGGGGCAGCTCCACAGGAGGGAACACCGGGGTGGCCAACTCCTGTGTTGGCTTCACTGTGAATGAGGGGGGCCTACTCTCCGGCAATGAGAAGGTGACCATGCAGAACCTCAACGACCGCCTGGCCTCCTACCTGGATAACGTGCAAGCACTGCAGGAAGCCAACGCTGACCTGGAACAGAAGATCAAGGGCTGGTATGAAAAATTTGGACCTGGGTCATGCCGCGGTCTCGATCATGACTACAGTAGATACTTCCCCATCATTGATGATCTTAAAAACCAGGTAAGAAATTATATTTTTTTTGCATGTCACATGTATGTAGCTTACTATCTAAATGTCTTTTTTACTGGAAAAAAAAAGAAGCATGCTACATGATTATTAGTGTTGTTTTTAAGAGCATTTCACTTGGCATTGGAAATAATCATGAAGTAGATTCAAATGTTTAACTCCATGTTAAAAATTCCCTTGATTGATGATAACCTAGTTGATTTTTTATTATTAGCACTTTCTAACACACACACACAAAAAAACCTTCCCTTTTTTAATTATTGTGATAAATAGCCTTTTTAAAAAGTCAAACTCCTGGTTTCTAGATCATCACTTCCACCACCAGCAATGCCAACGCTGTTCTGCAGATTGACAATGCCAGGCTCACGGCTGATGACTTCAGACTCAAGTAAGTCGTCCCGGGGAGAAAAAAAAAGCCATGGCGATTCGTGCGGACTTAATTCAGAGTTCTTTTTAATTCCCCCCCACCCCCCGCGCGCCCATCAAATTCTAGTCAGTCTTATTCCAACGTTGGAAAGTGCTTGGACTTAAAGTAAGCAGGATGAGCATAGAGGGGTGAAAGGAATGTTCGAGCCAGAGGACGGGAGGACATGCTCTAGACCTGCCTGACTGAGGCATTCACGCGCTCTCCATTTGGGGCACCTGAATAAAAACAAGCCAATAAGATCCGTCAAGATCCCAGCAGGCAGCACTGATTGGGCGCTAAGTTACCAAAACAAAAAACAAAAAAACAAAAACAAAAACAACAACGACAACAACAAAAAACCAAAAACCAAAAAACCTGAAAATGGGAGGGGCCGTGTTCGGGGCTATTCAAGGGGAGTGGGAGTGGAGGGCTAGGGAACCAGAGGTGTGTATGTTCAAAACACATCTTAGATTCTTTTAGGGAAAAGAGAGAGAAAGAATGCTTTCGCTTTTCTACACATCGGCTAGTTTTAGTGATTATTTATAAAACTAGGGCCCAGTAATCTGCTTCTTTGTCCTGCCAAATGCCTCTAACATTTTTTTTAAAAAGGGTAAGTGTATAATATACTTTAAAGAAGTCACAAAAGTGGCCAGATTTGCCACTTCAGAAATCCTGAGTATATCCATGATTGATGACTGTCTCCCACCCTGTGACCAACTGAGAAAAAAAAAAAATCACTGACACTTTTGCAGGTACGAAAATGAGCTGGCTCTCCACCAGAGCGTGGAGGCTGACGTCAACGGGCTGCGCAGGGTTCTGGATGAAATCACCCTGTGCCGCACTGACTTGGAGATTCAGTATGAAACTCTGAGTGAGGAGCTGACTTACCTCAAGAAGAACCACAAAGAGGTAAGGTTATCCGCCTCCCCGTGGATAACGCCACACCTCCCCTCGTGAACAAGAAATTGCTCTAAAGACTTACAGTCCACGCCCCCAGGAGGCCAGCTTGTCTTTGCAGGTGATGAGTTACCTGAGTTATTCACCTTTGTTCTTGTGTCCATTTTCTCACGACTGGGATGCAGAGGGGCGGGGGGGTGGAGGTGGGAATCTCGCTTTCCAGAACAATCAGGCTTCTAAGATCAGCGGCTGGCTGTCATTACCCCTAAATTAAGCAGGCTACTTAGACAATTATACCCAATTAGATGAAATGAATGTGCTTTAAAGGCCATCCTAAGAAAACTGAGCCTAAATTTCTACATAACAGCAGCATGCATTAACCTCATACATTAAATATTCAGTCTTAATAGTAAGACATTCTTTTTTAGTAATATTAGTATTGGTTCTTTGAGAATTCAATACATGTTGATCATATCCACCCTTTCTCCCCCAACCCCTCCCATCTCCATCCTCTCCCGTCTTCACCTCCCCACCCACTCAACTTTGAGTTTTCTTCTTCCCTCCCTACATCACATCCATCAAGTGTTGCTTAGTTACTCTTGAAAATGCAGCCTGGAGTGTAGTCACTACCAGGGGTCACATTGCTGGAGAAAACTGACTCTCCCTCTCTGGCTGCTATCAAATGCCAGTAGATCCTCAGCAGGGCTAGGATTTTGTGCCCAACTCTCCAACTCTGCTTGGGTTTTGTCTGACTTGAGCTTGTATGAGTCTTGTGAACACCTGTCACTACCGATGTGAATTCATTCAGACAACTGCCCTATTGGGTCCTACCTTGAAATCATGCACCAACTCTGGTTCTTCCAATCTTGCTATACCCTCTTCCACAATTATTCTCGAGCCTTGAGGGCAGCAGTGTGACATACGTGTTCCATTTAGCGCTTTAAATATTCTTCTGTGTTTTGCTTTTCAAGAGTTATTTATGTATGTATATGAGGGCTCTATTTGCATGTGTGCTTTCATGACAGAAGAGGGCGTCAGATACCATGACAGATGGTCGTGAGCCACCATGTGGGTGCTGGAAATTGAACTCAGAACCTCTGGGAAAACAGCCAGTGCTCTTAACTGCTGAGCCATCTCTCCAGCCCCTAAAATATTCTTAATAGACACAGTGATAAAGGTGAAACTACGATTAAACTGTTACACTTGAACTTACACTTTCAGGCACACAGCATCCTTCGGAAGTGGTCACTTGACCACAAAGCCGTTGTTTTTACAGTCCATATCTTCTGTACTAAAATATGGGGGAGGAGTAATGTTTTAAATCTTTGGTATTTTTTTTTATTTTGGGGGTTTTTTGTTTGTTTGTTTGTTTGTTGTTGTTGTTTGTTTGTTTGAGAACTCACTCTGCAGACCAGGCTGGCCAGGCTGGCCTCGAACTCAGAAATCCACCTGCCTCTGCCTCCCAAGTGCTGGGATTAAAGGCGTGCACCACCACTGCCTGACTGGTTTTTTTGTTTGTTTGTTTGTTTTGTTTTGTTTTGTTTTGTTTTTAATGGTCGAAGAGCCATAGTTAACACAAAAGCTTAAATCAGGAGCAAAGGCTAATATGCTACTTGGTTAGTCATGAGGCTAATTTGTGAATTAAACTACTTGAATGGCAGCATTCATTTGGCTCTTTGCATTCACATGTGGTTATAATCCATGGTAGTTACTCAAGGAATTGTTGATGAATTAGGAGCAATTGATTTTTAAAAATGCTTTGCTTATGGATGGCCCCATGGATTTTCCTTTGGTTTTATCTTACTTTTGTTTGTTCGTTTGTTTGTTGTTGAACTGGGAAATTTTTCATTAAGTCCTGTGGTCTTTAAAGCCACATGCAAAGACAGGGATAGACATTTAATTCTATAAGGATCTGAGGGTTGGCTTCATGGCGCTGCCCTGATTCAGGGGTCACTACAGCAGACAGCTGACCTATGCTGTGTCAGTTCACACAGACTTGGCAGGAATGCCCGCGTCTATAGATCCACTTAGAACTGCTCACCAACAGCGCGCCAGACGACAGAATACTGCAGTCTTTGACAGCAGAATAGATTCCGGCTCTCCAGATGACAGGAATCAACAATAGCCAGCACTCACGTGGCAAACAATACTGAAAAGTCACAGTATTATTAATAATCCTCCCACTTCTCTCACTACCACGCAGAGAAGGATTTTTTTATAATGAACTTCAATCTTCAGATAAATCATAACTTTCCCAAATTAACAGTTACAATTGGCCAGAGCCAGAAATCACACGGGGATCTGTCTGACTAGAAAATCCAAAAGGGTACTTTATAATGATTGTGTAAACTTAACAGCTAGATCTTCCTTCCCTGTACACATTCTCGAGCATGCACGCGAGTGTATACACACACACACACACACACACACTTATTTATCTATTTATATCATTTCAACTGTTTCGAATTATCTGAACTCAACCTTTTGGTTATGCTCAGGCTGTGTTCAGGGGGTTCTTGAGCTGAGAAGCCATCAAGCTGCTCCCTACCTAACTGAAGAACACGGAGTAAAAGCATATTTAAACGATGCAAGTAAGAGCCAGAGGGCTGTTCTTTTCAATGGTTTGAGGACTTGTATTTGTGAAGGCATGAAGGCTCCCTCGGTGTCTCAGAGCTAAACTGAGCTGCGGCAACAGGGTTTGGCTCACAGTAATAAGCGGCTCTGGAACCTTAAAGATCCTTTCAGAACGAAGCCAGCTACTTGATGAGGTAGTTATCTTCATTGGCCTCGAGAGGTTAAGTGAAATGGAGAGGAGCTATAAAAATGTGGCGAGATGGTCAATGCAGAGCCAAGGAGGGAAACCAGGGCTCTGCCAAAGCTAAACGTCTAGACTCTCTGAATGTCCCGCTTGACTTGAGCTCAACACCTCTCTGCCTCCAGGAAATGCAGGCTCTGCAGTGCGCAGCCGGAGGCAACGTGAACGTGGAGATGAACGCAGCCCCGGGCGTGGACCTCACAGTCCTGCTGAACAACATGAGAGCCGAGTACGAGGCCCTGGCTGAGCAGAACCGCAGGGACGCCGAGGCCTGGTTCCAAGAGAAGGTAACTCTTGCTAAACAATGTTGTCCCTATATGTTTTTGTGCTGTTCCCAAAACTAAAATCTGCCCCTCTTGGGTGTCATCTCAGAGTGCGTCGCTGCAGCAGCAGATCACCGAAGATGTGGGTGCCACCACCTCAGCCAGGAATGAGCTGACGGAAATGAAGCGCACACTCCAAACACTGGAAATTGAACTACAGTCTCTCCTGGCCACGGTATGGAAGGAATCTCCTACAGCTCCCTAAGTTTGTTTTAAATTTCCACATACTGCTTTAAAAACCCCACTTGCTGCCAAAAAGACATTCACGTATACTTTTGTTCTGTTCTGTTTTGTTTTTTAAAGAATTATTTACTTATTTATTTATTCATTTATTTACTTATTTAATGTATATGAGCACAATGTTGCTGTCTTCAGACACACCAGAAGAGGGCATCAGATCCCATTACAGATGGTTGTGAGCCACCATGTGGTTGCTGGGAATTGAACTCGGGATCTCTGGAAGAGCAGTCTTCATCGCTCTTCATCGCTGAGCCATTATCTCTAGCCCTTGGCTTGGTTTTTTTGTTTGTTTGTTTGTTTGTTTGTTTGTTCATCTGTTCATTTCATTTGTGGCTCTGACCGTCTTATAACTCAGTATGTAGACCAGGTTGGCCTGGAACTCACAGAGATCTACCTACCTCCACCTTCCAAGTGCTGGCTTTAAAGACATGGCTAGTGACAACTAGCTGAACAGCTGCTCATCCTCTCACCCACTCTGTTCTTCCTGACAGAAACACTCTCTGGAGTGCTCCCTGACGGAGACCGAGGGCAACTATTGCACACAGCTGGCTCAGATCCAGGCTCAGATCAGCGCCCTGGAGGAGCAGCTGCACCAAGTGAGGACAGAGACCGAGGGCCAGAAGCTGGAGTACGAGCAGCTGTTGAACGTCAAGGCCCACCTGGAGAAGGAGATCGAGACCTACTGCCTCCTCATAGGGGGAGATGAAGGGTAGGTGGAGGGGGTTTATGTAGGAAATGCATTTGTATTCCATCCTCCATGTACACCTCTTCCACATCAGTGAATTCCAACACCCACATCAGGAAATTATCACAAAGGAAACTGTGTGGGTGCTGGACGGCGTCCAGGCTTCCTCTTGTTCTTCCTCTTAAAACACAGCAGCTACTTGCACACCAAGTGTTGTAAGGGACCCAGAGATTCAAGGTATCGGAGAATGTGTGGAGGTTTTATGTAAACACCATGCAACCCTAGGGATGATAGTTGAACATTCTTTGCCTCTGAATCCATTACAAACACAGAACCTTTCCTCACTGAGGCTGAGGGATGACTATCCCAAAATGCGCTAAACTATTAGACCCCTGGCCAGACAGACGGTGACCAGGAACAAATGCGGCTATCTCTGTTACCATGGATGCTAAGTGTTAAGTGTCTGCACTCCGTTGCCAAGAAACGAGTCGACAGCATTTAGCAAAGTCCAACAGAGCAAGGAATGGAGATTAAAGCGTCACTTCTTAGAGTGGCTTCAGCTATAACCCACTGAACTTGTTCTCCGAAGAGCAATGCTAAGACTGGATCTACAACAGAAGAGCTTCCCTCCACATTGCTCTTTTGTGGTGTCTTCACAGGGCCTGTAAGTCTGCAAGTTACAAGTCTAAAGATTATGGATCTGGGAATGCCGGAAACCAAATCAAAGGTAATAAAAAGGAAATTGCATTGTTCTGTCAGCCCACCTTACTTCCAGTACCACAGGTCATACACAGTGGAAGTATTTTTATTCTTTCTGAGCTTGTCTAGAAATCCTTGTGAATATCTAAGGGGGAAGACCTCTTGTTTTTATGCTACAGTGAGACCTAGAGTAGACACCATTACATGTTAGATGTCTAACTTTAGATGTATATGCTTATTTTCATTAAAGTCAAAAGTCACCATGATTTGGCCTAACCAAGGGTAGGTAATCAAAGTTCACCAAAGATGAATCAGGGTTTGTGCTCTCTACATACTCTAACCCACGCTTAGAAAAAAAAAAAATCTTACTATTCCTTTATGTTCCTTCTTATTCATTTCCTTCTCGCTCGCTAAAAATCTTTTGACTTGTGATTTTCAGATTCAGCCAAAGCCATAGTGGTTAAAAAGGTCCTAGAGGAGGTGGACCAGCGCAGCAAGATACTTACCACTAGGCTCCACTCCCTGGAAGAGAAATCTCAAAGCAATTAGCAAAGATCGTAAGCAGAAGAAGAAGAAAAAAAAAAGCTTCAGAGAAGACAAGGCGTGAAATGCGTCTGGGAAATGAGCAAGCCTATGGAAAAAAATGTCTGTCCTGTTGTCTTCTGTTCCTTCCTCCTTCTGAGCCAGCAGCAGCAGAACTCCCCATCCATCTGGAGGGATGTCGCTTGAGGGGCTCACCTGATTACCCTACAGCCATCTGTCAGCATTTCTTTACAGTCAATAAACCTTCCTTGAGCAACTTACCACGGTCTTGTCTCTCTCTGAAAGGTCTGTGGCTGAGCTGCAGACTATGAACACCTAGAAACTTTGAATTTGCATGAAAAGTTTCTAAAGTAATTAAGAGGTCTTCCCCCTTAGGTATTCACAAGGATTTCTAGACAAGGTCAGAGAGAATAAAAGTACTTCCACTGACACTTTGACAGAAGCAGCCTATTTCCTGCCATCATTTGGTAAATGTATGCCTGGCGCATTCTTCATCGGCAACTGGGAATAAAGAAAGCGTTTGTCTCAAAGCATTATAGTAAAGTGACAGAGACATCCAATAACTACTAACTTTACTTCAATTTTAATACTGTGATTAAATTTTCAAAAGCACTGCTCCTTAGGAATATAATGTTACAGCAATATTCCAAATATAGGACAGATTAGAATAAAAGCTGGCTTAGAATCCAAATCCTATTAATAGAGACTTGTGGTGGGGCGGTGGTGGCACACGCCTTTAATCCCAGCACTTGGGAGGCAGAGGCAGGCGGATTTCTGAGTTCGAGGCCAGCCTGGTCTACAGAGTGAGTTCCAGGACAGCCAGGGCTACACAGAGAAACTCTGTCTCAAAAAAAACAAAAACAAAACAAAATAACAACAACAAAAAAAACCAAAAGACTTGTGGTTTTGTCGTTGTTCCTTATTAGCATACATTAATATTACATAATAATGTGCTTCAGTATGGCATTTTCATGCTTACATATGATGTATTCTGAGCATATGCACTCTCAGGACACTCTTGGCCCCCAGCTCCTGCTGATCCCCTTCCTCCTCACAATGAGTCCTCCTATTTTCATATTATATGTGTGTGCATGTGTGTACATGCATGAGTAGGTGTAGGTGTACATGTATGTATGTATATATGTATATGTGTGTGTGTGTGTGTACATGTACTTGTGATATGTTTTCTAAAGCCAATGATACGTTTTGGAGAGTGTGGTATGGTGTGGTAGGATGGGATGCTGAGGCATCCCTTCCT
The DNA here is from genome assembly GCF_008632895.1 of Mastomys coucha. NCBI lineage: Eukaryota > Metazoa > Chordata > Mammalia > Rodentia > Muridae > Mastomys > Mastomys coucha. Next base: position 95,361,413 of record NW_022196911.1, on the reverse strand, counting down.
GTGAAGTACCAGCATTTATATGGGGTCCTGGGATGGGGGGTTGAGAAGGGAGTAGAGGCAAAGGAGAAGAGAGGACAGAGAAGGTCAGAGAGAGAGAGGAGAGAGAAAGAGGCCGAATGTAAACCCTTAGAGAGAGGGAGGGGGAGGAGAGAAGGAGAGAAAAGGGTCAGAGAGAATGAGGAGGGGCCAAACAGTCCTTTTATAGCAAGCCAGGCCTACCTGTCTGTTGTTAGGTAACTGTTGGGCGGAGCCTAGAAGGAATGCTAACATGCTAACAACTTGTGTGTGAGAGAAAGGTGCGGTGTGTGGCGAGTATGTTTCAATGAGTTTCATCATTAAAGTTGCTCAAAATCCTCAGGAATAGATGGGAGCTCTCATCCATTAGTCTTTAAGGTTATATCATACCAAATATTTATAACTCTTCACCCCTAATAAAGAGAATATGTTAGTTAGGCATGTTGAATGTTTTGACATTACAACATGATGCTGTCATCTACAGATGTATTGGGATGTGCTCATGACTGTGACCATGGGCCACAGGTTTCTTAGAACACAGGTAGCCCATTAGCTGAGCCTTGTCTCGCTGAGTCTCCACGAAGTCTGTGAGGAATATAACTAAAAATTGTGTGTGTGTGTGTGTGTGTGTGTGTGTGTGTGTGTGTTGCCGTTAAGTTGTTCTGGCAAGTTTTCTCCTTGTCAAAGCCCAGGTATGTCACTTTGGGGACTGTAGCTTTTATACATCCAGCTTTTTTAGAGAGACGGCCACATGTGTGTCCAATGCGCATGCGCTGCCACTCCGTGCATGCGCTGTGGCCTTCAAAGTAATCAAGGGCAAGCGACAGAATGGTGCTCTGTTCCTTCCACACTACTTGAGAAGATGAAAGCAAGGCACCCACCGTGGCAGGGAGGGGCACAAGTGACTTAAGGAATATAAAATGAAAGATGCTTCCCATTTCTTCACCTCACTAAACTATTGCTATATCAGGACTTCAAAAGTTTTAACATTAATCAATGGACTTCTAATAAGCTAGCCCTGGTAAACACTGACTATGATTATCGTAGTCACAAGCTCAAGATTTTAAATTTCCTTTGGTTGTAAAGTATAGACTTAAAAGTGAAACAGCCTGCTCTTCCAGGACTTGGCCAACATCCCAGCTTTCTTGGGTCCCCAAAGATATCGATGCCCCTGCCCCCACGACATCAGGAAGCAGTCTGAAGAGCACGGTGCCTGCATTTCAGCTCACGACCACCCCTTCCTATATCCTCACTTTTTATTATAAACAAAAGGGAGGAATGTCAGAAGTCAGGACCTCCCCAAGCCTGCTCTCAGAGACTTAGCACCAGCAACTAAGCTACATCATCGCCAGACACCAACCCTTTAAAAGATGCTCCCCTCTGTCCCCCCTCTCTCTGTTCCCCAAGTCCCCACTCCAAGACAATCTTTTGCTCCCACACCTCACACCCCCACCAATAAACCTCAGTTGTGTGGTGTGATCTCTGCCACACACCTTGACCCCAGATTTTTATATTCCTTAAGTCACTTGTGCCCCTCCCCACCACTAGTCTGCAGCAAAACCCTAACAATTCAGCCATAAAGATTGTCATTCTGTTCTTTGCCGGAAAGTGAATGGAATCAGATATCAACACATCAAGCAAAGTGAGCCAGACTCAGTAAAGACAAGTAGCAGACACTTCCTCAAATGGGTAGAATTAAAAAATAGGGAGAAGAGGCTGACAAGACAGCCCAGTGAGGTAAAACACTCGCCACACAAGTGTGAGGACGTAAGTTCAAATCTCCAGAACCATGTGAAGCTGGAGGTGGAAATGCCTGCTCACAGTCTTGGTAGTCCTGGAAGGAGAGGGAAGGTTACATATCAGCTAGCCTAGCATAGAAAGCAGAAACAAGAGATTCTGGCTCTGGCTCAAAGAAAACAAAATGGAAGGTTGTGAGGGGGGTTGGAAGGGAGTGTCCCTGCGGGCTTTACAGTCTTCATTGAAATGATCCAGGTGAGGTAAGAATAAAACTTGGTTCAGATCAACTTAGTCAGTTGTCCATGGTTCAAACTCAAGTCTAACACCAGGTCCTTTATTTTAGCCACATTTAAGCACAGCACAATTTGGGGGAAAAAAGTTTTCTGATAACAATTCACTCAGGTCTGTGAGTACAGCAGGGTTTAAGACATGTTTACATCAAAACTCTTGACAAAGTACATCTGGCTTCTTTCCCAAGGATGGGTACTGTTGTCTCAGAGAGAGCGGCTGAGATGTTGGGTCTAGGAAAATGAGTAAGGTAAACACAGAGCCTATAGATGTCAGGATTTGCCTGGCCCTAAGATAATATGAAAGTCCCTTGCGCTGTTGTAAAAGAAAAGTCACATCTCTCATATGGATGGGTCTAAAGGCCTAGAATCAAGGCTCAGCAGTTAGGATGAAATGGTCTGGGATACACGAAATGTAAGTTCTGGGGGATATGGGCAGAGCCTGGCTCAATGGGTAGCAAAGGATCACGAGGCTGTAAACTAAGTTCTTTCCCAGCATTCTCGGAGAGCAGGTAAACATATTCTTCCTTTGAAGAGATAAGCCTGGTATTGATCTTATCCTGGCTTCTCCAGTGCACAAGGACTTCTTTTGCTCTCTGCAGAAGGTAAAGATCAACACCCAAGGTTGTCCTCTGATCTCCATATGCAATGTGAACATTGGAACACAAGTCAATGCACAGTACTAATTACACACACACACACACACACACACACACACAGAGAGAGAGAGAGAGAGAGAGAGAGAGAGAGAGAGAGAGAGAGACATATACATACTCACAAAGGTAAGTCTTTAAGACCTGAAAGTAGGCCAGGCAGTGGTGGTACGTGCCTTTAATCCTAGCACTTGGGAGGCAGAAGCAGGCAAATTTCTGAGTTGAAGGCCTGCCTGGTCTACAGAGTGAGTTTCAGGACAGCCAGGGCTACACAGAGAAACCCTGTCTTGAAAAACAAAGCAAAACAACAACAACAACAACAACAAAAAGACCTGAAAGTAGAAGAAAACAGGAAATGGAAGGGAGAAAAGAATAAAAGTTGAGAACTGGGGAGATAAAATCCAGGTAAATGAGATGAACGAGAGAAAGGGAAAGAGGCTTGGAAATACCATTTTGAAATGCACTATTTTAAGTGATTAATAGACACTAATTAAAAATGTTTTGTCGGGGCTAGAGAGAGGCTCAGTGGTTAAGAGTATTGGCTGGTCTTCCAGAGGTCCTGAGTTCAATTCCCAGCAACCACCTCCCTGGAGACTCATAACCATCTATATTGAGATCTTATGCCTTCTTCTGGTCTGCAGGCATACATGCAGGCAGAGTGCTGGATATATCATAAATAAATCTTTTAAAAAAAATTGTTTTAGCTAGAGTTTGATCCCACCTGTTTTAAAATTTAAAAAAAAAAAAAAATTGTTTTAGCTAGAGTTTGATGCCACCTGTTGTCCAAAAGGTATAATTATATTAGCCCACACCTCAAAGGTGCAGAAGGGGCAGAATGGAAGCCAAGAAACTGTTGCTGTGGGTCTAACTCCCTACAGTGCCCTGACACTGAAGGGAGTTAGACATGAAGGGTTTTCATTACTCTTGTCCTGTGTGGCCAATGGACATGCTGAACGCCTCAGTGTATGAATTTGAGAGCAGATCTATGAGCAAGCCATAACAGGATCCCTTAGAGGTGAACCCAGGCTGCACAGGCACCGATCATGGACTGAGAATGGCCACGCAGCATTGTGCGCTGCCTCACGCTCAGGTGATTCGTATCAAAGCAAATTTAAGCAAGAAATGCCGTTTTCAATATCAAACAAGCCCTATTTGTTTAGTGGTGGTAAATACTCATTTATCAAGAGTGTAGAGAAAAGGCACCAACACCTTGCCAGATGGAGTGTGAGCTGGCAAAATCATCTGAAGAATAATACAGCAACAGGCTCCAGATAATGTTCCCTAAGAGTCCCCTTCTAGGAATCTGCTTTACAATAATCAATTATTAATACCTGTCTATTCTTGCCAGCTGCCTATCATAGGGAAACCTCAAACACAATAAAAATATCCATCAACCAGAGTGAGTAAGTGCAGTCAGAAAGTACCAGCCAAACTCTATTAGGGACCATAACACAACCATTAAAAAGGTCCAAGCTTGCCAGGCAGTGGTGGTGCATGCCTTTAATCCCAGCACTCAGGAGGCAGAGCCAGATGGATCTCTGTGAGTTCAAGGCCAGCCTGGTCTACAGAGTGAGTTCTAGGACAGCCAGGGCTGTTACACAGAGAAACCCTGTCTGAAAAATAAATAAATAAATAAATAAATAAATAAATAAATAAATAAATGCAAGTTCATTTATCGACCTGAAAAGATATTAATCATTCACAGGAAAACAAAAAGCAGAGATTCAATGTGACCCAGTTTTATAAGAAAACAATTGAGGGCTGGAGAGATGACTCAGTGGTTAAGAGCACTGACTGCTCTTCTGAAGGTCCTGAGTTCAATTCCCAGCAACCACATGGTGGCTCACAACCATCTGTAATATGATCCAATGCCCTCTTCTGGTGTGTCTGAAGATGGCTACAGTGTATTCATATACAGGAAATAAATAAACATTTAAAAAAAAAGAAAGAAAACAATTGCATGCATGTTACATGCTCATGAAAATCAAAAACAATACACGCCGGTGTCTTCCCAATATTGGATATTTTGAGGTTGTAAAAATACAAGGGACAAAATGGGTCAGCAAATAAATGTGCCTGTCACCAAGCTTGACAAGCTAAATTTGATTCCCAGGAACCATATGGTGGAAAGAGAGAATTGGCTGTCACACACACACACACACACACACACACACTAAATAAACACATTCAATAAGCAAATTTCTTTTGTTTTCAGAGAAAACAAAAGAACAATCAAGTGATAATGCGGTTAAAAATAACTGTAATAAGCTGGAGAGATGGCTCAGCAGTTAAGAGCACTGACTGCTCTTCCAGAGGTCCTGAGTTCAATTCCCAGCAACCACATGATGACTCCCAACCATCTGTAATGGATCTGATGCCCTCTTCTGGTGTGTCTGAAGACAACTATGGTGTACTCACATACATAAAATAAATAAATCAATCTTTTAAAAAGATAGCTGTAAGAACAATAAAAAATGAAAACTGCGTGGGTGAGGAGAAACTGAACTATCCTATACTATCCTATGAAACTCTGACTCAAAAGAGGCATTGAGATGCTCAGAAGCTGAGGGCTCTTGCCACCAAGCCTGACCAAGCCTGATGACCTAAGTCCATGCCTATAACTCCCACAAGTTGTTCTCTGACCTACACACACAAACACATACACACACACACCATAGCACATAGTGTGTGAATGTATACGCACACATGAAATTGCATGAATCAATTATATAACTAATTTTAAAATGTTTTTAAAATTCCTCCAATAAGAAACCTTGTTCTGGGCTGGTGAGATGGCTCATCGGGTATAAGAGCACCGACTGCTCTTCCAAAGGTCCTGAGTTCAAATCCCAGTAACCACATGGTGGCTCACAACCATCCGTGATGAGATCTGATGCCCTCTTCTGGTGCGTCTGAAGGCAGCTACAGTGTATTTATTTATAATGATAAGTCTTTGGGCCAGAGTGAGCAGGGACCAAGCAAATGGGGTCGACCAGAGTGAGCAGAGGTCCTAAAAGTCATCCCAACAACCATATGAAGGCTCACAGCTACGGTGTGTACTCATATACATAAAATAAAAAAATAAAAAAAAGAAACCTTGTTGGGGTAATCTTTTTTTTTTTTTTTTTTTTAACATTATGTGAAGGTGTCTCTGTATTTTCAGTTGTTAATTCTAAATGCTGGCAGGATGTTGGTATTGTCATTTCTATGGCCCATCACTGGCTTTATATTTGTAAATACTTGTCCTTCCACATGGCCTCAGGTACTTGAAGTTCAGACAGCCCTCTAGAACTAGAGGCAATCTAGAATTATATGAGGGATTGTCTTACTGCTGATGGGTTATAATAAAGAGCTGATAGCCAATAGCTAGGCAGGAAGTAGTAGGCAGAACTTCAGAGAGAGAGAGAGGGAGGGAGGGATTCTGGGAAAAGGACCTAGCTGGGAGACTGCCCAGGAAAAGGCCTACGCTTTAAGCTATCACAGACGCTTCTGTGCCATTATTTATACCTCTGGAGGGTCCAAGAAAGTCCTACTATAGAACCTGCCATCACACCTTAAGATTTTCATAAAATAAGAACAAACTAAGTTCAGAGTTAGCAGAAGAAAGCAAATAACAAAGATCGAAGACAAAATAGAGACTAGGAAACCACAGAAGCGATCAGCAAGAGCTGGGGTGTGGCTCGGTTAGCATAGTGCTTGTCAAGCATGCACAACCACAGCTCAGAGCCTCAGAGCTGCGTCGAACTGGGACTGTGCCTGCCTATCATCCCAGCATGGTGGGGACACGGGGAGAAGGCAAATCAGAAATTCAGGGACAGCCTGGGCTACATTAAAAGTTCAAGGGCAGTTTGGGCTACATGAAACCCTGTCTCAAGAAAGTTAATTGATCAATTAATTAATTTTTAAAATATGAATGAAATTAGTAGATGTATTTTAAAGGTTAAAATTTACAAAAAAAAAAAAACTTTAGCTAAATTTAAAAAAATTAAAGAAGACTCAAGTAAAGAAAAAAGAAGGAATAGAAATTATAAGAAAGCCAAGAAGTGAAAAAGAAAGAGTCACAAAGTGGAATGTCTGCTCTCTTAGATGTTTTAATTTTATTTTTATTTTATATGTATTGGTGTTTCAACTACATGTATGTCTGCACACCGTATGCATGCAGTACCCACAGAGGCCAGAAGATGGCATCTGTTGCAGAATTTTAGCAGAGCCATTGTATCTGGGTGAATCCCTGAGTAATGGTACCGAGGCTTTGAAGTAGTAGTAAATAGTCAGTGATGGTTATCTGAGGTTTACGGAGTTGCTCTTCCCAAGGCGTCACAGAGCCTTTGCATAAACTGAGTTCTGCGTGGCACACCAGGAAATTCTGTGGCTGAGAACTGCAAAGGAGAAAGGTCTCTTCATACAACTCTTACAGCAGATAAGGTTTTAGTATGTGGAGACTGACTTGCTAAAAGTGTCTTTGTGTAACAATAGAGGCTCTGCAGAGCGGATTCAACGTTCCGTCCTTGAAACACACACGCACACCATTGCTAAGAAGCCTAAAGTCATCCTGCGGGCCTCTCTTCAGACTCCCCGCTTAGGAGTTTGGAGCACACAGGTACGGGGACATGAATCTACATATCCTCCTGGTCACCGTTTCCCACACTGGTCTCAATGGAGTGGAATATGAGCAGTCTGAATCATTCACCTCAAGTGACCAAGGGGGCCTTGTGTTTGGCAGCAGCAAAATAGCAGGAAAGGCCAGCAGTGGGAATCTGTGACTCCCTGCTGCGTCAGGAGGTACTGCGGGCTAGTGTGTGACAGCAGGTGTGGAATTAAGAAACAGCGGGGTAGCAAGGTAAACCCCTGAGGCCAGCCCTGAGAAAACTGGGGCTCTAACTAACAAGGGCAGCTGTTGGTCAACTGCAGGAGACAACAGACCGGCCATCTGCAGCTAAGACCACATCTAGGCCAACATTGAGTGAGTCACCTTTCCTTATGTGGGGGAAGGGGCGATGTGGATTACTTTTCTGACACTTTCTCAATGTTGTGAAAACTATAAGACGTCTTGCTGTGATTATATAAAACACCTCAAGAATGCAGAGTATCCTTTTAAGAGCCGGGGCTTGAGGCAGGCAAGCATGGAGACGGTTTAGTACTCTGGCACTTACTTGGTTCTGGGTTATGCACACACTTCTCATGCAGCCTGGCCCTGGCTCCTATGTGCACTGAGCTACACCTAACCCCATCTCTGAACAGCAGCATTAAGTTCCCCTAGCAACAGCCCCTAGCAACAATCAAATTTAGAGAGTTTCCCTCCAAGTCCTCTGTGAAAAAAGTCACTCCAGAAAAAGACTACCCAACAGGGACTGGAAAGGGTGCTGGGCTGAGAAGGGAATTAAATGCTCTTTCCTGCCACTCACAAACCAAAATGAATCTCAAGGAGAGATTACAGAAATGTGAGAACAAAAACTTTCAAATACTTCCAATTTTTAAAAAAGAGAATGTGTATATAGGGACTGGAGAAATGGCTCAGTCAGTAAAATGCTTGATGCACATGTACAAAGATCTGAATTCCGATCCTCTGGCCCATATAAAATGCTGGCATGGCAGCATGATTGTAATCCCAGTACTAGGGAGAGGGGGCCAGGAGGCGTTGTGTTTTATTTTTAAATAGGCCAAAGATATGTTTTGTAGAGCATGGCATAATGAAGTGGGAGGGGTGCCTTGGCAGGACCATGCTGAGGCATCCCTTCCCCCTGAGGTACCAGCCATGCAATGGGTATAGCATAGAATAGTTTATTTAGGGAGCATGGGCAGGGGAATTGAGAAGGGAGTAGAGACTGAGAAAGACAGAGAGGGATGCAGGGAAGGAGGGACGGAAGGAGGAAGAAGGAAGAAGAAAGGGGGAAGAAGAGAAAAAGAGAGGAGGTGGAAAGAAGGGAAAGGGGGAGAGAGGGAGAAGAATGTCAGAGAACGAGGAGGGGCCAAACATCCCCTTTTATAGCAAGCCAGGCCTACCTGGTTGTTGCCAGGTAACTGTTGGTCAATACCTAGAAGGAATGCCAACAGAATGTCCTGGGCCTTGCTGACCACTTAGTGAGAGCCAGGTTTGGGTGTTTTTTCTTCTTGGAGGCTCTCTGAGTAGGTGGTGTTGGAAGGAGAGGCAGGAAATGAAATTTGCTGGACCCTGTGAGGGAGGCTCTGTCTAAAAAAAAAAAAAAAAAAAATGAGGTGGAGAGTGATAAAGGAAGACACCTCTGGCTCCACAAATCCACATGCATGTGTGGGTAACCACAAACATATACATTCATATAACACACACAGACATGCACACACAAAGAGAGAATGTCTTAGGGATGATGGAGGCATGGGGAGGGGGGAGAAGATAGACTTGTATCAACAGAATATGTAACAGGAAAACAAGATTTAAAGAAAGCATTTAAGCTTCAATGAAAAATATTAGAAATGTAGCCCAACCAAGGAAACTGTGTATGTAGCCAGAAAACAGAGTCAGATTTGGGGCGCAAGGTTACGCAGTCTTGCCCTGTTTTAGTTCTTTGGAGAACCTCCTAAGATCGAGCTGGACAGCTCCCAGGCACAAGTGCAAACGAATGAGGTTCAGTTGGAGTCCCTGGCTTGCCCCTCCCCAGCAAATTCCATTTCCTGTCCCTCCCTCCAAGGCCACCTACTCAGTAAGACTCCGAGCAGAAAAAAAAGTACCAAAAAAACCCAGTCCTGCATTCCTGACATTCTTGACCTGTCTCAACCCCCTTCACCTGAAGGCACAAGCCACCCACCCCCAACCCCAATGGTGTTTTATAAAAAAGAAAGAGCCAGGATATGTTTGATAGACACGCAGTATGGTGAGGTGGGCCCATGCTGAGGCATCTCTTTTGGCTGAAGTGATGTAGTATGGAATAAAGTTTATTTAGGGCTGGGAAGGGGAGTTGAGGAGGGAATAAAGACAGAAAGGCAGAGAGAGGGGGGAGGGAGGAGAGGAGAGGTCAGCCAGGAACACCTGTAGTTGGGGGAAGGGGAGAGGGGGAAGGGGCAGAGAGTAAGAGTGAGGAGGGACCAAGCAGTCCCTTTTATAGTGAGTCAGGCATTACCTGGCTGTTGCCAGGTAACTGTGGGGCGGAGCCTAGAAAGAATGCTAACACCCAGTCTTCCAGTTTCATCCTCAGAGACTCATCCTTGGTGAACTTGTCCGGTAGTTCATTCCCAAATAAACATGCCTTTTTTTTTTCTTTGAATTCGGCTGAATTGGCTTATTTCCTCGGCAGAGACAACTTCTCAAATGTTACCATGTGACAGAAACCTGGGCATGCATGTTTATTGTGGCACAATTTATAATATCGAGCTGATGGTGATAAAGCCTGGAGGAGGGGTTGATCTGGTTCATTTTCTCTCCCAGTTAAAGAACTAAAAGGAAGGAAAAATCTGGAGCACAGCAGATGATCACAGAAACACTACAGTCGGCAGCAGACAGAATCAACGGTTAAAATAAGTGTTTATTGGGGGCGAGGAAATGCACACGTACACAGCAGGCACACATTGCAAAGCAGAAGGGAGCCTTGGAAAGCCAAAAAATCCAGTCCCTTCTCCAGGGATGGGGATGGGGGACGAGGCAGAGACCGGAGATGTTTAAAACCTCTGAAGAGTTTTCCTCCTCTGATATAGGGTTGGTAAGTTCAAAGAAAGCCAGGACGGTTGAATGGCTCCGAACTATTGTGCAGTACATCCTGAGCAGGCTTCAAACTTGTGGAGTCAGTCCATCAGCAGTGGGTCTTCTCTCAAGTCAGGAAGATGCAGAAGAAGTCGGCCATCTTGAAAATGTACCTCCTTTATCGTGGCCCCTCCCCATCTCTGTCTGCCTGGGGGGTGGGGGGTGGGGCTCTGTCTAACTCCTAGTCTCTCAGTGGAATCAGCCTGGATGCCCAGCAGTGGATGAATGGACAATGAAAATGTGACATCTACATACAACAGAACATGTTTGCCCACAAAGATTGTTATTATGTCCTTTGCAGGGAAATGGATGGAATCAGGTATCAACACGCCATGCAAAGTGAGCCAGACTCAGTAAAGACAAGTAGCCAGTGTTTTCTCTCATGAGTGGAATCAAAAAGTAGGGGGGGGGCAGGGCTAAAGAGATGTTGCAATGTAGATAAAATGCTTGCCACACAAGTGTAAGGATGAAAGTTCAAATCTCCCTTCCCGGCTCCCTCTGCACTCAGGAGCTAAAGCTGTTCCACAGCCCTCAGCACACAAATCCAGCCAGGAGAGAGCTGGTCTCCCAGCAGTGCTCTCACTCCTAAGGCCAGAGGTGAGATCACCACTTTCACTTTCACTCCAATAACTGTCCAAAGCAGGACCGGCCAGGAGGGCACAGGGCACAGGAACAGTGGAGCAGCTGGGGACAATATCCTTATGGTCTCCATCTGTACACAGGAGCTAAAGCTGTCCCACAGCCCTCTGCACCCAAACCCCACCCAGGATAGAGCTGGAGTTCACAGACTCACAGGCTCAGAGGCTCACAGGCCCACAGGAGGGACAAGCTCCAGTCAGACAGAAAGACCAACTAACACCAGAGATAACCAAATGGCGAAAGGCAAATGCAAGAATCTTACCAAAAGAAACCAAGGCTACTTGGCATCACCAGAACCCAGTTCTCCTACCACACAAAGTCCTGGATACCACAACACACCAGAAAGGCAAGATGTGGATTTAAAATCACATCTCATGATGCTGATAGAGGACTTTAAGAAGTACATAAATAACTCCCTTAAAGAAATACAGGAGAACATAGGTGAGCCCTTAAAGAGAAAACACAAAAACCCCTTAAAGAATTACAGGAAAGTACAACCAAACAGTTGAAGGAATTGAACAAAACCATCCAGGATCTAAAAATGGAAATAGAAACAATAAAGAAATCACAAAGGGAGACAACTCTAGAGATAGAAAACCTAGGAAAGAGATCAGGAGTCATAGATACAAGCATCACCAACAGAATACAAGAGATAGAAGAGAGAATCTCAGGTACAGAGATAACACAGAAAACACTGACACAACAGTCAAAGAAAATGCAAAATGCAAAAAGCTCCTAACCCAAAACATCCAGGAAATCCATGACACAATGAGAAGACCAAACCTAAGGATGATAGTTATAGAAGAGAGTGAAGACTCCCAACTTAAAGGGCCAGTAAATATCTTTAACAAAATTATAGAAGAAAAGTTCCCTAACCTAAAAAAAGAGATGCCCATAAACATACAAGAAGCCTACAGAACCCCAAATAGATTGGATGAGAAAAGAAATTCCTCCAGTCACATAATAATCAAAACACCAAATGCACAAAACAAAGAAAGAATATTAAAAGAAGTAAGGAGAAAAGTAACATATAAAGGCAGACCTATCAGAGAGAGAGAGATAGAGAGAGAAGAGGCCAGCCAGGAACACTTGGGGGGGGGGGGATAGGTCAGAGAGAGAAAAATGCAGAAAGAGTTAGAGAGTAATGAGGGGCCATACAGCCCCTTTTACATCAAGCCAGGCCTACCTGGTGACAGCCAGGTAACTGTTGGGCGGAGCTTAGAGGGAATGCCAACAGCTACGGTTTCACTGCTGTGAACAGACACCATGACCAAGGCAACTCATATAAGGACAACATTTAATTAGGGCTGGCACACAGGTTCAGAGGTTCAGTCTATTATCAAGGCGGGATACCACGGACCGGGATTTCTCGCGGGGTCCCTGTTCCGCGGGACACGGGATTCTGGCCAGGTGGGCA
>NW_022196911.1:95303737-95348242 GCF_008632895.1 Mastomys coucha | reverse complement strand
GGCAGGAGGCTGACTTTCCTTGAAGTTTTCGCCTCAAATACCGCCATCACGCAAGTGTGCGTGGCAGCGGGAGCATGGCAACACCCAGGCAGGCATGGTGCAGGAGGAGCTGAGAGTTCTACACTTCATCTGAAGGCCACTAAAAGACTGGCTTCCAGGTAGCTAAAACAAAAGTCTGAAAGCCCACGCCCACAGCAACACATTTCCTCCAACAAGGCCACACCTACAAGAGCAAGGCCACATCTCCAGATAGTGCTACTCCATGGACCAAGCATATTCAAACCACCACAGTATTCATAAATATATTTTGAACCTGAGTCTTATTTCTGGGAGCATAGGGCTGGGAGGCAGAACCAGGCCTAACTTCTGCAATCTGCAGTATCAAGCAAGCCCTATTCATTTAATATCAGTAAATACTCATTTTATCAAGAAAATATGGAATACCTTGTCAGATGGTGGGTGAACCAGAAACAGCATCAGGCTCCAGATAATATTTCCTTGGAACCAATGAGTCTTCATTCTAGGAATCTATCTTTACATAATCAATTATTAATAGCTGTCTATTCTCCCCATCTGCTTATCATAGGGAAACCTCAGCCTCAGTAAGATATCCACTGACCAGAATGAGTAAGTACAGTCAAAAAGCACCAGCCAGACTCTATTAGGGACCATAATGCAGCCCTTGAAGGAAGTCCAAGTTCACTCATTGACCTGAAAAGATATTACTCATTCATTGAGAAATCAAAAGCAGAGATCCAGTTTGACCCAGCTTTATAAGAAAACAATTGCATGCATATAGTATACACATGCTATTGAAAATCAAAAACAATATGCTTCAACACACATGCTCATGAAAATAATTAAAAAAAAATGCATCTTCCTAAGGGTGGCTATTTTGATGTAGTAAAAATACAGGGGGCAGGATTGATCCACAGGTAAAGGTAACTGCCAGTAAGCTTGACAACACGTTTCGTTTGATTCCCCAGGATACACACTCTAAACAAGCCTCTCTTGTTATTCTTTTTTTTAAGATTTTTTATTAGATATTTTCTTTATTTCCATGGCATATGATATCTCCTTTCCCAGTTTCCCCTCAAAAAAAAAAAAAAAAAAAAAAACAAAAACCAAAAAACAACAACAAGAACAAACCCCTGTTCCCTCCCCCCTTTTTTAAAGATTTTTTTATATACATTTTTTAATACATTGTCTCTGTCTTCAGACACACCAGAAGAGGGCATTAGATTTCATTATAGATGGTTGTGAGTCACTATGTGGTTGCTGGGAATTGAACTCAGGACCTCTGGAAGAGCAGCCATTGCTCTTAACCACTGGGCCATCTCTCCAGCCCATTATTCTTTTCTCATATAATGATATATCTTGATTCTAGCTGGGAATCCCCACTACTCCTCCTAGTTTCTCTCCATCCCCTCTCCCCTCCAAATCTCCTCTCATTAGAAAATAACAGGCTTGTAAGAGATAGCAACCAAACATGACAAAATAAAATATAAGATGAAGTAAAAACTATCATATCAAGTTTGGACATAGCAAGCCAACAGAAGGAAGAAAGTCCCAAGAGTGGGCACAAGAGACCCGCTCATTCTCACAGAAAGGAATCCCATAAAAATGCTAATCTAATAGCTATAATAGACACATGCAGGCCCTGTGCTTTCTGCTTCGATCTCCGTAAGCTCATGTGTATCTTATTTAGTTGATCCAGAGGTCCTTGTTCTCCTGGTGTCCTCCATCCTCTCTAGCTCCTACAGTATTTTCACCTCCTCTCCCTTAGGACTCTCTGAGCTGTGAGTGGAGGGATTTGAAGATCTCCCATTTAGACTCTGTCCTCATAATGTCTAGCTGTGGGTCTCTGCAGTATTGCATGATATTTGGTCACACTGTGAACCCCAAAATTGTGAACTGGAAAAACCTGTTTCTTGTTGTGGTGTGGCTCAGCTCTAGCACACACCTTTAACCCAAGAGCTTTCTGTAAGCAAGAGCTAAATAGGTCAAAGGCAGAGCACGCAACCAGTTGACAGGAGCTGAGCATAAGAGAACCCAGGAAAGAGGAAGGAGGGTCTTTGAGTTAAAGGATATTGAAAACAGTGTGGAGAAGGAGCTTTCCCTTGTGGGATGTCGTTGGAGTAGGAAAGTCAGCTAGGTGCTTCCTCTGCTCTCTGAGCTAGCAGGCTTCCACCACAGCGTCTGGCTCCTGAGTCTTCATTTGGTAAATCAAACATTTGGGATTTTGTTTTAAAAACAACACTGCATCCATTCCTATCTGCTGCTGGAGGAAGCCTCTCTGCTGATAACTGGGTAAGGTAGGGGCAGGGTGGGACATGGAGCACTCACTCAGCTCCTGCCCCCAACATAACACATTGCCTATCTGCACTATCACCCTGACTCAGCAACAGCAAGACATCGAGATAAAGAATGGTTCATCTTCTGGTTTCAATCTCCTCAGAAGACTTCAGTGGTCCATTCTGTCCCCGGAAACCATGAAGTCCACAATCCAGTGCCACCAGAAATCACGAGGCAGTCCATGATCCGTGCTGCCACTGGCTGTTATGGGCAAGAAAGCTCCTTTTGGTCTGGTATCTATGACTGCAGACTCATAACTGAGAATGAGAGACATTGAAACTTCTGTGTGACAAAGTGCCCCTCCCCCTGACCCTCCCCCCCCCCAAAGAAAAAGAAACAGAGAAAAAGAAACAGTCAAGACGGGAAGCTCTTGAAGAGAATCCTTTAAAAGCTGTGATGAAGATACTGAAATGTATCTCTTCACAGCTGATGGCTTCCAGGGAGCAATGGGGAAGGATTCTGTTCTCTTTAAAGGGTTGCCCACCGGGAGTTTGATTATGCTCCAGTGACTATATGTGCAACACAAATTGGTGGTTTTTGTTTGCTTGGTTTTTTTGTTTTGTTTTGTTTTGTTCTTGGAGGAGGATGTAAGGATGGAAGGGTGGACCCTGGAGGTATGGAAACCCAACATTGTACAAAATTCCCAAATAATTAATAAAAAATATTATGTTGAGGGAAAGCAAATATAAGAACAATAAGAATGGCCAGGTGGTGGTGGCACACGCCTTTAATCCCAGCACTTGGGAGGCAGAGGCAGGTGGGTTTCTGAGTTCGAGGCCAGCCTGGTCTACAGAGTGAGTTCCAGGACAGACAAGGTGACACAGAGAAACCCTGTCTCGAAAAAGCCAAAAAAAGAAAGAAAGAAAGAAAGAAAGAAAGAAAGAAAGAAAGAAAGAAAGAGAGAGAGAGAGAAAGAAAGAAAGAAAGAACAATAAGAATGAAATTATGTGGATAGGGAGAAACTGGTAAATTCCAGGTTGGAATGGAATGGGAACAAGAAAGATGTACTAAAAGATTCAGTCTTGGAGAAGTAGTCAGGTCTGAATTCATGGAAGGAAGAGAGGGTGTAGAATTAGTCTTTGCCCCAGCAACGTCATGTCAAGCATTCACAGAAACACCCTGTAATGATGACTAGTTAACACAGACTGTCATACACTGTTATCCAAAGAGATACTTATGTCCACTCTGTAGGGGTAGAAACCTTCCAATGCTCCCAAGCCTGGCTGAAGACTTGTCTGAATCTGCAATCTCTCTACTCAGTCTCCTTTGGGTGAGTGGCCATGGAAATGCAGAGCTGTGTCACTCATGTTCCATGTTCCCACAAGGAAGTAGTTTCATGAAGGCTTATAGTAGCAATGCAAAGAAGTTTATAAATCAAGGCGACTTAAAATCACATTGGAGGGTATACTGAGAAGTGGTCACAGCAAGGTAGGGGAATCTCTTCTATAGGCCATGGATGCTGTGGGATTGATAGAAGCTAATTGTCTGCTTAGCTAACAGATTTCAAAAGGGTGAAATCTGTCAAAATGGTGTGGTCAGATTGACGCTTGCAGTGAGTTAGAGGAAGGAAGCAAACATAGGAATCACCGAAACGACAGAACTGAAAGATGACTCAGAGGGTACAGTGACTGTCACCCAGGCCTGATGACTTAACCTGAGTTCACTTCCCATTGCTGTGGTGACCATGACCAAAGCAACGTGGGGAGGAAAGGGTTTATTCAACTTATGCTTTCTCAGAACTGTTCATCATTGAAGTCAGTCAGGACAGGGAACCGAATGGGAAAGAAACCTTGAGGCGGGAGCTGATACAGAGGCCTTGGAGGGGGTGCTGCTTCCTGGCTTGCTCAACCTTCTTCCTCATAGGACCCAGAACCACCAGTCCAGGGATGGCACCACCCACAGGTCTGGGCCCTCCCCTATCAATCACCAACTAAGAAAATGCCTTACAGGCTTGCCCACAGTCAGATCTTATGGAGGCATTTTCTCAGTTGAGTTTCCTCCCTCTCAGTTGACTTTAACTTATGTCCAGTTGACATAGACTAGGTAGCATGCCATGTAAAGATGGAAGATGAGAACCAACTTCATAGAGTTGTCCTCTGACAGCCACATGTATATGTATACACACACACACACACACACACATACACACACAGGTACTAAGAAGAAGAGGAGGACCCAGAGATAGGACTCCCAAAATTATTCTTAGAAACATTTTTAGGGGATGGCCGCTTTTTCTGCCTGGATGTCTGTGTACCACTTGCATGTCTCAAGCCCATGGAAGCCAGAAAGGGTATCAGATCCCTTGGAACTCACAGACAGTTGTGAGTTGCTATGTGGGTGCTTGTAATTGAACCAGGCCCTCAGAAAGAGCAGCCAATGGTCTGTCACGTAAGGCTTATAGCATATCTTAGCATTGCTCCAGGCTTAAGATCCACCGGGACCCAGCCTATCACCAAGCTAGACAACGATGTGACACTCCCCTAATACCGCAAAGGCCACAGTGGTCCCTGCATGGGGACCATGTCAAATGGCCTTCCCAGAAACTCTAGACAGTTTATCTTGGTTTAAACCAGTGGTTCTCAACCTTCTTAATGCTGTGACCCTTTAATACAGTTCCTCATGTTGTAGTGACCCAACCATAAAATTACTATTGTGGTTACTTCATAACTTACTGTTAGGAATTGTAATGTAAATAGCTGATATGCAAGATAGCTGACATGTGACCCAGTGGAAGGGTCATTGGACCCCCGAGGTTAGGACCCACAGGTTAAAAACAGCTGGTTTAAAGGGTTTTTCTGAGGTAAGCCAAATCTGCAAAGACTTCAATAAACACATCTTTAAATGCAGAGTCACCCCACGGCCACCAGGATGCAGAAGAATCCAGCAAATAGGCTTCACCAGAGAGACCAAAGAGGGCGCCAGAGACCTAAGAAGACAAGAATACTGGCAACGTATTGAAAATCAGGGAACTCAGCGCACATCAGAGAAACAATAAATGAAATGAACAATAAAGAACTGTTATCAATAAATAACTATAATGAGACAATTGACAGGAGATTGATTTCAAAAAAAAAAAAACAAAACAAAAACAAAAACAAACAGAAAAAAGCAGGCAACTGAACAGAGCACTGGGCAAAATAAATGAACAAAAGCCAAGATAAGAATCCGTGAGCTTTGAGGGGGGTTGTTCGACTAAATACAGTTGGAAGGAGAAAAGGAATGAAAAAAATGTGCACAGAGCTTAGCAGGTGTGGTGGTGCACACCTGTAATCTGTAAACCATTCCTAGGGTAGCCTGGTTAAATAGTGAGTTCCAAATCACTCCGGGCTACATGGTAAGATTCATCCTCAAAGAGAAAGACAGGGAAGGAAACAGGCAGAGAGAGAGAAAGAGAGAGGGACAGACAGACGACAGACAGACAGACAGACAGACAGACTGACAGACATAGGGAGAGGGAGGGAGGGAGAGTGGGAGGGAGGGAGGGAAGAAGGGAGGGAAAGTGGGAGGGAATGGGAGGGAGAGGGAGAGAAAATGATTGAGCAGGCAAGATGGGTCAATGGATAGAGGCTCTTGCCACTAAGACTTACGACCTGGGTTCAATCTCCAAAGGGATCCACAAGATAGAAGGAGAGAAGTGTCGTCCACAGCTAGTCCTCTGGCTTCCACATCAGCACCGTAGCACTCCTGTACCCACCTCACACACACACATATACACATGCTTGCATAGAAGAAATAAATAAGGAAGGAAGGAGAGAGAAAAGCAGAGAAGGAGAGACAGGGAGAGGGAATTGAAAGGATTTATGCAATAGCACAAAAAAGCAAATGTATGAGTCATTCAAGTTGGCATTCAAATGGGAGAAAACAGTCATGATGGAGTAGAAAACTTATGTGAAGAAGAATAAAACAGACCTGGAGTGATGGCTCAGGAGTTAAGAGCACTGACTGCTCTTCCAAAGGTCCTGATTCAATCCCCAGTAACCACATGGTGGCTCACAATCATCTGTAATGGGATCTGATGCCTTCTTCTGTCTGATGCCCTATTCTGTCATGCCTACACACATGCAAATAGAGCACTTATATACATAAAAATGCATATGTAAATAAATCATTTTAACAACAACAACAACAACAATAATAATAAAGCAGAAAAATCAAATTAAAATCTAAAGTCTCCAGCTAGGTTCAGTATAAGTAAGATTATTGGTAGGGTATTACAATTAACTTGCCTAAGTTCAAAGACACAGAGGGATCTTAGAATCAGCAAGAGAAATAAAGTCAATCACAGGTAAGGCCACCCCAGTGTGCACCTCCACCACCACCCCCACAGCCCCAACCCCCGCAGACAACTCGGGAGAACCCTCACAGATTGCAGGAAAGTGGGATGATGTGTTCAGAGGACTGAGGAGGATAGCTGCGGAGCAAGAATACTGCACGCAGCAAAGATGTCCCCCAGAGTGACAGAGGGAAGGAAAAGTGGGCCCGTTCCTAAAAAACGAAAGCCGAGGTTGTTCGTCTCCACCGAAATGCTCAAGGGAGCTCTGCAGTCTGAACGAATGGGACACCGGTGGGTAACGGGAAAGCCTTCAAGTCTAAGCTCACCCTATAAGTCAGTCAAGTGAGGAGGGCTCTAATAATGTAGGGGAGGAGGAGTGGGGGTGCGGGGTGGGGGTGTCACTTGCACCTTTGGGGTGAGAAGAAAAGATGAATGGCTGAAAATAATAAGCAAATGATTCGTCAGGTGAGAAATATAAAAGCTGTAAAGGTGGTGACAAGTAGAGTTACAATGCTGGGGGGGGGGTATTTTCCTCTGTCGACGCGGCTAAGCTGTTATCAGCCTGCGATGTGTTATCACCTAGAAGATGTTTCCTGTAAGCCTCATGATAACCACCAAGTAGAAATCTATAGCTGAGAGAAAAAGAAAAAAAAAAGGCAAGAAATCAAAATGCATCACCAGGGAGAATGTCTTAATCACAAAGGAAGACGGGAGGAGAAAGGAAGAAGGAATCTACACTGTAACACATTAAAAACAATTTTTAAAAATCTCAGAGGTAAATCTGGACCTAACAATGAAATCCTGGCAGTTAAGTGAACCCAAGGCTGTAGTCCTCTTAATTCTCCAGAAGAATAGATATATAGATAACATACGCAAGACCCACCATGGTGCTATCTACACAAATCCACTTAAGGGTTTTATTTTATTGTTAATTGCATGACTCTGTGTGTGTGTGTGTGTGTGTGTGTGTGTATGTGTGCGTGTCTGTGTATGTGTATGTGTGTCTGTGTGTGTGTGTCTGTGTGTGTCTGTGTATATGTCAGTGTGTGTGTGTCTCTGTGTGTGTCTCTCTCTGTGTGTCTCTGTGTGTCTCTGTGTGTGTGTCTCTGTGTGTGTCTATGTCTGTGTGTGTGTGTGTGTGTGTGCGTGTCTGTGTATGTGTATGTGTGTCTGTGTGTGTGTCTGTGTATGTGTGTCTGTGTGTGTCTGTGTATATGTCAGTGTGTGTGTCTCTGTGTGTGTCTCTCTCTGTGTGTCTCTGTGTGTCTCTGTGTGTCTCTGTGTGTGTCTCTGTGTGTATCTATGTCTGTGTGTGTATGTGTTTGTGTGTGTATCTGTGTCTGTGTCTGTATGTCTATGTGTGTATCTGTGTATATGTCAGTGTGTGTGTCTGTGTGTGTGTCTCTCTGTGTATGTCTTTGTGTGCCTGTGCATATGTCAGTGTGTGCCTCTCTGTGTATGTGTGTCTCTCTCTCTGTGTCTCTGTGTGTGTCTCTGTATGTGTCTATGTCTGTGCGTGTGTGTGTTTGTGTGCTTGTGTGAGGGAAGTACCTGGAGATACCAGAAGAGGACATCAGATCCTATGCAGTTGGAGTTACAGGAGGTTGTAAGCTGCCTGTCATGGGTGCTGGGAGCCAAGCTTGCATCCTCTGGAAGAGCAGCATGTATTCTTAACCCTTGAACCAACATCTCTCCAGCACCAAGATGCACTGTAGCGGTAAGAACACCCACGAAGGCAAAGTGAAGGGATTGGGGGGTGAGGGGGAGGGATATCTCCCAGGCAAGTGAAAACCAAAAGAAAGAATAATTACATGTAGATAAAACCAACTTCAAGTCAAAAGACTGTAAAGGGCGGGAGGTAGGGGGGGAGTTGGGGAGAGAGCAAGAGAAGTGAGGAGGGAGAAGATCACTACATAAATATAAACAGACCCACTCAGCAAAAAGATACAGCAATTATAAATCTATGTGCACCCAACCCCAGAGACCAATATATAAAGTAAATGTGGAGGTATAAGAAAGGAGAGATCAATTATAATGCAATAGTATTGAGGGTCTGCCGCATGTTGCTTTGAGGGATCATCCAAACAGAAAATCAATAACAAGACATTATACCAGACACATAACAGCTCCCATCAGATAGGGGAACTACACGTCTACTCAGCTGCGCATGGGCTAGCTCAGGATAGCTTAGTCATCGGGGCAACGTATTAGGGAAGACTGAAGCTGCATCAAGAACTTTTCCAATCTCTGTGGTATAAAACTAGAAATCAATAACAGGAGGAACATTGGAAATTTTACACATATGTGAAAATTAAATCACATGTTCTAAACAACCAATGGATAGGTAACAAATTTAAAAAGGGAAATTGAACATTTCTTAGGACAAACAAAAATGGAAACAACAATACTTTTAAAATCTTAGAGATCCAGCAAAGGTAAGAGAAACGTTTACAAAACCAAGTTAAGTTACCTACATAAGAAGAAATATAGTTGGGCATGTCAAATATAAGGCCAGCTTGAGCTATATAAGAAGTCCTAGGCCTGAGCTAGTGAGATGGCTCAGTGGGTAAGAGCACTGACTGCTCTTCTGAAGGTCCTGAATTCAAATCCCAGCGACCACATGGTGGCTCACAACCACCCATAATGACATCTGACATTCCCTTCTGGTGTGTCTGAAGACAGCTACAGTGTACCTATGTATAATAAAAAATAAATCTTAAAAAAAAAAAGAAAAGAAGAAGAAGTCCCAGGCCAACCTGAGCTATCCTGTGAGATTTGTCTCAGAAGATCCACTGAAATTGCTTAGTAGGTAAGGTACTTGCCACCTACGCCGATAACCTGAGTTCTATGCCCAAATTTTCTACTAGTTGTCATCTCGCCTTACACACACACACATACATACACAGACATACACACATACATACACATGCACACACAAAAAACATACACATACTGTTGCAAATTGATGTGCACACATACATGCACCTACATATGCATGCACTCAATAATTATTTAATTTTAAAAATAGAGGAAAAAAATCTCAAATAAGGAACCTGAAATCAATCACAGCTTAAGATAAGAGCTAAAAAGAAAGCAAATAACAAAGATCAAAGATGAAACAGAAACTAGGAAACCACAGAAGCGATCAGCAAGATCTGGGATATGGCTCAGTTAGCATTGTGCTTATCAAGCATGCACAACCACGGCTTAGAGCCTCAGAGCTGCATTGAACTGGGACTGTACCTGCCTATCATCCCAGCACTTGGGAGGTATAAGCAGGAGAGTCATAAGTTCGGGACAGCCTGGGCTACATTAGAAGTTGAGAGGCAGCCTGGGCTACATAAGGACCCTATCTCAAGAAAGTTAATTTATTAATTAATTTTAAAAACATGAATGAAATTAATAGCTGCATTTTTAAAGTATAAAAATCAACAAGTCAGGCTGGCGAGATGGCTCAGCGGGTAAGAACACTGACTGCTCTTCCGAAGGTCCTGAGTTCAGATCCCAGCAACCACATGGTGGCTCACAACCACCCGTAATAAGATCTGACGCCCTCTTCTGGTGCGTCTGAAGACAGCTACAGTGAATTATGCCTGAGCGAGCGCGGCCAGAGTGAGCAGGGCCGGAGAGCAATCACATACATGATGGCTCACGGCCATCTTGTACAGCTACAGTGTACTCATACACATAAAATAAATAAAATAAATCTTTTTAAAAAATCAACAAGTCATGTGAAAAAAAAATCAACAAGTCAAAGAAGACCCAAGTAAAGAAAGAAGATTATAAGAAAACGAGAGATAAAGGAGGAGAAGCAGCCACAGGCAGAATGTCTGCACTCTCTTATATTTTTTTAATTTGTTTTACTTTGTGTGTATTAGTGCTATGTCTACATGGACATCTGTGCAACATGTTCATGTACCATCTACAGAGGCCAGAAGAAGATCAGACTCCTGGAGGGACTGGAGTTACAGGTGATATGAGACACCATGTGAGTACTAGGAATTGAACTTGGATCCTCTGGAAGAGCAGCTAGTGCTCTTAACTGCCAAGCCACCTCACTGGCCCTAGTCTGCTCTTCTTTTATTGATAGTTTGTAACTTCTCTGGCTCCCTACTGTAGCACTGGGCTGAAATTAACTGACCGGTACTGCTAGGTCCACAGAATGGCCTCTCAGCATGCACACTGAGACAGAACATTTATCTTTCAAGTAGTTGAGCCTGGAACTATCCTAAATAATGACTCTGCACAGGAGCTGGCCTATCGATCTTGTGCATCCTCCCTGACCCATATTACATTATTCCTTTCCCTTTATCATTTGCCACTGAAAGCTTTAGCAACCATGATCAAGTACTCTGAACTTCAGGTGCTCCTCTGACCTACCTTGATCACGTGTCTTGTTTGAAAAAAAAAAAAGCACACTAGAATATTCTCTGGGATAAGCAGGAGATACAATTTGAGTTCCATTCTCAACAAAGACTCATAGCCAGGCAGTGGTAATACATGCCTTTAATCTCAGCATTCAGGATGCAGAGACAGGCAGATTTCTGAGTTCGTGGCCAGCCTGGTCTACAGAGTGAGTTCCAGGACAGCCAGGGCTACACAGAGAAACCCTGTCTGGAAAAAACAAACAAACAAAAAACCAAAGACTTATCATGAGTGATAAGCTATGCCCATCAGCCTGTCAGGTTTTTTGTCTTGTTTGTTTGCTTGTTTGCTTGTTTGTTTGTTTTTGATCTTAAAGCATGGGACACATTCTGCTGAAATTTTAAAAAAAAAAAAAAGAAAGGAAGGAAGGAAGAAAGGAAGGAAGGAAGGAAGGAAGAAAAGAAATAAGCACCCAGCATCTATTTGGCCACAATAACCAACACTGGCAGTTACTATTTGCAACTCACTCAGCAAAACAACCATATGCACATGAATTGTCATTTATAGAATTCTTTACTGGTTAAAATATCATATAATTACAGACAGAGCTCGGGGCTGACACCCTGGCATTTGTGGTCCGGTCATTTCTTTTGAGCTCCTGGTTACTAGACATCCCCTGGCTAGCTGCCAGACACCCATAATGTCACGTCTGAAAGTTTTTGTCTACTAAAAATTCACTATGTTCTTGAAACCTCCACTTACGGTGGAAGGAAATGCCAAGAACTAATCTGTCATCATTGACAAAGATGGTGAGTGCCACATCTGAGGATGTGGCAACACTAGGGAGTAAGGTTTCCTAACAAATGCTGACACCTCAATCCAGAACAGAATTGTATTTAAACATGTGGTAGAAAGCCTTTAATATAATCTAATAAATACACCAGACAGTTTGCAGATCACAGAATCCAGATTAGCCTCCTGCATAGATAGATTCGCTCATTAGAAGAGAAACAAGACAGATGTACTGGGGACCGTGAGGATGCCTGCAAGGGAGACTAAGGAAGAGCTGGAAAGTCTGCAGACTGTCTACGCGTTCATTTCTACACTGACTCATTATCCAAAGCACGGGGGAGATGGCGGTGGCTGCTTTAGTCATTAAATGCCTGCCCCATTGGTCCATTCTGAAAAGACCCAGAAAAGTATCTCCTGAGGACTTAATCTGAGAGATTGAGGATACAGCTCCATGGATAAAGAGCTTGCTGCACAGAGGTGAGGAGCTGAGTTCAGATACCCTAAACCCAAATAAAAGCCAGCACACCTCTGCACACTTGGAACCCCACACTGAGGGACAGAGACAGGAGGATCCTAAGGGCTCATGGGCAGCCAGCGTAGCTGAAACGGTGAGCTCCAGAATCAATGAGAGACCCTATCTTAATAATAATAATAATAATAATAA
The DNA here is from genome assembly GCF_008632895.1 of Mastomys coucha. NCBI lineage: Eukaryota > Metazoa > Chordata > Mammalia > Rodentia > Muridae > Mastomys > Mastomys coucha. The sequence continues at coordinate 95,335,793 of NW_022196911.1, read as the reverse complement.
TAATAATAATAATAATAATAATAATAAAGTGAAAAACAAAGACTTTCTGACTGCGACATGCTTCTGCACAGGGAATTGCTCGCACACACACACACATACATACACACACAAAACCTTAATTTTGAAAGTCAATTTGCCGAGCGGTGGTGGCGCACACCTTCATTCCCATGACTTGGGAGGCAGAGGCAGGTGGATTTCTGAGTTCGAGGCCAGCCTGGTCTACAGAGTGAGTTCCAGGACAGCCAGGGCTACACAGAGAAACCCTGTCTCGAAAAACCAAAAAAAAAAAGAGAGAGAGAGAAAGAAAGAAAGAAAGAAAGAAAGAAAGAAAGGAAGGAAGGAAGGAAGGAAGGAAGGAAGGAAGGAAGGAAGAAAGAAAGGAAGAAAGGAAGAAAGTCAATTTAAAGGATAAATAAGAAAAAGTTAGAAAGGTTGATAAGAGGCAGAACACTGCCCAGCATGTGTAAGCCCTTGGGTGCCTGGGTGAGAACCTTAGCATTGGAAACAAAGAAAGCAAATAAGGAAGAAAAGGGGGAAGGGAGGGAAACTAGCATTATAAAACATAAAGAAAACTAACACCAAGTAAAAAGAACATGTCCACCACCCTGGACTTCCTCAGTTAAGACCCAATGTTCTGATATTCCAAGAAACAACATTGAAGGCATTAAAACCCTCTAGCCCGGGGCTGGAGAGATGGCTCAGTGGGTAAGAGCACCAACTGCTCTTCCAAAGGTCATGAGTTCAAATTCCAGCAACCACATGGTGGCTCCCAAAATGAGATAGGACGCCCTCTTCTGGTGTGTCTGAAGACAGCTACAGTGTACTTAATTATAATAATAAATAAACCTTAAAAAACAAAAACAAAAACCTTCAGCCCAGATGACAGCTACAGAAAAAGCCACAAATGCAAAGTGAATTTGAATGCCGTCCTCCCTGGTCTTCACAGGAGGCTCTCTGACCCCAGGCTTTCTTCACAGGAGGCTCTCTGACCCCAGGCTTTCTTCACAGGAGGCTCTCTGACCCAGACTCTTGGCTTCCTAAATTCCATCAGCCTCCTTTCACTTCCTTCCCTTTAAAACCTCCTCAGCCCAATTTATCAGAGTGGAAAGATTCCTAATCCAGAGAGGGAGTAAAACTTCCTCGCTTGTCAGCCCCTGATTTGATCCCCAGAACCATGTTCAAAGCTGGGCATGGGGAGGTAGAGGCAGGGAGAGATCCCTGAGGCTTGCTGGCCAGATGGTCTAGCATGTATGCAGAAGCAGATGCGCGCGCGGGTGTGTGTGTGTGTGTGTGTGTGTGTGTGTAATTATCACCTAGTAAAGGTAGGTAAAGGTAATTATCACCTAGTTAATAATAAACACACAATAAAATTAGCTTAAAGAGGAAGATTAGATAGAGATAAAGCATATACATGATTCAAAAGACCGCCAAGGCAAGGGAGAAAGTTTCAAATATGAAAACTCAGTTACTTGAGTATAAAGAAAGTATACCTGTGGGAAATGACACCTTTTTAAAACTGTGATTAAAATAAACTCGTAAAGCCTCCCATCGTAATCACTTGATGTGTACAGTTCAGCAGGGTCGAGCACACTCACCTTGTCTGGGCCACTGATCTACTGAAGCCTTGCCACGAGGTGAGGCTCAGTCTCTATCAGTTCAACAGCAGCTGTTCCGCTCCCAAGCCTGCCCAGCCCCTAGTGCAATGGTTCTACTGTGTGTATGGCTATGAATTTGACTCCTCTGGGCACTTAATGCAAGTGGGGTCAAGATTGCCTTCACATTTTTTTAGTTTCAAAATAAAAATAAAACCATGTGTTTATTTTGTGTATGTGTGTGCTGGTGTGTGCACATGCTGTGGTGAAATGTGAAGGTCAGGTGACAGCTTGCAGAAATCAATCCCCTCTTCCTCTTGGGTTCAAGTGTCAAATTAGGGCGGTCAGACTTGACAGCAAGCACCCGTCCCTGCTCAGCCGTCATAGCAGTCCTGTTGCTAGTCTTTTTAAACAGCACTTTCCAACCAGAGGAACGAGTAGCCAACATAAAAGGAACTGTATATACCACAAACAAGAGCAATACAAGGCAGAAGACGAATAGGGAAAGTTCCGGAACTGAAGAGCCTAAGATAGGATGAGCCTAACCATAGCGTGAGTTATCAAAATTAAAGGTTCTCGCTTCTAAATATCCTTTAGACATAAACAGGAAAATCTAAGCAAAGAGACTGGACAGACTCGAAAAAACTCCATTTCCTCGTGTGTAAAATGAACAAAAAAACTCTTTGTAAAAATGGCTTCTTTGTATATTAACAGTGGTTTCAAGTTTCTCTTTTCCAGTTGCCTCCAAAACACAGTCAGGAGCAGCGAACATCAGTTCCTCTCCATTTCTTTTCTTTTTTTTTAATTTATTTATTTATTATATGTAAATACACTGTAGCTGTCTTCAGACACTCCTGAAGAGGGAGTCAGATCTCATTATGGATGGTTGTGAGCCACCATGTGGTTGCTGAAATTTGAACTCAGGACCTTCGGAAGAGCAGTCGGTGCTCTTTCCCCTCTGAGCCATCTCTCCAGCCCTCCTCTCCATTTCTTAAGACTTGATTCTAAAGAATAAAGTTACTCTGGCTGTAAGACAAGGGCAGGAGGCCGGAAGTGTAGCTCAGTTGGTAGTGCGCTTGCCTAGTGAGCACAAAGCCCTGGGTTCAGTCCCCAGGCCAGTACAACACTCTGTGGTGGAACGCTGGGGAATTAGAGGCAGGAGGATCAGAAATGCAAAGGCTTCCTTTGCAGCCTAGACTTTCCAAGACCTTATCTCAAGGTGGGAAGCGGAGCAAGGAGGAGCTGAGTTCAAGCGGAAAGAAAAGCCTCTCCCTGGCCCCGAGCTGGAACAGTCTGAAACCTCATCCGATCGATCGTTCTCAGTCACTCTCTGCCCGAAGAAGCACGTGTCCCTGACACCCATCAATCCTCAATGGGAAGTATGAGGTTCACTTTTCTCATCAACTGTGAGATGCCTCAATTCATCCGAACTTACAAAGAAAGCAGTAACCAAATCAGAGAGGAGACAGCTTCGTTCAATGCAAAATCCGGGCTGATGCTAGCCCCACTTTTACTGTTGATAATAACACAGACAAAAAGACACCCGGTGGGAAGTGTTCCCTCAGACTGAGGGTTTTAATTACACTTGATAATCTGAGGATATGCTCTGCCGTTGGGAAACCATGGAGCAAATGGGATGGAATTATACTTTCTGAATACCAGGAATTACCAGCCATCGAAACCTCTCAAAGACTACATCAGTAATTCTGAAAGAAAAAAAAAATTGGCTCCACCTTATTTTTTTCTCTATGTCTGACCTAGCCTCATAAAAGAGCCAGTAGAGTAGGTTCGTGGAAAATAAATTATCCAATTAGGGATTAACAAAACTGTAACAGGGATTAGGAAATGCCCAGAGAAAAGGAACACCCTACTGGTGTGTATATAAGGGCCAAAAAGGCAGACTGGAACAGGCCACTCACTCCACCTTTCCTGCCCCTGGAGACGCTCAGTACTCTCAGAAGCATCATGTTCTGCTCAGCCCAGAAAGGGTCCTGCTCCTCCCGGGTCTCCTCCTCCTCCTCCGGGGCTGTGGGCAGCAGGGGGTGCCCTGGAGGAAGCTCCTTTGGCAGTGGGAGCAGCTGTGGGCTAGGGGGAGGCTCTGCCTGGGGCTTCCAGGGGAGCAGCAGCAGCTGGGGCCTGAGTGGGGGAACTAAGGGTAGCATGGGAGGGGGCTTCGGGAGCTGCTCAGTAAGGGGTGGATTCGGAGCAGCCTCTAGCTTTGGTGGAGGCTCTGGCTTTGGTGGAGGTTCTGGCTTTGGCGGGGGCTCTGGCTTCGGTGGGGGTTCTAGTGGAGGCTTCTGTAGCTATGGTGGTAGTACAGGAGGTGGCCTTGGTGGTGTCAGTGGCTATGACGGGGGTCTTCTCTCTGGAAGTGAAAAGCAAACCATGCAGGACCTCAACGACCGGCTGGCCAACTACCTAGACAAGGTCCGAGCCCTGGAGGAAGCCAACAATGATCTGGAGACTAAAATCAAGGACTGGTATGGCAAGCATGGGTCTGGAAAAGGTGGGTCTGGAAGAGACTACAGCCAATACTGCTCAATCATCGAAGATCTGAAGAACCAGGTGGGCCTCTGTAGCTGTGCTCCTATGACCTGTATGGCTTTTATTTGGGTCATACACTCCGAGGAGACTGTCCTTACATTCATTTATTTACTTGTGTGTCAGTGTGTGTCTGCACGTGTGTATGGAGAAGGGACATGCATGCCGTGGCACAAGGGTGGAAGTCAGGGGACATCATATGGGAGCTGGTTCTCTCCTTCTACCATGTGAGTCCCTGGGATCAAAGTCAGGACATTAGACACAGCAAGTGTCTATACATGCTAAGGCCTCTCCAGGGCCCTGCAATCAAATTTGAAGTCAATGAATTATTCATGTGGGCGAAATGGGTGCTGCTGTATCCGGATTATGACAATCCCTCATATGACGTACAATAATAGCGTTCTGTCTGAATCCCAATTTGAGTATGGCATTTGTACAATGCCAGATGGCCAACTGACAGGCCAACATGAGAGCGATAGTACTAAGGGGGTAATTAGGGTGACCTAATTATTCATGACTCATTCTGACAGGTTAGAACATTTTTTGTGTGTGTCTTTCTGGATTCATTAGGACGATTTTTCTTCCTAAAGAAAGAATCTGGTGAAATGGTACATAATATCATCAAACTAAAAAAAAAAAAGTTTCAGCCACGGGTGTATGAGACGTATATTTTTAAGTGAAATTCTGTGTTCACATTGAAACCTTGACTAGGTGAGGACACGGCCCATCTTCTGATCAGCAGACATGAGCAGAGGACAGTATTGTATAAAACGCTGTCCAGTGTCTACCCCAACAATTATGGAAGCTGTTTCCTGTTGCAGAGAGATGTAGTGATGTAGTGCTAAGTATCCATGGGTGGCTCGCTGCTAAGAGGGTCTGTGGGGCCAACCCACCGTTAAGAGTTTGATGACCTAGGAGAAGTGTACCCTCAGCAGGTGGGCATCAAAAGCGAAAGCGAAAGTCCCGTGGGATTCAGTCTTCCTTCTCTCCTAGATCATTTCAGCCACTTGTGAAAACGCCAGGATGGCTCTGCAGATTGACAACGCTAGGCTGGCTGCTGACGACTTCAGAATGAAGTAAGGCCCAGGAAACACTTGAAAGCAAGAATCATGGGGAATAAAACCCGGTCCAATTGCTGAAAGGGAAAAAAACCCTCTGGGGGGATCGTGACCTAAATAAAGCAGGAGTGAACTTGGTTGGTTTTCTTCTATTTTACTGTGTGTTTGGTTTGGGGTGTTTCCAGGCATTTTGCTTTGTTTTCTTTGAGACAGATACTGTGGAGCCCAAACAGGAGTCAAACTCTCTATGTAACTGAGGCTGGCTTTGAACTCTTCATCTTTTTGCCTATAGCTGCAGAGCACTATGTCATAAGAGTGCATTCGTATGTCTGGCTCCCAGGAGTAAACTTTAGAGACTATGGTTGGAAGAGAAGGGAAGGGACAAAGAAAGCAAGGAAGGGTGGGAGGGAGGAATGATGAGATGGGGATTAAGGCTGATAACTATTAGAAAAAAATATTGTACATGGCTAGAACTAATATCAGAAATTAGTTTTCTTCATGAGATTATATATATATAAAGAACTTTAGAGAAAGGTCAGCCATTTTCACTTATCAAAATAGTCAGGGGTGGGCAGGGGACTGGAGCTCCAACAGTAAGAACACTTGCTAGCAAAGGCCAAGAGCTCTGGGTTTGACACGGAAAGGAAAAAAAAAAGAGGAACACTGCTCCAAGGTGAAAACGTGTCCAAGGGTTGTGAAAGACAGGTGCTCTGAGTCCCATCCCCTCACCTGCCTTCCCGCGACCTGCTGCAGGTATGAGCATGAACTATGTCTTCGAGAGTGCTTGGAAGCTGACATCAATGGCCTACGCAAAGTGCTGGACGAAATGACCATGACTCGCTGTGACCTGGAGATGCAGATCGAGGGTCTGACTGAGGAGTTGGTCTTCCTGAGGAAGAACCACGAGGAGGTAGGAAATGGCTCTGTATACATGAACGGCTCTACTGTAGGCATTTTTCCACCACATCCAATGCAGTAATGAGCTGGTCGTGCCTTGAAGCTCCTCCAGGTGTCACGGTTTTAAATGTCCACAGGGACGCATGCCTTAGAATGCTATTCCTTTTCTGCTCCCACAACTACAGTGCCTTTTTGTCCCTTTATGCTAGGAAATGAAGTGCATTCAAGGAAGCTCTGGAGGGGATGTGACAGTAGAAATGAATGCTGCCCCAGGAACCGACCTGACCAAACTACTGAATGACATGAGGGCTCAGTATGAGGCGATGGCTGAGCAGAACCGCCAGGAAGCTGAGAAACAGTTCAACGAGCGGGTAGGATGCTGCACCAAGCACCTAACCCTGGTGGCTTACGCCACCACCTCTGCTCCTGCGGCCCATGTCAACTGTGCTCTATTTCCATTTAGAGCGCATCCCTGCAAGCCCAAATCTCTACAGATGCAGGGGCAGCCGATTGCGCCAGGAGTGAAGTAATGGAATTGAAGCGCACAGTGCAGACCCTGGAAATTGAGCTTCAGTCTCAGCTGGCCCTGGTGAGTACACACAGTTGGTTTGTTACTTTGTTTTAAAGCCAGCAGAGTTAAGCAAATGAGTTGCCCTTGGTTGCCAAGACGCTCAGAGAAGCACATAAAGGTAGAGAAAGGAAAACTGTTTTGCTCTCTTTCCTTGGGGACAATATCACTTGCTGTGCAGGCGTGAGGACCAGAGTTCAGATCCCCAACACCTCTGGGAAAGCTTGGGGGGGTGGTGCATGGAAACAAGAGGAGCAGGACTAATCTAGCCAAATCTGTGAGCTCCAGTTTCAATGAGAGACGCTGTCTTGAACACCAACCTCTGGCCTCCACACAAATACACATGCTCTCTCTCTCTCTCTCTCTCTCTGATTTAATTTGAGTCATGCCAGTGAAAGTAAAAGAAGCAAAAACAAGACAGCATAAATTATGCCCACTGTAGGTGAAAGCATACACCTTCACACCTTCTCATACAAAATTGGAGGGATTTCCAAATCATCCTCTGACTTATCTTCAACATGAATTTTCATTGTCTCTCTGTCTTAGAAATGCTCTCTGGAAAGGACCCTGGCTGACACAGAAGCTGGCTTTGTGGCTCAGCTGTCTGGAATCCAGACACAGATTAGCAGCCTGGAGGAGCAACTCAGCCAGATCCGGGGCGAGACACAGTGCCAGAGTGCTGAGTACGAATGCCTGCTGGACATCAAGACCCGCCTGGAGCAGGAGATTGAGACCTACCGCCGCCTGCTTAACGGAGATGGAGGGTGAGCAAAAGCTGCTGAGATGCTGGAGGTGGGCTTATGTAACCAAAGAGGGAACCGGGAGGAATCAGACATATACCCATAAAGTAATAACGTAACAGACACAGCCCAACCAGAAGCTGCACCCTGGGGCCTCCCTGGGCTTCTCCCACTTTGGCAACTGCAAAGGAAAATGTTCTTCTTACCCACAGCGGATGTGACTATAGAAACTTAGTATCCAGGCATGTGGTACTGAGTGACTCCGGAAGCTGTTCTGGCCAAGGAAAAGGTAGGCATTTTCTGAATGCTGTTGACAATGTTACCCTCTAGATATACTTCTTAAGGAACAGTCACTGAAGAGTATTTTACAATGAAAGGCATGCTTCACTTGTTTACTGTTGGGCCAGGAAATGGTCCAGGCAGAAGTGCTTTCCTTGCAAGCAGAAAGACCTGAGTTCAATCCCTAGAAACCATGGGCAAAACAAAACAACAAGCAAAGACAAAAACATCCAGGCATGGTGGCACAAACTTATCAACTTGTAATTCCAAGATTGGCAGAGACCAAGACAGGGAGATTGCTGGAGCTTTCCAACTGGCCCATTTGGCAAGTTCCAGGCTAGAGCAAGACCTTGACTCAGAAAAAAAAAAAAAAAAAGAGATGGATGTTGCCTGGAGAACCACATCTGAGGTTATCCTCTGACTTCCACATGTATGTATACCTGCCTACACACGTGTACACACACGCACATATACATGCATGTGTATCTGCCTACACATGTGCACACCCACACATTCATGTATGTGTACCCATCTACACACGTGTACACACACATTAAAAATATTCAGTGATACAATCTGAAACAGAGAGGGCACAGTCAGCAAAGCGTCAAATTTCTCCTGATTTGCACACTGACCTTGTCATCTCATGATTTTCAGATCCCAGCAAGACAAGGGTGACCAAGACCATCATAGAGGAGGTGGTGGATGGTAAAGTTGTCTCATCTCAAGTCAGCAACATTTCTGAAGTGAAAATAAAATAAGCATCTTCCAGATCAGCAAGATATCTGTCAAAAAAAAAAATTGAACGGGGAGCCAGTGAAATGCCCACACCAGTCTGACCATTGCGCTCACTCTTGGGAAACCCCTTACCCAAAATTATCTGACCTGCCCATTTTCTGCTTCCTCTTATTTTTCTTATTAGAACGTTCTCTTTAAAGTAGCAAAGAGAAATTGGCTCTGACTGCTTCTGTACTCCAATAAATGTACTTTTGCAAACTAGCAAAGTCATTCACATGGATGCTTCTTTCCTAAAAATTTAATATTTTACTACACAGGGCTGGAGTCATGATTGACAGTTCATTGTTGCATCGCTCACATTAATTCTTGATTTAATTTGATGACTTCCTTATTAAGAGAAGATTCCAGCCATTTTGCATGTGGGTTTCAACATCACACAAGAACAGAATGGCGCCATAGCTGAAAGTAGACCTCAGTGTCCCTAATACTGTAACCAACAGTCTAGCTCCTCAGACAAGGGTAAACTTATTAGAATGATCAACTTGTGATAAATCAATGCCTATTTCCTTATGCCAGCCACTGAACAGGTGTTTCACGAGCTTAGAAACAGAAACAAGCGCTATGCCTCATACTTCAGCAAGCTCACAGCTGGTCGTGGCGGTTCACATCTGTAATCTCGGCACTTGGGGAACTGCCATGAGTTCCAGGAGAACCTGGCTTCTGTAGCAAACTCCAGCCTGGCAGAGGCTACAGAGTGTCTCAAGGACGATAAAGTTTACTTTGTCAGGGAGAAGGAAAACTAAACATGAAGAAAGCAGAGGCTTAAGAGCACTTCTGGTAAAGGACTTCAGCTGCACATGGTGGCACATGGGAAGCAGAGGCAGGAGGATCGGGAACTCAGTGTCATCCTCAGCTACAGAGCAAGTCTGAGGCTAGGATGAGCTACCTAAGAGCCTATCTCAAAAAAAAAAAAATTGATAAAGGACTTGATTACACAGGAATTGCCAACCACACTACAAAATGGGGACATTAAGAGTTAACCGAATAAAAACCAAAGGGAAAAAACATTGTACATGTGATGTGGGATCTGATTTCTTAACACTTTAAAAGCCCCCAAAGAGAAGAAATGGCTTTTGAAACTTAGTCCTTTGCAAGTTAGAGTCACATCTCCAACCAAAAATTGTCAGTTGGCAGATCCAGGATTTCTTTTCCCCACTCTCCATATTGGAGACCTTTTGCCCCATGGGTGCTCATATACATGCATGAGTATATGAGCCAGTTCTTCATTTGTGCAGTGTCTCTAAACACTCAGAACTCTGTCTTGGTGATGAAAACTAAAACGTTCTGATTGGGAGATGGTTTGGGCCCTGGGGAAAGTGAGGCTGAAGATCTAGCCAGCCTGAACAATGGTACATCACACAACTTTATATTGACCCTATCACAAGTTGGAGAACCAAGTCCATAAGTCAGTCCTCAAGGGGAAAAAAATAAAATAAAATAAAATAAATTTTGTGAGTTAAAAAACCTCACAAAACATGACATAGAGATCCAAACTTAAAATTGTAAAACAATGAGCCTAGGATGGAGCCACAAGTCAATTGGTGAAGAGACCTGAGTACAGTCTCTAGAACTCACATTTTTAAAAGCCTGGCATGGTGTGTGTACCTGTAATTCCAACACGAGGGAGACAGACACAGGCAGATGAATCCTTGATGCTCCCTGACCATCCAGTCTAGACCAATCAACAATCTCCAGACCAATGAAGAAACTCTGAGTGCATGCAAGCATACACACACACACACACACACACACAGAGAGAGAGAGAGAGAGAGAGAGAGAGAGAGAGAAAGAGAGAGAGAGAGAGGAGCATAATTCATAAAACCTGTGCATTTGACTATAAAACTAATAAGAAATATATAATATCAAACCTTAATCATCAAAAACAACCAAAAAATGAAGGATTTCATAATCTAAGCATATTGAAGGAAACATTAAACATGAATGTCATGACTGAAAAGATGGCTCAGAGTCTAAGAACTCACGTACTATGAGTACTATAGAGAGTCTGAGTTCATTTTCTACCACCCACTTAGCATTGCTTCCAACCACCCATAACCCCAACTCCGGGGGGTCTGGTGCTTTTGCCCTCCAAAGGTACCTCATACACATATGCACACAGCCACACACCTATATGCATAATGGAAATATAATAAAAACAAATGTTTGAAGATGAATGTCAATGCATTCCTCCTTCGGAGTCCCTCCTACTCTTGGGAGTTCTTCCTCACTTTTCAATGACTGTTCTCCGATCAGAATCCAAAGCACCTGGGTAATCTCTAACTTGTTCTGTCACCAGCCTCAGAACAAAGTGAATAGACTGAAGGGGAAGAGGATAGCCCTAAGGGAAAGTGCAGAGCTGGAAGAGGCTAAGCCATTTCTCATCATGCCGATACAATAAAGGAAACTCAGGAGAGTTCTACTCAAAGTGGAAAGCTGTCCTATGCAGCCGTCATCCAGCCATCCCGAGTTAGCCATAGGCTAGGGATCTTCCCAGAGCTGGTTTTCTAGCTGTGGGTCCCAACTACCTGGACCTCTGTTTAAGGCTAGTGTAGCCCTTGTGGGGTTTCCAGCACCCTTTGACCCCTGGATCAAAGCAAACTGGAAATCTACTCAGAAAACTCCCTGGGGCTGAGAGCTCTGTCCCCTTAGCCGGTATTAACATGATGGATTTGTATGAAAGGATTGTTTACACAAGCTGTCCTTGCAGCATTGCAATAGAACCTGCTGCCAGGAGGGTACCCCATTCTTAATGAGCTACTGAATCACATCGGATCGTGAAATTTCTTGGATTCGAGGTTAAGAACAGAATATTTGCACATTATTCCCTATCCGAAAGTTACATTCCTGCTTTCAGAAAGTGTTTGTGTGAAAAGTCTGAGGTTCAGCCCTCCAACAGCTTTTAAAGGAGCAGAGCTTTCTCTGGGTGGACCTGCCCAGGAGGAAGAGCCTCAGCTAACAGCAAACGGGCTTCCAGCCAAGGCCAACTTCTGATCCAGAGACTTACGGAGCTGTTCTCGTCTTTGTGAGCTTAAGAGGCGATGTACAAAAGGGATGAGGATGCTTGGAGTGCCGTCTGTCTTCACAGAGATTACTGGCCAGGTGCGTGGCAGCCAGCAGCAAAGAGTGCTAAAGGACTCCAGGCTCTAAGGAACAAGGCCTAACTTGCCTGGTGACGTCATGGAGTTAGAAGATAGTTCAAACAAGAGGAGACAAAAGGGAAGGGCACAGTCATCTGAAATGTAGCTCAAGCAATGTTGCCCACACCACCTCTTAGAGTAACAAAGTGCCACAAATAAGAAATCTCTCCTTTTTTAAGGACGTGTGTGTGTGTGTGTGTGTGTGTGTGTGTGTGTGTGTACTTTGTCTAAATGTACATGTGCACACCAGAAGATGACATCAGACAATTGTGGCTGACACGTGGGTGCTGAAAATTGAACTCGAAACCTTTCCACTGAGTCGCCTTCCCAGCCTTAAGGAATATCTTTACATTAATATCTCTAAGTCAAATGTGAAATTTGGATAATGGAGGGGGGTGTCAAAGCTTTTTAAAAGGAATTTACTCATCTGTAGCATCAACCCTGACCTGGAATCACAGTGGGGAAGAAAGAAGATGCTGAAACAACACTTCACAGGCCAACCACCCTTTTAAATTGTTTAAAACTTTATTAAGCTGCGCAGTGGTGGCGCATGCCTTGATCTCAGCACTTGGGAGGCAGAGGCAGGCGGATTTCTGAGTTCGAGGCCAGCCTGGTCTACAGAGTGAGTTCCAGGACAGCCAGGGCTACACAGAAAAACCTTGTCTTGAAAAACTTAAAAAAAAAAAAAAAAAAAAAAACTTTATTAAAAATAATGTGTGTGTTTGTCTCCATGTGCAGGTCTGAGTGAAGGTACTCAGAAGTCAGAGACTCAATCCCCTGGAGGTAGAGCCATCAGACGGACGTAAACTGTGTCCTCCTCCAGGGCAGTAAGCATTTCCAACTGCTGAGCCATCTCCTGGCCCAATCACCTTAATATACATATGCCCTTGGATAGCATAGGACTCCTAGAACTGCTACATGTTCCAAGCTGGGGCAGGAAGACGGAGGGTGTACTCTAGTGCTATTTTTCCAACAGGCTCTCAAGAAACACGGAAACCTTCTGCTCTTAGCAGAGTGGCCATAGGAGATGCGTCACTCAGCACTTGCTTGCGTCTTAGTGGTAGAGTGGAATTGGGCAGTACTAAGGTTTAAGTATCCCCCCCAAAGGTCATGTGTTGGAAACTTGATCCTCAAGAATAATGATGTTTGGAGGCGGTGTCTAATGGGAGATTCTTAGGCTAGGTGAAGGCATGCATCCTCTTAGACGGTCCTATGGGATCCCAGGCTCTTGCACTGTGGCTTCTGGTTTTTGGACACACTCTGCCCTCCGTGCTCACTCCCATTGTGACCTTCTGGCTAGGAACTGTTACAGTCAAGGTCAACCCTCAGCAAATGTAAGTGGGGGGTTCTAAGGCTAAGGTCCTGTTCCCAAGTTGGTTCATGATTTGTCAGTAAAGAAAGCTGTGGGCCAATTGTTGGGTGGAAGGCAGAGGAGGGACTTCTGGGTCATGAGAAGCAAGCTGAGGGACAAGAGTTAGAAGAGTCTTCTGCCATGCTTTGGAACAAGAAGAGCTCACAGCAGCCGTGTGAGCTCTCGGGAGATGCTGGGGCCTGTGGCCACTGCTACAGGCAGGTGGACATGGATATTTGGCTGGGGCTAGATGGGATGAGCCACTAAGTTCAGGGCAGGTGGAAGAGAGTCTTCCATAAAACTACACACAACAAGCAAACATTACACCATGCTGTCTGGACCTTCAACTACCTAAACTTTAAGCCAAATAAACCTCTTGTCTGTCTGTCTGTCTGTCTGTTTCTTTATTTAAAGCATGTCTTATGTAGTTTAGGACAACCTCAAATTCATTGTATAATCAACAATGAATTTGAACTCCTGGTCCTCCTGTGTCACCTGAGATGATACCACCATCACATCAGCCTTTTTTTTATAAAGTTAGCTCACTACAGGTATTTTGTTATGACCATGAAAAAAAAGAGGTGTTAAAACAGGTAAGTATAAAAGTCACAGTGCAGGCAGTGGTGGTGCACGCCTTTAATCCCAGCACTTGGGAGGCAGAGGCAGGCGGATTTCTGAGTTTGAGGCCAGCCTGGTTTACAGAGTGAGTTCCAGGACAGCCAGGGCTATACAGAGAAACCCTGTCTCAAAAAATAAAAAAACAAAAACAGAAAAAAAATGTTACACATAAAAGTCACATTGCATAGTTATTGTAACAAAATGAAAAACATTGCAAAAAAGTTCAAATATAACAACCCATAAATATCTATTAAATATGACTTTAAAATAATATTGACTTCTAGATTGGTTCATCAAGAGATCATCCACAACTTTTAGGACTTCATCGTCCTTCTCATATGAATACAGGGACTTCCCAAAGGTTACAGAATAAGAAAGAGGCAAAACTCAGGCCAGAAACATAGCTGGCTGTTGGCTGAGAGGGACAACCCAACATCCAAAGACAGATGCTTTCTCAAAAAAACAACAACAACAAAAAGACATCTAATGTCAACCTGTGGCCTCCATGCAAACACATATATACAGGTACATGCATGTGCACACCCAAACACACACACATAAATGAACATTTATTATAGAATTTTCCAAAACAAATGCATATAAACAGTATGAACATTTATTAACGTAGAAATGGTTGAACAAACTTTGCTCATCCTGACTCTGGGATTAATGTAGCCATTAAAAACAAACAAACAAACAAAAAAACGTGAGTATTGACCTGGTAACGTAACCATGCTATGAAGTGAAGGATGCCCACAGCTGTCACACCTGAGCTCTGGCCTCCACATGCTTGGATACATGTACATGTGAGTGAACATACACACATAAGAACAAGTACACACACACAGTAAAAAAGTAAATGTCCTTTTAGACATTTTTAAAGCGTCGTAGAAAGTCAATGTCTGTGCTTAGTCTAATGTGATTTTATAAGAAATGATTTCAAGCATGTCTCCTGAGCAAATAAAGAAGTGGGGGGATGTGGGAAAGAAATTTACACCCGGTAAGATACAAAGTGGAAACCTTGTGTCTGTGTTTCAGTTCCACATAACACACACACCCTGTGATGTGAATTCCATTCCCACGGTAGAGTCGGAAGCTGGATTCCCAGTGAAAGGAAACACTAGAAGCTGGACCTCAGCCAGGAGACCACAGCACCTTCATACTCTCCTAGTGGCAGTGAATATGAGGTGCTATAAGAGACTCGGTTCCATCTTCACTGTGGGTAAGCAATAAATGAAAGGAGATCCTGGGAAGAATTGTTTGTTTGTTTGTTTGTTTGTTTTATTTGTGGGCTGGAGAGATCGTTCAACCATTAAAACCATTGGCACTTCTATTTCCAGCACACACATGGCTGCTCACAAACATCTGTGACTCCAGTTCCATTAGATACAACCTGTTCTCAGTGGGAACCACGTATACTTATGGTGCACAGACATACATGCAGGCAAAACACGCATGCACATACAAAAATGAATTTATTCCTGGTTTGAGGAATAGAGTTTCCAAGCATCCTCACTCATCCTTGGAAAATCTCTCCTAGCACAATGAACAAATGGGGTCATAATCAGCAGGAATTCCTGGACCTTATGGAAAAGGCACACTCCTTCATAGCTATCATAAACATCAGTGAATTCTTTTTTTTTTTTTTTTTACTTTTTATTGATTCTTTGTAAGTTTCAAATTGTGCACTTCAATGTCCTCATCTCCCTGTCCCTTGATATCAGCCCTCTCCTCTTGTAACCTCACCCCCAAAAGAAAAAAAAAATTTTTTTTAAATAAATCAAAGCATAGAAAGCACCACATCCTGGAAGCTGATGTGTGACAGTGCGTCAGTGCGTCCCACAGTCTAGCCTTTTGCCCACACAGCTTTACTTGCAAATGTTCATTGCAATGAGTCACCGGTCCAGTTTGAAGTCTCTGGCTTCTACACCATCAACACTGGATGCTCACTGGGCTCCTCTCAGTTATCCTGTTGTTGCCCTGGGTCATGGAGATCCTGACGCTTTGGACCTACAGGAGCAGCCCCTTCACATGCTCCAGCGGTTCATAGGTTTTAGGATGGGCTAACTCAAAGCCCTAGATCTGGGCCTGGGAGATATCTGAGCTGGACAGCCTGCCAGTTCCCACACACGCACTGCAGAGGAAGATCTCCAGCACTGCCCCAGTGAGGTCACCCAAAGCTTCAGCCAACAAGGGGCAGGGCCAGCTCTCCTGCTCTCCTGTCCTTGGAGCCCTTACAAGCTCACCCACACCACCAGAGCCAGCTCTACTATACTGTGGTGGCCCACTCTCCCAAGGGCTGCAGCTAGCGAGGGGCAGGGCCAGCTCTATTGGGTTGCCCTGGAAAGGTTCAGGGCCTGCTCTCATGTGTATTGCACCCACTGAAGGACAGGGACAGCTCTCCAGCTCTCATGACCTCAGAGCCAGCTCTCCCAACTGCCTTGGGTGGCAACTGGGTATGGGCTATCCCCAGCACCCATGCCATCTCACAGCAGGAGAGTGTTGGGGCCAGCTCTCCCACACTCATGCACACAGGGCTGGGTCACCTGAGCCCCTACTACCAGGGCCAGCTCTACTATGCTGCCCAGGTGAGTCACAGGGCCCACAACCCTGAGTGCTGTAACCAGTGAGGGGCAGGGCCAGATCTCCCAAGTACCACAGGTGTCAAAGGGCAAGGGGGGGCATCACCTCCAAGCCAACAGCACCTTATTGTCTGTGAATTCTTTTTTTTTTTTTAAGATTTATTTATTTTTTTTATTTATATGAGTACACTGAAGCTGTCCTCAGACACACACTAGAAGAGCGCATTGGATCCCATTACAGATGGTTGTGAGCCACCATGTGGTTACTGGGAATTGAGCTCAGGACCTCTGGAAGAACAGTCAGTGCTCTTAACCACTGAGCCATCTCTCCAGCCCCTGTCTGTCAATTCTTAACACCCTCAGCTTTAGAAACATAGGAGCATATTCTGATTTTAGCTTTTCTCATTGCTTATACCTATCTATAAATAAGTGTTTTGGATGATTTTTCATTACTTAGCCTAAGAATAAGAAAAAAAAAGAAGTTGAGGATTTGGGAGTGTAGCTTGATAATTATACAACACGCATAGAATGTTCAGCTCATCCTTAGCATCGTACAGAACTGGACATGGTGATCTGTAGGCTATCCCGAGATACATAACTATAGAAGGAAAGAAGGGAAGATGGAAGGGAGGGAGGGAGAAGAGAGGAAGGGAAGGAGGAGAGCAAGACTGGGGGCAATCAAGAAAGGGTGGGATTTTTGTTTGGGGTTTTTTAAAACCTTGCTGTTGGTTTTAATGCAAATGAGGATTTTGTTGCACCTTGTCAAGATGAGGTAATTTTTTTTCTTTCCCCAATGGGTACTTCACACCCAAAACTTTCCATGAAGTTCTGATCTCGATGCTCTTAATTTCAACTCACAATCATGACAATATAAGAATCAAAGAATTTTAATGACTTGGATAGTGACTCGACTCTAGCCTCCCATTCAAACAGAAGTTTCTCCTGGAAGACTATTCTAATCTAAATTATTCTGTAAGGGCCAAGGTGCCCAGAGAACGGAAAGTTCCTCACTTTGCAAAGCAGTCCAGTCAGGTTAAAACAAGTTCTGTATTAGAAATGTTTTCCTCTCATAGGGCCAAATCTGTCTCCCCATGAACTTCCAGCTCTTTGATCCTGGCCCTGGCTTTTGAAGCTGTTTAGAAACAGCCCCTGGGTCATCTCTAGACAAAGGACTCAATTTCTTTAGTTGTGTCTTACCTGACTTGTAGTCTTCATTATCAAGGCCTGAAAAACTAGATCCGGTGATCATTTTCACATCTAAATTTCCTTCTCTAAGTGTGTGGTGGGGCATGGCTTTGATCCTGGCGCTGGGAGTCAGAGACAGGAGAGTCAGTTTAACATCATCTTTAGCCACATGCGGAGTTGAAGAACCAGCCTGGGCCACATAAGCCCTTGCCTCAAAACACAAAACAAAAACAAAGAAACAAGCATACACACATATATACACACATATGCATATGTATACACACACATATGTATTCCTTCTGAAATATGACATCCAGAATTAAGCACAGAGATTTTGGGCTATGGGAGGCCAGCCTCTGTCCTGTGAGCCATGCTGTTTAACACCAGCAGTCACACCACACCCCCTATTCTGTCACCTGGTATTTATCCTACATCTGATACTTGCTCAGTTTCACTTTGTTTCTAAAAAGTCAAGATAATTTAGAGGTTTAACATTTCAGCATGAAAGATCTGTTAGTAAATATTTTCAGTTTGGTTACTCATTCTGTTCCTCAGTAAATATATTTTGTTTCTTTCTTAAAACAAAACAAAAAACAAAAACCTAAGGGCTGGAGAGATGGCTCCATGCTTAAAACCACTGACTGCTCTTCCAGGTTCCATTCCCAGCCCCAACATGGCAAGTCCCAACCATCTGTAACTCTACTTGCAGGGGATCTGGTGCCCTCTCAGGCTTCTGTGGGCAACAAGCACACATGCAGAACACATATATGCAGGTAAAATGCCCATACATATAGAATAAAAATAAATATCAAAAAAAGATTTTAAAGCTAGACCTAAAATACAACTAATATTATCCCAATATCCCCAGGCTTACCTATGCTGGCAGGTCCAGGTTGATAGATTTGTTTCCTAACTATATCCTGTGGGCATTTTGCTACAAGTGTTGAATTATGTCAGTGTTAACAGAAGTTTAAGTCCTGTTTAACTAATGGGTATTGCCCTTGGAGACATGGGAATGAATTCAGACTGCCTTAAAGTAGAAGTGCAATGCCACACGAGCATCAGCAGCATCAGACTTCATTGCGTGGCAGCTTCTGTCAGAGAGAGGGGGGGGTGGAGGGAGAGAGGGAGGAAAGGAGGGAGGAAGGGAGGAAGAAAGGGAGGGAGGGGTGGAGGGAGAGAGGGAGGAAAGGAGGGAGGAAGGAAGGAAGGGAAGAAGAAAGGGAGGGAGGGAGGGAGGAAGAGAAAAAATAAATAAAGAGAAAGAAAGGAGGGAAGGAAGAAAGAGAAAGAGAAAGGAGAGAGGGAGGGAGAAGATGGGATAAAAGTGGGGGGTAGGAATTGGGGGAGAGAGAGGAACAGAGGAAAGGGAAGACCCTGCATTAGTCTGGGAATCTGTCTTGCTGCCTCTGACGGCACATCACACTGCAGTGATAACAGAGCACACACAGGGATGTGCGAAGGGAGCAAGGCTAATCATCACAGAGGTATTTTTGTTGTTTTTGGGTTTTGGTTTTTGGTTTTTTTTTAGATTTATCTTTATTTCATATGCATTGGTGTTTTGTCTGCATGTATGTCTGTGAAGGTGCAAGGTCTCCTAGAACTGGAGTTACAGATGGTTGTAAGATGCCATGTGGGTGCCAGGAATTGAACCTGGGTCCTCTGGAAGAACAGACAGTGCTGTTAACCACTGAGCCATCTTTCCAGCACCACCAGGAAGGTTTAAAGAACCCAGAAAGAACCCACATTTGCTGCTCACACCAGTTCTCCCCTGCCCTTTACCTTCCTCAGAAAGAGCTACACTGTCATAAAATAAGACAGAACGGTGGGACATCACTAGTCACTTCAAAATTCCAAGGCAAGTTTTGAGACAGATTTCTAAGCTTCCTTTTAACTGACAAAACTATTTAAAAACCAGACTAGTAAGATGATTCTATTTTTTTCTCCCTAGATTTTTATAATTAAATATTTCCAAGACGGAATTCGAAGGATGTATGCATGCCCTGAGAACTTCCTACCACATCAGGAAATGTATTACATGATCCCAAAGGAATGTACATTTTATAGGCATAGTCTTGAAAACAGATGAAAATCTATGATAGTGGCAGAAATTGTACATGGGAAAGTACAGGTTCATTTATGTGGATATTATCTGCCCATAGCTTGCAGCTATTCCATTCTCAGAGGCAAAGATAAATTCTATAAAGAAAGAATTAGGAGCTGGAGAGAGCACAGCAGTTAACAATGCATACTGCTCTTGCAGAGGACCAGTCTCCGGTGTCTACTTACAGGGTTCACAACTGCCTATAACTCCAGCTCCAGGGGCATTTGCTCATACAAATGGGCAAATGCACATACATGGGCACCTGGGGGCACCTGCACATACATGCACTTACCCTCCACACAAGCACACACATGCACATCTTCACATATTTTTTTAAAAATGAGTTTTTAAAAGAAAGAGCTAAACAACTTTTTTAATGTATCTGCCACTAAAGAAATTTAATATAAATGTATCTATATGTTAAGCCGAGTGGTGGTGGTGTGTTCTTTTAAGCCTACCTCTTGAGAGGCAGAGACAAATGGATCTCTGTGAGTTCAAGGCCAGCTTGGTCTACAGGGAATTCCAGGACAGCCAGGGCTCCACAGAGAAGCCCTGTCTCGGCAGGAAAAATTATTGTATCTATATGTTAACTGTCTAATTTCTCTGAAAGACCTAAAGCTCACAGTTCTGGACATCAGCTCAGGGCTGGGTGTGTAGTACAGTGATAGAGGCCCTGCTTCTCATCCCCAGCACCACAAGCTGACAGAAGACCTCAGAGAAAAGCTAGGCATACCTTCCCCCTATTACAGTAGAAACAGGAACTGTGAAATCATCAAAATGTGAATTCAAGCTTCTTATACAGACATAATAAATTAGAGAATATTTTCCTTTTTGGAAAGGATAAAATACTAAAAAGGTTTGCCCTGAAACTCTTGTAGTAATTCAATTTTTCTTTTCTTAGTGTTTTGAGATGGGTTTTCATGTAGCCCAGGCTGGTCTGGATGGCCTTGAACCCCTGCTCCTCCTGCCTCTGCTTCCTTTGTGCTAGCATCGCCCAGCTAGCTCTCATTACTCACAGCCATGCTATAGTGATCCTGTCTCAAATACAGATACACCACCTAATTTGTGTTTCACAAGTCATTTTTTTTTTCCTCAAACTCAAGGCCTCAAGTGTGGTGATAAGTGTTCTCCCACTGAGCTCCACCACCAGCCCTGGGGCTTTAAATTAGTTGGCTTTTAAGTGAGGTTCCTGTTTAAAAAAAAACAAAACAAAACATGGTGTGTTCCTAAGCAGTCTCTCACTCTCTCTCCTTTGCACATTCAGGAAGTCCTCAAGCCCAAGAGGGCAACACGGTGTGACCACAGTGTCCTAGAACAGTAAATGCTGAGAACTGAATTTCCAGCATCTTGCATGCCACAAGGAACCATTAGCAGCCAATTACAGTCAGGTGTGGTGGTGCACCTCTTTAAACCCAGCACTTGGAGGGCAGAGGCAGGTAGACCGCTGAGACCACGGCCAGCCTGGTCTACAGAGGAATCCCAGGACAGCCAGGACTATACAGAGAAACCCTGTCTCAAAAAATAAATAAAATAATGATAATGATAATAATAATAATAATAATAGTAATACACAAAAAAACAGCCAATTACATTAACCAATATTAAACTAGAGGTTAGCGTTTCTCCTGTATTTCTTCCATAAAATGTCCGAAATAGATCAATATAATAGATAACGACCAAAAAAACAGATAACGACCATTGAAAGTGTTGGAAACCTTTTTCCCCGTGTAAAACCAAGCTGACCCTCACAGACACTGTCAGTTCCATGTCCTGGGTGACCTGACCCTGCTTGAGACTAATGGAGACCCTGGAGCGAGAGTCAGCTTATCTCAGGTGAACCCCCACAGCACATGTGCCTGCGGAGCATCCTCTTTTATATCTTACTTAGTCCCTGTGGTCTATTTAGCTCTTACTGGGAAGCGATCCAGAAGGAAGAAGTGACATCTTCCACAATGGTTAAGTCCCTTAGTCATTTCCAGCCCAGGAAATCAAAAACCAGCCATCTCAATAAAAACCAGGATTTCAATGATGGGAGAAATCAACCCCAACAAAGCAGAATCCGCAAGAGGCTGAAATGAGGTGCGGAAAGCCACAGCTGGCGGCAAATGTGGTAGGACACGCCTTTAATCCCAGCACTTGGAAGTCTGAAGTAGGAGGATTGATGGGGATGGGAGGAGGGGTATAGCCTGGGCTACACAATAGGATCCTTCCCAAAAAAACCCACAACCAAGGTCAGGAAACCTAGGCTGATTTTCCTTCCATGACTCTGCTTTAAGAATGATATTTATGGCCTGGTCTACAGATTGAGTTCCAGGACAGCCAAGGCTACACAGAGAAACCCTGTCTCAGAAAAAAGAAAAAAAAAAAAAAGAATGATATTTTTGGTCTGCTGTAGCAAAGTGCTACCGTGGCAAACTGCTGCCTCAGATGCTGGAGCTCCTGCTGCGGCAGCAATTCCAGTCAGACTCAGAAGAATGAGCCGAAAGGGCTTTTCAGGTCCTGGAAACAGATCTACAATCAACCGTGGTCCTGCTCCTGAACAATCTCCCCCAGGATGAACACAGCCATACACCTAGGAACATCACAGACAGCTTCACAGTCTCTCGTGAAATGCATTTTTGAAAACATTCTCTCTCCCAATGAAGGTGTTTTGATTTGTATTAAGATTCAAGAAAAATCCGTGTGGGGGTGCACACATGCCTTTAACCATAGCCCTTGGGAGAAGGAGGGAGGGGGATCAGGAAGGAGTTCAATACACCTTCACCTACATAGCAAGTTTGAGGCAAGCCTGAACCAGATGAGACCCTGTCTCAAAAAACTAACAGGGAGTTAGGGAGTAGAAAGAGAAAGAGAGGGCTGGAGAGGTGGCTCAGTGGTAAGAGCACTGACTGCTCTTCCAGAGGTCCTGAGTTCAAATCCCAGCAACCACATGGTGGCTCACAACCATCTGTAATGAGATCTGACACCCTCTTCTGGTGTGTCGGAAGACAGCTACAGTGTACTTACATATAATAATAAAATCTTTAAAAAAAAAAAAGAAGAAGAAGAAAGAGAAAGGGAGATGGCTTGGGGGAGGGGGTCTTTAAGTTCTTGGAATTATTCAGTTAGTAACTTGGACAAGAATTTTTCCACCTAATGTCTAAAAATAAAAATTAAAAAAAAAAATTAAAAATCTGGCACCCAGAACAACCGCGCACAGCAGTCCCTGCTTTGAAACTATTCCAGCCACAGACGGAGTTGAGCTAGGGAGAATGCCAGGGAGAGGTGCTGTCAGGAAAACTCTGGCTCTGCTCCACAATGAGATCACTCTCCTCTCTCCAGGCAGGTGGTTAGGCAGGCTCCTATCTGAAAGCTTGAGAAACTTAGTCTAGACACAGAGCCTGCATGTAGGTCATTTGCGTTTCTATCCAGCACTGGGAAATAAATGCACCCCTTTTTAATTAAAAGACAGCACACTTCAACCTGAATAAGGTCCTACCTTTTAAATATATATATATATATATATATATATATATATATATATATATATATATACTACACATACGTGTTTTGCCTGCCTGCATGGCTGTCTATGCATCACAAATGATGCCTAGCATCCAAGGAGACCAGAAGAGTGTACTGGATCCTCTGGAACTGGAGTTACAGAAGATTGTTAGTTGCCATGTGGGTGGTAGGAATCGAACCTGGGTCCTCTGGAAAAGCAGCCAATGCTCTTGGCCAATGCGCTATCTCCCCGGCCACTTTTTAATCCCTATTTATTCCACTTTATGAATCTGCTTTCACTTACACTGTACTTGTTTTTATGTTTGTTTATTAAGGGGTGGTGTGCACGTGACACAGTATACATGTAGAGATCGGAAGACAACTTGCTGCCGCTGTTTCTCTTGGTCTGTCATGTGGGTCCCCAGGATTGAACTCAGGTCATCACATTTGATGGCAAGCGTCTTTGACTGCCTACCCACTGAGCCACCTCACTGGTCCCTTTATACTCTCAAGATGTGAGGTTACTCATGAGGAGCACCCACGTGCCCGCGTGATGGGCACCCACCCAGTTGCTCACTCACTGAGCAGCCCTTGTTTCAGCAGCAGTGAGGAAGGCTCCGGAACAGCGGTAGCTTCATCTTCTGGAAAGTCCAGGTAGCCACCAAGACGGGCTTATCAACTGGCCATGCAGTACAAAGTTGCCACGTTTCCCATGTGAACCTCACTCCTGGGCTGTGGAGAAATTGATCTTCCACAGGAGTCCTTCCCTAGGCTGCAATTCTTACAATACCTAAGAGCTGGTGATGCCCAGTGCTGTATGACTGAGCTAGCTCCCTAGTAACACTTAGTGATGCCTAACCAGATGCTATATCCTAGATCTTAAATCATTTCCCTTCAAAGTACCGTGTGTCAAAGGTTTGGTCCCCAAGGTGGTACTATTTGGACCTGGAACCAAGAGGGAGGTCACTGGGACACTGGTGACATCCTTTAAAGGAGGTGGCAGGCCTGCAGCCTCTTCCTCCTCCTCCTCCTCTTCCACATCAACTTGTTTCACCCTACACTGTCACCATTACCATCCAGCACCTTCTTCACCAAAGACACAAAGCTATGGGTCCACCGGATGTTGATCTGGGAACCTCTGAAACCAAGTCAAGCAAACTGAAGACAGTTCAGAGGTCGAGCAAAAGACTAGCCTATGTAAGATCTTGAGTGTGATCCCCTCAGACAGTAAGTAAATAAATAACATTTTTCTCTTTATTAATAATTACCTCAAGTAGTTTGTCATCGTGATGGACCCTTCTAGCTTTGAAGTTTAGGAGAGTACACCCTGACTAGAGTAGTGTCCTAGAGCTTGTGTAATACATAACATCCAAATATCAGGATTGTAAACAGTGTCTCAATCTTAGCTCCTGAAATGTCATGGGCTGACAAATCCTTGGGGTGGGGTAGCTGTCTTATGTGTTGTAGGAAGCCTGTCATAGGTATTTCCCGCCTCTGTTGCGTCAATCAAAACCGTCTCCAAAAGGCACCAAGTAGAAATCGGGCTAAACTGTTCACAATGACTTCTCAGTCTCTGAAAGCTAGAATCTGCCTACTCTACTCCAGCAACAACATTTATCCATGAATACAGCTCATTATGAAATATGTAGAAGCCTGAGATGGCCTCTTCCTGTAAAATCAGGACTCAGCCTTCCCCAGATGTGAGCCCCGCTGAGAAAGATTATCTCTGATATACTTGGGAAGACGGAGATTGGAATGGAAAGGAGACGACGTCAGCACAGCCTGTGCTCTCTTCTTGCAAAACACTTCTGGCGGTTCAGCTACCCCAGACAACACCCCTCATCTCTATTCCTGGACAAATACCACTCCCGCTCCCAGAAAACATTCCTTGAAAATTAAGGCCAACTCCCAGACTCAATTTCAGGGACCCAAATTGCAAATCAGCACACTGGAGACTCCGTAACCCGGGGAGAACAAAAGCCAGAAAAGCAGGCTCCGTGCAGCCCCTGGACTTCCAAACACACTTGGAGAATGAAGCTGGGGCCTGCTACCACCTGCACGAAGGACAGAGCTGGAAAAGAAGCTGCGCATTCGGGGAGGAAGAGGAGGAAGGCGACGGGGCAAATACAGCATCCATTGCTCTTGTGTTTTTGATTAAATTCAACAATACTATCACCATACTACCAAGGCTGAACAGACTTCGACAGGACGCATCTATCAAGTATGGCTTCAGGATCCCATCCCAGCTCTGTGAAGGTGGTGTCTAGCTCTTGGTTTAGGAACCAGACCCTAGTTTCAACCATGGCTCCAAGGGACAAGAGAGTCCCCAAGTGTTCACCCAGAACTAGGCCATCACTACTCTTCTGTCTTCTCTTCTGTCCTAGTTAGCTTAAAGTGTCAACTTGACACATCCCAGAGTCACCTGAGAAGGGAGTCTCCATTGAGGGATTGCCCACATCAGATTGACCCCTGGGCATGTCTGTGGAGACTATCTTGCCTGTTAATTGATGTAAGAGAGCCCAGCCCATTCCATTCCCCGGGGAAGGTGGTGCTGGGCACTACAGAAAGCTAAGATAAGGATGGGTCAGCAGGAGAAGCAGCCAAGAGCATCATTCTATGACTTGTGCTTCAGCTTCCTGCCCTGGCTTCCCTCTGTGATGGGCTGTTAACTTATACACCGAAATAAGCCCATTCCTCTTGTAGGTTACTTTTGGTAACAGTGTTTGTCACAGCAACAGAATGAAATTGGGAGCCCTACACTAACAACAAGCCCATGTGCCTAGTGCATGTAGTAGTAGTCACTGGAGGTGGTTTTTTAGTTCAAAAGCAAAATGAATAAAAGAGGTATATAAAAATGCAAAAGCCCTGTGATTCTGACTTTTTGAGTTGTTTTTTTTTAAAGATTTATTTTTATGTTGTTTTCAAGTCTGTGTGTATGTGTGTGTGTTCTCTCTGTGTGTGTGTATGTGTATGTGTTCTCTGTGTGTGTGTGTGTGTGTGTGTGTGTGTGTGTGTGTGTGTGTATCACCACTGAGTCAAACTCTCCCCAGCCTTAGGCAATTTAGAGTTTTAAGAAACAATCCAGATATAACAGTTTTTGTAAATACCTAAAGCAATCATAACAAAACTATTTGCCTTTTTATTTATATGCTTCAAAATTGATCTTTAAAAGGAAGTAAAATCAAGAGTAAGTTTTTATTATTATTATTTGGTTATTTTTCAACGGGGCCTCATGCAGCCCTGGCTGGCCTATTTGAACTCAGTTTGAAGCCGAAGATGACCTTGGACTTCTGCATGCACCACTGAGTTTTCTGCAGTGCTAAGGGTCTAATCCAGTGCTTCCTGCATGCTAGGCAAGCACTCTCCCAGCTGCCCTACCTCCCCAGCCCACGGGTAAGGATTATGAGAAATCTTTTCATTATTCGACTTCATGTTCTTCAGAGTTACAATATGTGCCACAGCCTGAAAGGTTAGTTTGTGCACAAGTTAAATATTGTAATGAATGAGTCACCACCACTTAAACTCAGAAGTCGTCCACGGGACCGTTTCTCTAATCTGTGGATCCAAGCACAGCTATGCTTTTCTTTCAAATGCATACTTATAAGAATAGATTTCTTAGACTCTATTACTGTGTCATATTCAAGTTGCTTCCTTCAGACATCATTTGACTCAAAATACAGGTAGACACTTTCAGCTGTACTTACTGGCAAAGGTCAAAGGACAGAGAAAAGGAAAAGAAACACATCAAGCTTTTAAAAATATGATGTTTAACTGAAAACAAAAATGTGATTAGGTGGGCTGGAGAGATGGCTCAGCGGTTAAGAGCACTGACTGCTCTGCCAGAGATCCTAAGCTCAATTCCCAGCAACCACATGGTGGCTCACACCCATCTGTAATGGGATCCAATGCCCTCTTCTGGTGTGTCTGAAGACAGCTACAGTGTACTCATGTATATAAAATAAATAAAGTAAGTAAATGATTTTTTAAAAAATGTAATTGGGTAAGGTCTAAATCTCTAGGAAGTTGAAATATTGTTTTTCCAGCTGCCACTTGTGGCCTCTTAGTTTAAAATATTGGGACACAATCAGCATTTTTAAGTGGAATGGGACAGGAAATACCAAAACACATTACACAGGGCTTGTAGGCAGTATTTTAAATATTCCATGTAGGGTCAGCAAGATGGCTCGGTGAGTAAAGGTGCTTGTGGCCAAGCCTGACCTGGGACACACATGGTAAATGGAGAGAACTGATTCCAGCGAGTTGTCTTCTCGTTTGGTTTCCATATGCATGTTGTATCGTGCATGTACCCACACACACACACACACACACACACACACACACACACACACACACACAAATGCATAAGTAAATAGTTAAAGAAAGAAAGGAAGGAAGAAAAAAGGTAAGCTTTACATTTTAATAAACACAGGCATTATTTCATATAGAGATAACAACAGAGACCAATTAGCTGGGTATAGTGTTACATTCCTGTTACCCAGCATCCCAGAGGAAAAAGTGGGAGGCTGGATAGTTCAAGCCTACCCTGAGCCACATAGGGTGACATTGTCCACAAATACTATATTTTACAAAGGTTTTGTTTTACTTCCATATCTGTGTGATGGTTTGAACGGGAATGTTCCCAAAGGCTCAGATGTTTCCATACCTTGTCCAGATGATGGCAATGTTTGGGTAGGTTAGGAGCTGTGGCCTTGATGGCAGAATGCCCCTGCTGGTAGGCTTGGGGGACTCAGAAGCCTCACACAGCTCTCTGCTTCCTACTTGCGGTTTGAGATGTGAGTTCTCCGCCTTCTGCTACCACGATGCGCTCCTCTGGAACGGGAAGCCCTAGTAAATAAGCCTTTCCTGTGTGTGTGTATGATGTGCTGATGTCACAATGCAAAATGCATGTGTTCTGGTAGACTACAGTGAAAACCCGTGGCGGGGGTTTTTTCTTACAGTATGTCCGCGCTCCCATCCTGCCATCATCCAACAATGCTGCCACACCCCCTACGGTCAGAGCTCATCCTTCTCTTCTTCCCACACCCTTGAGCATCCTGTGCATGGCCCACCTTACCTACTGACACCAACCTGATTAATTCTATTCTTCTCTCCGAGCTGTACAAGGGCTCTAACTTCCGCCTACATCCTGACCTTCCCTCTGCTCCGTACTTACTACCCTCCTTCCTTTCTGCTTGAGCTATTATTGCTCTTGGCTCTGCTCTAAGCAGTTCATATTCCTCGGCTGAGACTACCTTCTCTCTGGTCCTGGGAGACAGAGTGTTTTCTTTCTCTTCGAGAAAGCTGAGACCCAGCAACTAAGCAACTTGATGGAGCAGCTACCCAGTGACCTCTTCAAATTTCCAGCCTGTGCAGTACGGCCACAGAGCCCACGCTGTTAATGCCAAGGCAGTTCTTGCTTTCCTATAAGAACCATTCCCAAGTTTTGAAAGAAGCACAGAGACCTCAGTGACAATCTCATTCAGTGGAGGCATTAGCAGGGCACGGTGGCAACTCGAATACATCTCAGAGATAATGGTTTTTGAAGGTGCCAGAGCTTGTGGCACCTGTAGGCCAACAAATCCTCAGTCCCATGTCCGGATTCAGTGGTGACAGATGGCACAGAGCCACAAGTGAGTTACGAAATGTGAGAAAAACAATTAAGTAAGGATGCGCTGAAGCTTGGTGGATCCACATAATGGATTTTTCTCCTGGCAGCATCGTGAAAACTACCTGGGAAGGGTGTGGCTGAGTGTGGGCTCTCATCCGCTCAGCTTGTCCCACCAAGGGCCTTGCTTTCCTATCAGCTGGACTGCATTTCAGAAAGGCAGGTGTGGTGTGTGAAGTTTCCAAGATGGAAAAGCTCGTGATGAAAGGCAAAGGACATTTGAAAAGGCATTCTACTTTTTTTGTGTCTGAATGGACCAATAACATGAAATCAGAGAAAAATAAAAGTCAGGGCTGGCAGCTAGTATGGCAGGCAAGGTGACTGCCACCAACCCTTGTGGCCTGAGTTTCATCTCAGGACCCATGTGGTATGTAGAAAAATACTGATTGCCATCGGTTTTTCTCTGACCTCCATCCTCTCTCTCTCTCTCTCTCTCTCTCTCTCACACACACACACACACACAGAGAGAGAGAGAGAGAGAGAGAGAGAGAGAGTAAAGAAAATATAGAAGAAAAAGAAGAGGAGAAAGAGGAAGAAAAGGAAGAAGAAGGAGGAGGAGGAGGAGGAGGGGGAGGAGAAGAAGAAGAAGAAGAAAGAGGAGGAGGAGGAGGAAGAGGAGGAGATAAATATGTTTGGCCAGGCAGTGGTGGCACATGCCTTTAATCCCAGCACTTGGAAGGCAGATTTCTGAGTTCAAGGCCAGCTTGGTCTACAGAGTGAGTTCCAGGACAGCCTGGGCTATACAGAGAAACCCTGTCTCGAAAAACCAGAAAACAAAAACAAAAACAAAAACACAAAACAAACAAACAAAAAGAATAAAAGGAAAGAAAGAAATATGTTTGCCAGAACTGAGAACCTAAATAAACAAAATAAGAAAAGAATAGTGCTCAGTTGAAGGGCTGGATTACAAGGATGTCCAAGTTACTCAGGACTCCCAGACCTCTCTGTGTCACCAAGTGCAGGAGTATTTCAAGGCTACAGTCTTCACGAAACCAGCGGTTGCACCAAGCACTCAGTCTGAAAGTGGGTTGTGCTTAGGCAAGGTGGCCAAGGAGTTGGTCAGCTAAGCATTTGGAGAGTGGATTGTGCATGCCCTCATTTTACTGCTAGATTATCACTCCACAGAGAGCTCAAAGCCCACGGAGTACTAAACAAAAGTGCCACAGTCACCTCAGAGAGCTTAACTCTAAAAAGGTGTGTTAAAGGGTCAGCCCTGCTATGTTCACACTTTCACACTGAAAATTTGACAGAAAGAAGGGAGGGAAGGTGCTTCCCCTAATCCCCACAATGCTGGCCTCTGTGCCCTCATTCCACATAGAGTTGCTTGTCCAGTGGCTGTTTAGGGAAGTCCCAGTGACAATGACTTTGGGAGTTCAAAAACTATATACCCCAGCGTTCAAAGTTTTTTTTTTTTTTTTTTTTACAGGAACACAAAGTATTCTATTTGTGCAAAAGGAGATGGTCTGTTGATATAATTAAGCTACTACTGACTGGATAATTGCTGGTATGATGATGGATTCATGTCTCTAATCTGGTCTCACACCCAAGAGGGAAAGATTATCATTCCATCCCTAATTATACAACAGCAATGCCTAAGTGAGCAATCTTTTCCTACACACATACACACAACATACACACACGTAGGAAAACTTGGACCATGCGGTGAATATTTCCTGAGCACAAAATGTATGTGATGGGTTCAACATTAATCAACTCCATTAGAACAAGATATAATGGGAATCTAGTAAAAGATTAACTGCTCTAGAGCCAGATTTTGAACACATCCCTGTGATCTCAGCACAATAGTTGTGAGGGAGAAGAGGAAAGAAGATCAGAAATTCAAGATCATCCTTCATAATACAGCCAAATTTGAGACTAGCCAGTGATATGTGAAGTCCATTTTTTTTTAAAGAAGATTCTCTATTCTAACCCAAAAATACAAGAACTATTAGGGAAGAGGGCAAAGGGAGGATGAACATGACCAAGGCATAATGGATGTATGGATGGATGGATACATCCAGGCATAGATGAAAGAATGCATGGGAAATGGATGGATGCATGGATGAATGAGTGGTGCATGGATTGATCAGTATGTCTATCCATTTGTAACATTAATTTGCATTAAAAGTATCATTATAAAAAAAGATTGTTAGGCCAGCAAGATGATCCAATGTGTAAAGGCACACAAGCCTGATGACCTGATTTTAATTTCTGGCCCCACATGGTAGAAGAGAACAGACTCAGGGCTGGAAGAGATGGCTCAGTGGTTAAGAGCACTGACTGCTTTTTCCAGAGGTCCTGAGTTCAATTCCCAGCAACCACATGGTGGCTCACAACCATCCGTAATGTGATCTGACCTGATGCCCTCTTCTGGAGCGTCTGAAGATGCTACAGTGTACTCACATAGAGTAAATAAATAAATCTTTAAAAGAAGGAGGAGGAGGAGGAAAAAGAGGAGGAAGAGAAGAAAAAGAGGAGGAGAAGAAGGAGGAGGAGGAAGAGAAGGAAGAAGAGGAGGAAGAGGAAGAGGAGGAGGAAGAAGAAGAGGAGGAAGAGGAGGAGGAGGAGGAGAAAACAGACTTCTCCAAGTTATCCTCTGACCTCCACACACAGACACACTCCCTGCAGTGACAAGTGACGATTTTGGAACTTTGGTTTCTTTAAAAAGCACAGAAATAGGCTGGGCATGGTGGTCCACACCTGTAATCCCAGTTCTCGGGATGCAGAGGCAGGTGGATACATGAGTTTGAGGCCAGCCTCATCTATAGAGTGAGTTCCAGGACAGCCTGGGCTACACAGAGAAACCCTGTCTTGAAAAAACAAAACAAAGAAACAAAACCCAGAAATATTATCAGAAAGTATTTTCAGGTGTGAGGATTTGGGGTGCTTTGGACTGAACGCAGCAGCTGACTATGATTTACCTTCTGCTCTAGCAGAAGCATGGTTTTGTCCACTGTAGACATTTGGAATTCTGGGAACACTTCAGAGGGTATACAAACACTAAGGCCCTGAGAGGGCATAGTGGGTGGTTGTCCATCGTTCGGGGGATTGGTTGTGGTTTGTTAGTAGTCGTGCTCAAAAAGAAACAAAAGAAAAAAATTAGATTCAGAGATATCTCTCTTTCTCTCTTTTCCTCATCTAATGAGGGGGGGATAAAACCAAGGATGAGGGGGGATAAAGGGGAGGGAAGAACCCACAAAGTAGCAAAGACAAGCAACAAGCCCCACATGCACACGAAGTAAAAATGCAAAATAAACTTTTAAAATAAGATTGTCTACTCTGATATTTATTTGCAACGACATTAACTAAATGCTAACCCTAAGAGGCAGGTTTCAAAAAAAAAAATAAGAAAAATAAAATGGTTTAGAACTAGAGGGTGATGAGGGTGACAGAACTTTGTGAGAGGATTAAATATCTGTTTATTTTATCTGAAACTTTACCTTGGTTAATTTTTTTTT
>NW_022196911.1:95230588-95303727 GCF_008632895.1 Mastomys coucha | reverse complement strand
CTCTCTTCCTTCTGTTTAAAATAATACTGTATGAGACAGAGTGGTGACTCACCTTTAAAATCCATGCATTGAGTGGATAACTGCCTCCAGCTCCAGGCAGACCAGCACCCTCTTCTGGCATCTACACTCATTTGTGCAAACCTACACTCAGACACGCATACACATATTTTAAAAATAAGTAAATCTTAAAGTGCCCCATCTGGAAGTTAAACTACAAAGGGGAAGTGTTAGATATTTCAAATAAATCACTTATAGCATAAAATACTAATATCCCCCCCCAAGAACCCACTGTGAAAATAAGATTCTCCACAAAAGAGAAAACACATTTTATTATCCAATAAACATGATGTGTGTGGCAAATGATTCACTAAGAGTTCACAAGCACAGAGCACAAGTTAACATGTTAGACAGTCAATCAGATACAACCTACAAGGTTGTGTTCTCAAAATAAGCAGTGACTAATTCTCTAGTAAGATGATTTGATGAACCATTTGCCACACAGAGTTATCCCAGATATTGGTAATTAGGGTGATGACTGCCTCATTTAATAGGCTTTAAACACAGAACAAGCAAACTTCTCCTACCTTTATAACAGGAGGTAGTTCAGAAACAAGGAACCCAAGGACATTAGGGTTTTTTTTTTTTTTGTACCTGCTTAGTATCTTTTGGATATTTATATCCCAAAGAGATAGTTTCCAGGTCCTTAAAAAAGGCATTTCCTAGCTAGGAGTGATTGTGCACACTTCTGATCTTAACACGCAGGAGGCAGAGGCAGGCAGATCTCTGTGAGTCTGAGGCCAGCCTGGTCTACAGTGTGAGTTCCAGGACAGCCAGGGCTAAACACACATACACACACACACAAACCCTGTCTCAAAAAAAATCAATCAAACAAACAGAAAAACAAGACAAAAAAACAAAAAAAAGGGAAGTATTTCCTGCTATTAAAATCAAGCTGCACCAGGCAGTGGTAATGCACGCCTTTAATCCCAGCCCGGCATGTCAGATTTTTCAAAAGACTAACACTTCAAAAAGCTCAAGAAAGAATTTACAAAAGCATGTGTAAGAGATCAAGTTAAAAGAAGTAGAGGGGACGATGGCTCCTTGATTTTGTTTGTTTTGAGAGGTCTTGCTATGTAGTCTTTGATAATCTTCAGACTAGAGCCTCCTGCCTCAGCCTCCCAAGTGCTACTGGAATTACAGCCATGTACCCATGCGCACTTCTTCCCTTGTTACTGTTGTTGATGATGATGATGATGATGTGTGTGTGTGTTGTATGCTTATGCATGTGCATGAGTGTGTGCTTATGTGTGTGCATGTGCAGTTAATCTGAGAGTTGGGGGAACTACTCTTCCCTTGGTTTTTTCTTTTTTTTTTTTTTTCTTTTTTTGGTTTTTCGAGACAGGGTTTCTCTGGGTATCCCTGGCTGTCCTGGAACTCACTCTGTAGACCAGGCTGGCCTCGAACTCAGAAGTCTGCCTGTCTCTGCCTCCCAAGTGCTGGGATTAAAGGCGTGAGCCACCATCGCCCGGCTCTTCCCTTGTTTTTAACAGAAAGAAAAACTACTCTTATTTTAATTTTTTTTAACCCTATTTAGTCTTTTCTTATTCTTACAACAAAATGTAAGTAGTTAGCCGGGCAATGATGGCACACACCTTTAATCCCAGCACTTGGGAGGCAGAGGCAGCTGGATTTCTGAGTTCGAGGCCAGCCTGGTCTACAGAGTGAGTTCCAGGACAGCCAGGGATACACAGAGAAACCCTGTCTTGAAAAAAAAATGTAAGTACATAGATGAAAGATTGATTGAGAGATAATAGATAAATGACAGAGTCATAGGTGATACATGATACATAGAGAGATAGAAAAACTATATAGTGAAAATATATTTTCATGACAGATGCACCCACTTAACATGCCTAAGGTCCTAGCTTCAATTTCCAGTACAAAACAATAAATCATTGCCCCTGAAGCCTGTTTCTTGTGACACTTCTGACCTCCTCCTTTAAATCAGAGCAGTTTCTACAGCTTCAGCATCAGCTGGTAAAGCACAAGGACCTGAAATGGATCCACACACCCTCAGAAAAGGCTGAAAGTCGGCACAGACACATGTAGCTTATAACCCAACCCTGGGGAGATAGAGATGGGCGGATCCTTGAGGCTTACTGACCAGTTAGCCTTGTCCAGTCCATGGGCTTCGTGTGGTGTGGGTGATCTTGTCTCAAATAACTAAGATTAAGGGTACATTAGAGAAAGACACCCAGCATTAACCCTTGACCTCCACATCACAGGCACACATTCTAACACACACACACACACACACACACACACACACACACAGAATGGACAGCTAAATATAAACACACAGCACACAATTTTTTTTTTGTTTGTTTGTTTTTTGTTTTTTCGAGACAGGGTTTCTCTGGGTAGCCTTGGCTGTCCTGGAACTCACTCTGTAGACCAGGCTGGTCTCAAACTCAGAAATCCGCCTGCCTCTGCCTCCCAAGTACTGGGGTTAAAGGTGTGCGCCACCACTGCCCAGCTCACAAAAAAATTTTTTAAAGATTTATTTTTTAACTTATTTTTTATGTGTATGAGTACACTGTAGCTGTACAGATGGCCATGAGCCCCCATCATGTGTGTGGCTGCTCTCCGGCCCCACTCACTCAAGTGTATTTCACTGTAGTTGTCTTCAGACACACCAGAAGAGGGCATCCAATCTCATTACGGGTGGTTGTGAGCCACCATGTGGTTGCTGGGAACTGAACTCAGGACCTCTGGGAGAACACTCAGTAATTTTAACCACTGAGCCATCTCTCCAGCTCCAAAAAAAAAGATATTTTTAACATAGATTTAAGTAGAAAGAACTGCACATGTCCAAGCACAGGCACAGACTTTCAAAGCTAGAATGAAGCCGGGCGGTGGTAACACACGCCTTTAACCCCAGCACTTGGGAGGCAGAGGCAGGTGGATTTCTGAGTTCGAGGCCAGCCTGGTCTACAAAGTGAGCTCCAGGACAGCCAGGGCTACACAGAGAAACCCTGTCTCGAAAATAAGACAACAACAATAACAACAAAAAACAAATAATCAAAGCTAGAGTGACTCTGAAAGTTTCTTATCAGTAGCCACTCCCGGGACTCAGGGTTCTCTCTAGCTCTATCTCAAACAGTTGCTAAGAATCCTGCCTTTGGTAAATGGCACATAGGGTGAATCCTGGGGTGCTTTACAGAGAATCAAAATCATATAAGGTGAACCCACAGGTCACAAAGGTTAAGCAACAGGACTAAGACAAACTTTGTACTGTGAACAGGATTTTGTAAATGTAATTCTTGGAGGGTTTCTATGCCCCTTTTGCTCCCAAATACCTTCAGGGCATTTCTAACCTGATGTAGCCCATTTTAGCTCCCAAATAAAGACACAGAAACCCAGTGTTTTTATTAATAAGCTGCA
Source organism: Mastomys coucha (assembly GCF_008632895.1). Lineage (NCBI taxonomy): Eukaryota > Metazoa > Chordata > Mammalia > Rodentia > Muridae > Mastomys > Mastomys coucha. The sequence continues at coordinate 95,300,283 of NW_022196911.1, read as the reverse complement.
AGCACTAAGAGCTAGGCCCGACTAGGCAGCTACTGCCTAGTCAAACGGTCCTTTACCTGCATCTGTGTCTTGCCTTGGCTTGCTCTGGTCCATGGGTATCTTCACAGCTGCTCTCTCTTTTATTAACCAATCACAGGTGATGGAAAATTTTTACATAACATAAAGACCAGGGATGCTTGACCAATGCCATCCTCCACTCAGCAAGTGATAAATGTGTTTCAACCCCATTGATAAGGGCTCAACTCCACCATCTGATATGATTGGCTAATTGTCATGAGAGGAGGGGGAATGTTGGGAAATGTAAATTCTTGTCCAGCTAACTACCATTTGAAAAGAGAGAGGGGGGGAGGGAGGGAGGAAGAAAGGAAAGGAAGGAAGGAAGGAAGGAAGGAAGGAAGGAAGGAAGGAAAGAAGGAAGGAAGGAAGGAAGAAGCATGGCTGAGCCAGTCAGGAGCATACCAGATGTCTAGGCACAGAAATCAACATCTGAATACACAGTGCACAAAACCTTCCTCCAACAGAAGTTTGTTTAAGATTCCTAGAAAACTGCAGGTTTGCATCTGAACAAGGAGAAAGCCACATTTGATCACACACACTTAGGCCTCAATGAAGATCTGTTGGTGTTTTAACATGCTTTTGTTGTTGTTGTTGTTTGGTTTTTTGGGGTTTTTGAGGTGTTTTAACATTCTTATTTGTTGTTTTTGTTTTGTTGTTTTGGCTTTTTTGAGGTGTTTTAACATTCTTATTTTAAGAAGTTGTATGAAAGGATTATAGTCTCTCCTTTGGCGGTCCTCACTGCACAAGTATTCATTGTGCTGGAACCCATGGCCTTCTGGGAGTTCAATCAGACATCAACCAGAGCAGGGGCTCCTCTCTCTAACCTTTGTTTTTCGTTTTTTTTTCTATAGGTCCCAACAAAGATCTCTCTTCCAGGAGTTAGATGGGAAAGTAAGTTTGTATCTACGTGGGCCTGGTGCACAAGAGTGTCGTTTTTTTGGTACAAGTTTTAATCCAAGGCTCATGATGTTAGAAATAGCCTTAGTGTGCCACAAAGGAAGGTGGAAAGAGAAAGTACCTCTACAAATGAAATGTTTCTTACAAGGGGCCTGGGGAGGCATTAGCGAACTCCAACTGTGATAGTAATGCAAAGGCGGGTCTTTCACCCCTCCAGCCACTGGTAACTGTGTTTCAACCCCATTCTAGGGGCTCAACTCCACCCTCTAATGTGATTGGCTTATTGTCACAAAGAGGAAGGGGAAAGTTAGGAAACATAAGTCCTTGTCCAGCTAACTACCCTTTAATAAAAAAGAAAAAACAAGGGCAAACACAAACCATGATCCTCACTGTGGCTACTGAGAAAAACAGGGTGGAAAAAGAGGAACTGGATTCTGAATGTTTATAGTCTGTAAAGCTAACAATAGAATATAATTGTGATAGACTGTAGCAATGTACGACTAAGGACCTAACATGACCTCATCCTGTAATAAAATATTTGCCTGTGCTAGATAGCATGAAACACGGCAGGAAGCGGAAGCACCTTGGAAGATGCCAGAGGAGACTTTGTCCTGCTTTTCACCACTGAGCTACAGGGACAAGAGATGAGCTCAATGTGTGACAAGTTCCCTGCTTTATCACTCCACAAGAAATGTACGGGACAGATGGGCATGCATGTAAGCATTTCTCATACACTCAAAAGCCTGCTGGGAAATGCTGACAAGCAAGCATGTTCATTGCAAAACTCTTCCTCAAAGTGTCTTCTTAACTAACACACAGAACAAGCTCAACCACACCATGTGGAGACATGCTCTGTCGTGTGAGCAGCACTCAGCTACATCTCAAACAAGGGGACTAGCCGGTAAAGGCTCTCATCCATACCAATTATTTTGAAAGTTTAAAAGAAAAAAAAAATCCTGTATTTGCTGGCTAATTGTGTGTCTTTAATCCTATTAAAATGTAGGCTTGATTAAGAAGTATCTTAAGCCGCTAATGAAATTTTACTTTGTGAATCAAGTAATACCCAAGCCCTGAGAGATTATTGCCCAAAATTAAAAGATAGTGGGTGGACCTGTCTACCTAAAGAAAGGCTGAAGCACAAAACTGCCTGGAGGAAAAAGCCAACGAGTATGAACTTGTATAACTGTTCATCTATCTGTGCCGCTTTATAGAATAAAAACACCACAAAGCCAGCAGGATGCCTCAGCAGGTGAAGGTGCTACATGCTGCCAAGTCTGATGACTTGAGGTAGATTCCCAGGACCCACTGGGTGGAAAGAGAGAACCAACTCCAACAGGTTATCTCCTGATCTCCACACATGCACCATGACACAGGTACTCACACCCAACAGGTAAATAAGCGTTTAACTATATATGTACAGAGAGATAATGATGATGATGATGATAATGATATGGGTAGATAGATAGATAATAAACAAATATAGAGGCAGATACATAGATGATAGGTAGATATAGAGATAGATAAATAGATATAGAGATGGATGATAGATTAGATATAGAGATAGATGACAGTATATATACATAGGTGACAAATATAGAGATAGATAAAATAGATAGATGATAGGTGATAGACAGACACAGAGATAGATGATGATGAAGTAGAGAGAAAGAGAGAAAGAGAGGGTGGAGATAGATGTGTGTATATGACAGATAAGAGTATTAAGTAGATTAAGATTTATCATCCTTTGGCCCAGAGGTTAAGAGCATTGACTGCTCTTCCAGAGGTCCTGAGTTCAATTCCCAGCAACCACATGGTAGCTCCCAACCATTTGTAATGGGATCTGATGCCCTCTTCTGGTGTGTCTGAAGACAACTACCGTGTACTCACAGTAACTAAATCAATTTTTAAAATTAAAAAAAAATTATGAGTTTCATAAAAGATTTATCCTTGTATACAATGATGCATCATATAAAAATAAATTGCCCCATTACTTTCTTTTCAATATTTTTCCCTCTTCAAAGCAAAATTCTCCTTTATGATTGTCACAGGCTTTCATAAGCACAGGCTGAAAGAGATGTTGTTTACTCTAAAAACCAATGCCAAATTCCTACCATGTTGTTTAGTTTTTTAAAAAAAAAAAATCCCCAACATAAAAAACAGCTGTCTCGGGGGCTTGAGTTTATAAATACTAAAAACACGAGGAAGGGGGCATTGTTGAACTACTCATCTATCTCCTGGTAATTCACTGCCTTTGCCTCCTTCAAGTAGATAGAGAATACAGAAGATGCAAGCTAGCTCCTCTACAAGGGGTGTTTCCACTCGAGTAAGAGGACGTAGGTATGAGTGGAACACACAGATCAATTACAAGTGAAAAATCCTGCTCCTACCAATTACTGGGCACAAGAGAGATGACAAAGCTAACTATATCCGCTTGATTCACTTGAAGTCATATGATCACAGGTGAGATAGATGCTCAGAACATCCTTATCATCCATTACAGTCTTAATTGCAGATTTTAAGGCAGAGCATTTTTTTCACACATGGAAAAGGGGGATTTAAAGCGATGTTCTGATGCGTTTTTCTCTTCCTGTATAGTGTTATCACCCTGTGATCAGTCTCTTTGGGGGAAGACTGAACAAAAGCCAAGCAGTCTCTCGGGCCTTCATCGCAGTGAAGGGAAAGCAGATCCAGAAACATGTTCAGTGGAAAGATGAATTCCCTTGGCATGTTTGTTCTCTGCTGTCTCTGATACCTGGCCCAGAGCTAGAAAATGCTGACACCATGGGGCTTGTGTCAGCCAGACTACGCAGCTGTGCATCCGGCACTAAGCAGCAATTTCCCTCCCACTCTCCAGAGAACGCTTCCCACACTAAGGGGAAAGAAGACAAGATCAAGGGAATGGGAAGAGGTTGAGCCTTAAGAATGAAACTGCAAGCCCAGCCTGGCACTTGGGAGGCAGAAGCAGGTGGATTTCTGAGTTGGAAGCCAGCCTGGTCTACAGAGTAAGTTCCAGGACAGCCAGGGCTACGCAGAGAAACCCTGTCTTGAAAAACCAAAAAAGAAGAAGAAGGAGGAGGAGGAGGAGGAGGAGGAGGAGGAGGAGAAGAAGAAGAAGAAGAAGAAGAAGAAGAAGAAGAAGAAGAAGAAGAAGAAGAAGAAGAAGAAGAAGAAGAAGAAGAAGAAGAAGCTGCAGGTCCTGCCCCTGCACCAGAGAGCCTGCAAACCAACCAAACTGCCAGGGTGTTTGGGGACATGATCATGTAGGAAAACTGTGCTCTGCTTCCTAGATTGTACCCCAGGAAAGGAACAAGAACCAAATAGGTTATGGGTGCCATGGAGCATGGACAGAAGATGCCAACAACCTACCTGCTATCTCTCCTTGTCACCAACCTTCAAGGCCTCACACGTGGGACGATGCATGGGAGAGAGTATCTAGATGCTGAAAAACAAGAGGCTTGGCTTGGAGGTGTAGTTCATTTGTTAGGGTACTTACCTTGCACGATCCCCAGCACCACATAAACTGAGGATGATAATAGAAGCCTGTGACCCCAGCACTAAGGGCATGGAAAGATCAAGGTCATCTTGGCTACACAGAAAATTCAATTCTAGCCTGGATTACATAAGACCCTGTCTCAAACCCATTTTTTAAAAAATTAATAATTATCTTAAAGGCTTCTTCATAGTGGACGGTGGTGGCTATGGAGACTAGTGGGTGCAGAAGGTGGCTGAGATTAAGTGACAGATAAGTACTCCGCCTTAAAGAAAAGGTGTGACATTCCATCTAAGGGTCTATAACATCAAGGAAGAGGGAGAGAGCAGAAAGTATGTAACAACTGAAGGATAAGGAGAAAAGATACAAAATACTACCTTATGGGTAAGAGAAGCCATTGCAATCATGAACTCAAAGCAACTGCTGATGCCTGCACTGGGTCTGCCCAAGAGGAGACCCATGACCAGGCATGCCTGCTGAGCTATTTGCTCCTGACAGCTTTAGGGAGGAGAGTCATTGCCTTCAGTAGTGTATCCAATGGTAATCCTACCAGTCTCCGATGGATAGTTCCAACCAAACTCTCACACAGAGGGCTGTAGTAAAACAAAATAAGTACAAGACAAAGCCTGAGGTCATGGATCTGGAAAAGGCACTGGGATAGGGGATGGGGAGGAATGAGAAGGATGAGGGTACTAGATAGTCCTCACCACTAGTTCTGGGGTTCAGGCGCCCTCTTCTGACCTCTTCAGGCACTGCATGCACATGGTACACAGATATGTGCAGGCAAACACCTTATACACATATAATAAATTAAATAAATCTTTTTTTTTTAAGAGTAGGTAAGGGGGCTGGAGAGATGGCTCAACGGTTAAGAGCACTGGCTGCTATTCCAGAGGTCCTGAGTTCAATCCCCAGCAACCACATGGTGACTCAAAACCATCTGTAATGGGATCTGATTCCCTTTTATGTAGTATGGGAAGACAGAGTATTCATATACATAAAATAAGCACATAAATAAAAAAAACAGCAGGGAAGAAAGCAATTAGAATGCACTATGTACGCATATGAAGTTATCAAACAACAACGTTAATTTTTTTTTTAAAGATTTACTTATTTACTATGTATACAGAGTTCTGCCTACATGTATGCCTGAACACCAGAAGAGGGCACCAGTGCTCTTAACCACTGAGCCATCCCTCCAGCCTCAGATTAACAATTTTAATAGGAGAAACAGAGGTTTAATGATACTAACTGAGAATCAAGTGGGCGTGTCTCATTTTCTTCGGATGCTTGATTTTTTTACAAGAAATTTATGGTGTTTATTTGAAGTCTACAGCGTAACACTGTAGTGTACAGAGAGGTGGGAAAGGGTCTCTGTGATGAAGAGAATGAATTCATCTACCATCTCACACATGTTTTAATGGCAAGGGCAACTAAACTCTACTCAATAAAAATCCAGAATTCCATATCATTTTGTTAACTGCGTATTAGATCTCTAAGCTTGGCAGGAGCCGTGCTTCATGCCCAGCAATCTGGAGGCAGAGGCAGAACCAGGCTGATCTCTGTGAGTTCAAGGCCAGCCTGGTCTACAAAGAGAGTTCTAGGACAACCAGGACTACATAGAAAGACTTTATCCCATCAAAAATTAATTAACTAATTAATTAAAATAAAAAATAGATCTCTAGGGCTGGCGAGATGGCTCAGTAGGGAAGAGCACTGACTGAGTTCAATTCCCAGCAACCACGTGGTGGCTCGCAACCATCTGTAAGGAGATCTGATGCCCTCTTCTGGTGCATCTGAAGACAGCTACAGTGAATTACGAGTGGGGCCGGAGCAAGCGGGGCCAGCAGAGGTCCTGAGGTCAATTCCTAGCAGCCACACACATGATGGCTCATGGCCATCTGTACAGCTACAGTGTACTCATACACATAAAATAAATAAAATAAATCTTAGAAAAAAAGAAAAGAAAAAAAATAGATCTCTAGGTTTAGTTACCCTCCCTACCTGACCTGTTGTGCCCTTTGACCTTTAGCTCCCTTTGTCCTATCCCACCTCCCGCCCATAGTTTATTCCCACGGCTATTGCAAATACTGCAATGAACACAAGAGCCAGGCACCTTTGGAAGTGAATTTGTGATCATCTCCCGAAAGAACTGCATCCACACTTATTCTGATAGGATTTGGAAGCCTACAGCTAGTCACCAAGAATCACATGAACCCCTTAAATGGGGTTTGATGAGCTATTGTGACTGGTTCCTTAATAAAGAGCGTAATTTTTCAAAAGTAGCTACATTTTTTTTCTTTAAAACAAGGCGGGGGCAGGATGTGAAATCTTGAAGTGGTTGACCTTTTCAGTCACGCGCTTGCACATGTGTGAGTACTAATCCTTCAGAACCAATCGGGTGCTATTGCTTTTATGCACACGTAAATATGTGAATAGCATTTCCTAGTGTTTACAAGGAGTGTTCCTAGCAAGAGGCTCAGATTTCAGATTTGCACTGTACCCAGTAGCTCCCGATCACATTAACCCCACCCCTACTCCCATCCCCACCCCAACCCACCCCTGTGGTACTGGGGGTAGAATCTAGGACCTTGTACATACTAGACAAGCTTTCTACCAATGAATATGTTGTAAACTTGGCTCACCCCACAGATCACAGATTGACAATAGATCCGTTGCAATAACATGAGGTTTATTGATCCATGTACGTGGGGTTGCCCACCCTCATGGGGGAAGTCAACCCAGAACTCAGAAAATACACATCTTTTATACTTTTACAGAGGGCAGATTCCTGCAATAGGGCTTGCTGGCTCACTCTGGTTGGTGGAACACAGGATCAAGGATCTCATCAGGCATTGATTGGCTTGCTCAGGGGGCTGTTCTTGGCTTAGTCAGCTAACCTCCCTATCCAGCTCTGCTCTTGACTTTGAAAAGTCCCTGGGAAGGGGCTGAGTAACTAGGTGGTAGGAGGGATTGTCATCAGCAAGGTCAGGGTGACAGTTTGTGGTCTTTTTCAAAATTCACCACAGGGAGGGGTTGGGGAGTTCTTTTGAGAATTGCTAATCTTGTTTTCGTGGACCTTAATATCATTGCGACCACCAGTTATTTTTGTTTTGGCCTTACTCAGCTTAGTCAGAATGGCCTGGTCATTCTGTCTCAACATTCTGACCACCAGAACTTTGTTTTTTTACAGCATGTCCTTGGGTATCCCTGGAACACAGCTTCTCAGTGTTCAAAGCTGCTGCTTACAGGAGCTGGAATATGGCTCTCTTATTCTACTGTGAAACTTTATTTCTACATTCCCAGAACTGTTTTTCACTTTATTACTTCAAATACATCCCCAACCTTTTGAGCACTATTTATTGATATAAGTGTGTACTGTGTGTGTGTGCACTTTTGTGTAGATTCTTAAACATATATACATGTGTGTAGAAGCCAGAGGTAGGTGTTGGGTGTCTTCTTCAGTCACTCTCCACCATCTTTTTGAGGCAGTGGCTGTGACTGAACCTGGAGCTCATGAGTCTGGGAAGGGAGGATGGATCAGGAGTTACAGGGATCTGACTGTTTTGCTCCCACAACACTGGAGTTGCAAACACATGTCACTACCTCCATTTTTTTTTAATTCACTTTACATCCCAATCACAGCCCCCTTCCTCCTCCTCTCTTCCTAGTCCCACCCTTACAAATCTCCCCCCACCCCATTGTCCCTTTCTCCTTCTCCAAAAAGTTATCACCCCACTCTGAGGTATCCAGTCCCAGAAGATGTAGGCACATCCTCTCCACTGAGGCCCAACCGCGAGGTCCAAATAGCAGGGGAGGGGACCCAGTGGCAGGGAACAGAAACTGAAACGGTCCCCCCTCCACTTGTTAGGAGACCCACATGAAGACCAAGACACTACACTCATTTCTTGTGCAAGAACTGGACATCCAAGCACAGGTGCTTACCCTTGTACTGTAAGCACGTTACCGCTGAGTCATCCCCCCTCCCCAGATCCCTACTGAATACTTTAAATGTGACTTGCCCAAACTGAGATGGGATGTATAATACTCCTTGTATTTAAAAGACATTATTTTAAAAAGAGTGTAAATATTTTATATTATTATATTTTCAATATATGGAATTAAAGAAAATGTAACATTAAAATCAATTTCATCCGTTTCTTTTTGTATCTTTTGATATGATTACTAGTGCATTTAAAACTTCACGTATAGTTTAGATTTGTAGTTCACACTGCATTTCACTAAGAGGCACTGGCCTAGATGCATGCAGACTGACAAGCCGGGCCTCCACTGCATCTCACTCAGCTCTCTGGGTTCAGGGCAGGATCAACCTGAAATGACAAGAAGCGTTTAGTTTTTAAATTCACTCCTGAATTTAAGTTGAGTTTAAATTGGGGGCTGGAGAGGTGGTTTGGTGGTTAAAAGCACTTGTTGCTTAATCGGGATGACCAGAGTTCAAGTTCCGGTACCCATTTTGTGCGGCTCACTAACACCAGTAACTACAGCTCCAAAGGATTCAATGCCTTCTTCTGGTCCCCTCCGGTATCCAGATACACACGTATCCATACACCCACACAGATACAGGCTTGTATATGCGAGTGTAAATTAAAAACTTACTCAGAAATTTAAAAGAAAGATAAGTGGGCTCATCAGATGGGTCAGCTGGTAAAGATACTGGCCAACAAACCTGAAAACCTGAATTCGATCCCTGGAGCCACATTATGGAAAAAGATAAATGATTCCAGAAAGTTATTCTCTGGCCTCCTCTCCTATGCCCATGTCAAACCACACACACACACACACACACACACACACACACACACACACACACACTTTTTAAAAGCATATCAAAGGCCGGCCCTCTGGATTTGAGAACCAATCTGATTCACTCATTCTGTAAACAGCCACAGGCCGGGTCTCAAAATGCCATCTTAACTGGGAATCCCGGTGAGAAGAGAAGGAAGCAAGCAAGCACAGCGTTCAGCGCGCAATCCAGGTCCCCAACGCGGTGATGACGTCACTTCGATGAACCACCTTGGGTAGAATACTTGACCCCTCTGACCACAGTTCTTCCATCTTTACAGGTCCCAAAATGTGGGAGACTGAAAAGATTGGGTGGAATGGGGCTGTCGGAAGAGCTGAGGATGAGTTTCTCAAGTGCGAGGTGTTTTCTCTGTCTCTTTTTCTAGCAGCAAAAGTCTCCCTCCGTGGATGCCCCACTGCAGGGGCCGAAGGGCTCAGTTTCACCACACTGGTAGAATTAACTCATGGCTCCCACCCTGCTCCAGTGCCCGCCTCCAGCCTTGCCTCATCTGTAATAAGAGTGACTTCAGGAATTCACCCCAATCTCTCACACTCTACTCCTGGGCAGAGAAATACGGCTCAGGATAATCATCACCCTCATCTGAGAGTAGCTGTCAGAACGCTTGACACATGCAAACACATTCAGATGACTTTCCGTAGTGTTGGGGGGGGGTAAATTAATTTTCTCAAGTTAGCATACAAAGTCACGGGGAAAGGCATTTCAGCGTTCCCTTCCATAGGACATTGTTCTCTTTGAAGGATTCCCTCTCCACCAGGACCCTTCACCACCTCCCACAACCCTACCTTTCTCCTCTGAACCAGTCCCTTGCCTGTTTCTTGTCACCTGTATTCCTTTAACCCTTTGTTTTCTTCCACCTTCCCTCTCCTTTAGCATTTTGTTTAAAAAATCAAGACAGTTATTTAAAAAAATACTATAAAGAAAAGTTTAAACTGTCATATTTGGAGCCCAGTTTAATTCCCCTTTTTTTTTTTTAAGAATTATTTATTTTGAGGTGGGGAGATGGCTCAGCAAGTAAGAGCACTGGCTGCTCTTCCGAAGACCCTAAGTTCAAATCCCAGCAACCACATGGTGGCTCACAACCATCTGTAATGAGATCTGATGCCCTCTTCTGGTGTGTTGTCGTGTCGTCGTCGTTGTTGTTGTTGTTGTTTTGTTCCCCATCCAGGGTCTCACTATGAAGTCCTGACTGGCCTTGAACTCAAGATCGTTCTACCTGCGTGCTAAGATAACATGCTTGCCCACTGTGACTGGGCAAAAATTGCTAATTACAATTTTCTTAACGTTGTGTGCACATTCCCTACCACAAAATAACTGAAAGCCCCGCCCCCACAGGCAAAGCATTCACTTGCATAGGAAACCCTTGCAGTGACCCTGTGGGTGTCTTTTTTCCCCTCTTCCAGAAGACTCGGAGATCTCTGCTTCACCAACAACAATGGGCGGGAACGGCTTCTCACATTTGCATAATTAATTAGCAAGCCAGGAGTTTCCCCTGCTTCTGGTGGGGGAAATGGATCTCTGCATCTTTAAGGCTCCGCGGGGCTGTCTGCTCTGGCGACGCAGGCAGGGCAGGCTCTGCCGCAGCGACTCATCCCATCGCTAAGGTCCAGTTAGCCAAGGTGGAGGATGGGAAAAGAATGGAGCTGTCCCAGCTTCTCAATGAGATCAGGGCAAACTATGAACAGCTCCTCACCAGAAATCAGATAGAGACGGTGCTGTCAACACGGATCCAGGTAATGATTTCATTCAGCCAGGCACCTTCAGGATAAGGAGACAGTCCATGTCTACCCGATTCCTGTCCCGGCCTCTCTGAGGTACAGTATCTCCTTTTCCACGCAGCATCTACTGGGGAGGCAATGTAGGTGTTTCTGCACTGGGTCTGGGGTGACAGGCAGGGAGAAAACCCTTTGGCTGTGCTGTTGAATGACCATTCAATAAATATTGATTGATGCATTGGAATTTTATATATAGATCATAAGGTGACTGTCCTTACTAAAACATGGAGTCAACAAGCAATAAAATGGTGCTCTCTGACCTCTTTAGGTTTTCTTTTTCCAGGAAGGAAGCATTCTGAACAACTCTTCAAAGATATTATGGAGTTAATTATAGAGGCAATTTAAATAACATCTGTAGACTCAAAGCTTGATAGTCAAGATTGTTTGGCTTGCACACTCTGGGAGGAGATAAAAGCAAGAAAAATATTTCTAGAAGGTTTCTATCATCCTTCTCAAGCATTGGTTTTTATACTGGCTGTTATAAATAGAACCATCTGAGCATGTGAATGTGGCTTTCAGAACCAAGGCTACAGATTCTGACAATCAAACCCCCCAGCTGAGCGGTGAGAGACTCTACACTGAAAAGTACCCATTTCTGCTTGGGAGCTATGAGAACTGTTTCCTTCCGACACAAAGCTTGCAAAATATTTAAAATAAATAGATGAAACAGAGCCAACTCAGACCAAGGCTCCGTTCAAATTCCCAAAACTCAGTTTTAAAGTGATACTTGCTTTTAGTAATTAAGGCCTCGAATTTAAATAAGTTTAAAAGCAAATATTTGGGAAACAAAGTTTCAGAAATTTAGGATGCTTTTTATTAGCTTACCTCTTATACCTGGGTTCAAATTGTATTCCCAGCACCTAGACACAAGAAAGAGTTTACTTCCGAATAGGGTAAAAAAAACAAAAGCAAAACAAAGTGGTAGTTTAAAAAAAGAATCACAGGACTGTATTTCATTAGTAACTTATTGCAATATCATTACAAATTTTGCCTGTGGGTAATATTCTCAGTTTTCAAAAAGAATGATCAGTTCCATGGATTAAACAAGGTCACGGGGCTGTTGGTTTAGATGCAGGAGAAATTTGTTCTCCTTCCACATGATAGAAGAAAATATTAAGAGGTCAACTTTTGAAAATTATAAGCCAAATAAATATTTTACAATGTAGAAATCTAAGTTGAGTTTACAAGTCCCAATGCAGAATTGACTTTGAATTTAAAAAAAAAATGTTTTATAGCATAAAAGTTTTTGAAAGAAATGTGTTTTCCCAAATAACTCACAAAGTCAGTTTATTTTATTACCACAACATATTGCAAAACCCTGTGTTCAAGCCCTAGATGCACACAGGTAAATTAGGGAAATAAACATTCAGTTGCTTTGGCTAGCAAGTCTTGCACAGTAAGTCACCTCCCAAAACTCAACCAGCTAAAATTTAGACCAATGTATCCTTGTAATTCTGTGGGATGAGGAGGGCTGGGGGTGGGGACTCTGGTGCTACACGAGATGAGATGCTGGGTGGTGCCCTACTGACTGGCATAATCAGAGTGACTGGCTAATGTCTTAGGAAGCTTGGCAAGAGCCTGCTGGAAGGCTAGCCTGAGATCCTTGAGCCTGCTGCCTGCCCTTTCCATGTGGCCTCCGGTCCCTCTCCACCTAGCCTCCCTATATGACCTCTCTAACCAAGCAGGTATCCAGATTTCTAAAATGATGACCCGGGGCTCCCAAAAGCATTATTTGGAAGCTGACAGGCTTCTTATGGCCAAACCTAGCATCAGGACAGCATCGTCCCTACCATAGCCAACTGGTCACAGTAAGACTCAGGACAGCCTGATTCAACCTGAAGAGGTTAAATCACAGGATGTGAATTTGGGGAGGCATGGCTCACTAGGGACCATCTTGGGACTCACAGTTTATCTGCCAGTTCCCCAATGGAAATTCAAAACAGCAGTGGTCCCTGTAAACTTATCTTGTTTCCCAAAGTCTTTGTATTCTGTTTTGGAGTTGCTCCCATAGATGTTGGTTGCTTGACTTTGTCAAGTTAACACTAAGAATGAGCTGATGAAAGGGAAAAAAGTTCCCTCTAGTGTCTTTCTTTTTCCATTTTTTCAGAGGGAGGAGGTCTTTATGTGTACATGTGTGTTTGTGCATGTTTGCATGTGTATGGGTGAACTGTGTGGGATTCACATGCATGTTGGTCTGTATGCTAATAGGGAACCAGGGTTGATCCAAGACCCAGCCTCCACTGGTCTCTCACTGTTAGTTGAGGCAGGGTCTCTCAATCAAACCCAGAGCTCATTGATACATAGAACTGAGATTTCCTATCCCACCTTCCCAGACTGGAATTACAGGCTTTCATATCTACCCAGCATTTGCATAGGTTCTGAAAATCTCCTGTCTGTAATCTTGCATGACAAGCACTTTGTTACAGAGCCACCTTTCTCTAATATCTTGCCCTAAACTTTATTCTCAGACTCTTTATTGACTCTGGCTTCCCTTAAACAAAATCTACCATATTAATCAAATTTACAAATTTAAAAGAACATAAAAAGTTGCCTTTTTTTTTTTTAACTTCAAATCAACTCAGCACATGGACCCTTATGAGATTGGTATTGATAATGCTGTTAACAGGTGTTTCCTTTTTAATTCCACCAGAATGAAAACATTTAAAGCAAATTAGAAAATACCCTACTCCCCACCCCACCCCACCCCCGCACCCACTAGGCAGGCGTTCTACCACTGAGCTAAGAGTCTTCCCCTAATTGTTTTTATGGTAGGAGAACAGTTAGAAAGTGATCATCAAGATGTATTTGGGGGAACTTGGAGGATAGTATGAGGACCTGATTTTGATCTGCAGGACTACTTGTAAAAGTGAAACCTGGTTGTGAACACTGTGACCCCAGCAGTGAAATCTGGAGACAGGCACATAGATCCCTGGGGTGCACTGGCCAGCCATTCTAGCCTAATCAGCCAGCCTGGGTTCCAGTGAGAGACCATGTCTCAAAAAAAAATTAAAAAAAAAAAAAAATCAAAGCTCATGAGAAACTATACCTGAGGCTGACATACAATATACATATACATACACTATACATGCACACAAACACGCACCTGCCTGGACACACACATCCACCTGCATGGATACACACACCACACACACACACACACACAATCGTTTTTACTACCCCAAATATCCAAACTGAAGATCCCTTCTAAAAACATCATCTTGAAAAAAGTAAGAGGGTTTCTGTAACACAGAACTTCATTTGAGAACATTGATGCCTACGACAACTTAAGTTTCCAGTTTACTAGTCTAGTAATAATGGATTTTTGGGTTTTTTTTGTTTGGTTTGTTTGTTTGTTTGTTTGTTTGTTTGTTTGTTTTTTGAGACAGGGCTTTTCTGTGTAGCCCTGGCTGTCCTGGAACTCACTCTGTAGGCCAGGCTGGCCTCGAACTCAGAGATCCGCCTGCCTCTAGTCATAATGAGTTTTAGTCTGTTCCTAGTCCATACATCCAGAATTGGTGTGCATCTGCCTCTACGAGTCAGCCTACAAAACATGTGGGAAAATAATCACTAAATTTCAAACAATCTTTCTTATTAACACATTCAAAAAAGTGAAAGAATCAGAGGTCACAAATTTGTTTCAAAAACTTTTTGTTAAAACAGATGTGGTTTTTTTTTTCTTTTTCTATATTCCATAGGCTGATATAGTTGGAAGGAACTTTTAAGATCATTTTATAGCAGAGAAAATTGGGGCTGAAGGCATAATTGACTAGCTTAAGCATTTGATCAATTAGTAATTAAAGCACAAGAACACACACTTGTGAGCCACCATGTGGTTGCTGGGAATTGAACTCAGGACCTCTAGGAAGAGCAGTCACTGAGCCATCTCTCCAGCCTAGAATGCACACTTGTAATCTAATAGAAGTAGAAAAGGTGATTCGATTCCTATATAACTGTTCTGTGATTGCTTTTGAACATCTCCCTTTCAAAAGCGCCCTTTGGTTTTCTTGTTCGCTGTTGTTATTATTGGCTTTTTTACAGCTAGAGGAAGATATAACCAAAAAAATGGACAAGGATGGAGAAGCTCTGAAGGCAGCTCAGGCTGAACTTAAGGAGGCCCGGAGGCAGTGCCACCACCTGCAAGTGGAAATCGAGTCTCTCCACGCCGTGGTAAGGAAGATCCCAAGACAACTAGCTCCTTGAACCCCAGAGCCTATGCGGTTTAGAGAGGGGAAGGGGCTTGGGAAGGTAGTGTGCTGGCAGAACACCTACCCAGTGTGTACGAGAGAGAGAGAGAGAGAGAGAGAGAGAGAGAGAGAGAGAGAGAGAGAGAGAGAGAGAGAGAGAGAGAGAAGAACTAGCCTGGATCCTCACTCTTTCCTACCCACTGGTTATAATCAGCTCACTGGGGGTTCAGTTTATACCGAGAGAAATTCAGTTGTACTTGCTTGTGTGTCTAGGGCTCCCTGACTGTTGATATAAGAAAGTGGATTGTGGGTTGTTATTATCATCTATATAGTCTCCTAACCCCTGGCTTCTTGCATTCATGTCATTGAGATTTCTAATAAAAAGTTGTTAAGCACTTTCCTAACATGCCTTTTTGAAATTACATTCACTTGTTCATTTGTTTGTTCGTCCGTTTGTTTGTTTAGTGTGTGCATGTGTGGAAGTCAGAGGAGGACTTTTGTGAGCCAGTTCCCTCCTTCCACCATGTGGGACCAGGGACTTGAACTCAGACTGTTAGACTTAGCGGCAATACCTTTATCCAGAGAGCCAAGGCATCGGCCACTAGCAGTCAGGTTCACCTTTGACATCCATTAGGTTTTCAATATGTTTAAAAAATAAAATAATTCAGAATAACAGGAAGTTAACCCCAGTGTGAAGGACTTCTTTTTTTCTTGCCAAAAGAATGATTACAAGATTATTTTGAAAAACAGATAGTTATCTAGTTATGTATGTTAAAAATATCCAGTGCTGAGGCCTGAACCCAGGGCCTTGTGCTTGCTAAACAAGTGCTATGTACTATGAAGCCGCATCCTTAGCCCCTACTCCTTGATATTGGTGAGACATCATCTCACAAAGTTTCCCAGTCAGGCCTTGAACTGGTGATCCTCCTGCCCCTGTCTCCTCTGTCATTACAGATAAGTGTCATCATGCTCGGTCACTAAATATAATTTCCTTAAAAAAAAAGAAAAATAGAAGTCAGACATGGTGGTTCACATTTATAATCTGGCATTTGAGAGGGTGAGGAAGAAGGATTGCTCTTAGTTCAAGGTCAGTCTACAGTAAAGAATGAACTAGGTCTGGTTACACATAGCCGTGATTCCAAGTTCAGGGCCAGCCTGGGCTAGCTACATCATAAGACCTTGTCTCAAACAGCAAAAGGGGGGTGGGCAGCAAGATGGCTCATCAGATAAAGGTGCTTGCCACAAAGCCTGATACCCTTAGTTTGATCTCTCAAACCCATGTGGTGGATGAGAAAATCAATTCCTGAAAGCTGTCATCTGATTTCCAGATGTGTGCTGTGACGTGTGTTTATGAGCACACACACACTCATACACAAATAAAGAGATGTAAAAAGAAACTTCAAATAGCAAAAAGAAAAAGTCCTCTGGGATAACTGAACCACAATCATTATAACCTTTATTTCTTTTAAAGATTTATTTATTTTATGTATATAAATACACACTGTAGCTGTACAGATAGTTGAGAGCCTTCATCCGGTTGTTGGGAATTGACCTTAGGACCTCTGCTTGCTCTGGTCAGCCTCGCTTGCTCAGTCCCTGCTCGCTCTGGCCCAAGGATTTATTTATTATTATAAATAAGTACACTGTATCTGTCTTCAGACCCACCTTAAAAGGACATCAGATCTCTTGGGTGGTTAAGAGCCACCATGTGGATGCTGGGATTTGAACTCAAGGCCTTTGGAAGAGCAGTTGGTGCTCTTAGCTGCTGAGCCATCTCACCAGCCCTATTATAACTTTTAAATTAAAACAAAACAAACAAACACAAAAGGTGGAGCTACAGGCATGACTCAGTGGCTATCCTGTTCAAGGCCCTGGCTTTGACTGCTTATGCCATAAAACCAAATAAATAAATGGTAGTAAGTAAGTAGACTAGAACGGGTGAAAACATTGCAAATGAGACTTGCAGAAGCCCTTGTCATGTTGCTGGTTCACTGCTGAGGATGTCTGTCAACAGGAAAGGGGCCTTGAAAACTCCCTGCAGGCCAGTGAGCAGCATTACCAGACGCAGTTGCAAGATCTGGAGTCGGTGGTTGGCAGACTGGAGAAGGAGCTGCAGGAAGTGAGGCGTGGCATCGAGAGGCAGCTGCAAGAGCATGAGATGCTTCTCAACACGAAGATGAGGCTGGAGCAGGAAATAGCCACGTACCGCCGCCTGCTAGAACAGGAAGAGATCAGGTACCTAAATCCTCGTCACTAATGGCACGGGTGGCTCGGGGTCAGATGCACAGAGTCACTGGGGATGCCTTCAGAGAAATCAAATCCAAAATAAAATCCACCACCACCACCCTGGCCTGTTCACTGAGCTCCTGTAGTGACACAGGCTTAGCACACCCACCAGAGAGCATGGAGAACTAACTGTGTCTGCTGCTAAAACTGACCCGTTTATAACCAGAGCTGGCTATTACAGTTCTTGGCCACTAAGGTGGCTTTTCTCAGTCTTCCCACTTCCTCCACCGTTTCTCCCTTTCAGGACTAGTCTTTTAGAGATCACCCCAAGGAAGTTTGGAGACTCACACTTATCACCACAACCCTGCCCAACGGTCCACTTCCAACCCCCAGTAAACACCCAAAGAATAATACTAGAGTTGGGGGATGAGGCGCAGCCAGAACAGGGCTTGGCCAGCATGCATGAAACCCTGAGCCTGCGCTGAGTTTGTTCACCAGCATCACATAATCCAGGTGTGCATGCCTATAATCCCAACACTTGGGAGGTGAAGGCAGGAAGACCAGGAGTTCAAGGTCATCCTCAGCTCCATAGCAGGTTAGCCGCTAGCCTGGGCTACAAGAGACCTTCTCTCAAAAAGTGAAAACAATGCACAAGTGATTCTATTGCACAAGCATGATAAACAATACAATACTAGTCACAATTTTAAGGCTTTAAATAATCCCGAGAGAAAAAGGAACTGATGGGAGAACTCTTGTTTATTCAATATTATATTTTCCAATATTTATAAGGTCTTAGACCTTTAAACAAGGATATCATCTCCAAGTTTCTGTATTCCCATAAAAATAAATCTTTGTTCTTGCTTCAGAATCTCCCTGAACCTTCTGCAACACCAGATGGAATAGGGGTAGCCTATGATAAGCCTTGGCATATGTTAAATCTTTAAAAGTCATAAATGGAATTCAAAATATACCACTTACTAGTTGAATGGCTTTAAACAAGTTACTTAACCTCACTGTGGTTCTGTTTTCTCAACAAAATGGGAACGATATTATCTACATCACAGTATTGCTGTGAGGACATAATTAGTCAACGTTGTGAAGTGCTTAAAGCACTATCTAGCACAATGTGCTGTGTAAAAAAAAATACACAATTTTGTATATGATGTGTATGTAATATATTATTAAATAATGATGGTAGGTGTTAACTTCTAAGCATTCAAGATATTGACAAATTGTTTTTTAGTGTTTTATAATTTTCTTTTTTTTTAAAGATTTATTTACTTATTACATGTAAGTACACTGTAGCTGTCTTCAGACACATCAGAAGAGGGAGTCAGATCTTGTTAAGGATGGTTGTGAGCCACCATGTGGTTGCTGGGATTTGAACTCAGGACCTTTGGAAGAGCAGTTGGTGTTCTTAACAGCTGAGCCATCTCACCAGCCTGTGTTTTATAATTTTCTATATTTGTACTATGTCTAAGATATAAGTACAGAAAAATACAAATAAAGTGTTACTATACAAAACCCAGGAAATATAATGAGCAATGTTATTCTGATACATTGTACCCCTGTGACGTTTAACCTGTTAACAGGCTCTCCTAGTTTCTGCAATTCTAAGAAGTAACATGGTTCTGAAGTTGTGTTATTTTCTGGGCATCTAATCCCCATCCCATCCCTCATCCCCCATACTCCCTCCCCCCAAACACACACAGCGCACACACACTACATCCCCCATTTTCAGGCTGGCTCACAATTTGATATTTACTAGTCTCATCCAGCTCCTTTGATAATACAGATACATCTGTATACAATGTAGAAAACTAGTCTATGTATTATTTTAACCCTTCTAAAACTAGCTCCTAGTTTCCCTCCACGCTTCCCTGTGCCTGGGAGATTCACTGGGATGCTGCATGGCCTGGTTCATCACTGTGAATGCTGAATAGTATTCCCATCTTATGATCATAACAACTTACCATTCTCTTGTCTGTTTCCTTTTGTTTGTTTGTTTGTTTTTATTTTTGCTACTGCAGTGTTGTTTCTATGACTCTTTCCATTTCAGATATTATGGTTGTATCCAAGGAGAGAAAAAAGAAGAAAAGCCTACCAAGAGTAAAGTTGGCTTTCTTCTCCCCTCAGGTGAGTTCTTGACATGCTAACCTGATTTGAAAATAGATATATTATTGGTGGAGATGATACAGAAATTTCTCCAAAGCGGCAAAAAGAGAAATGTTTAGTTCATCAATGTTGTGACTCTGCCCCCCACTGAAATGTACTTTATTTTGTCTTTTTCAACATTGTAACTTAATGTAACATTTTCACAGCCATTATAAATGAAATATCTTTTTCAACAAAAGTCTCCCAAAAGTATGAAAATGAAAATATGGAGACAGTGACCAAACAAGCAGTAGTGAATGGAGACGTAAAGGAGAGCGCTGAGGCCCACGGCACCATTCAGTAAGTAAAAGTGCTTGACTCTGGGATAGTACTAAGTGTGAGAAAAGTCACTCCAGTTGAGCAGTCTTAGCCGTCCTTTTCAAATATTTCAAACACTTCTAATACACTGTGATTTTTCAGGCAGACATGATTATACACACATAGCAACACAGAGAAGAGTGTGTAAAGAATTAACTTTTTTTTTTCTAAAACTAATTAGAGCATAAGAATTGTGTAGAATGGGGCTGGTGAGATGGCTCAGCAGGTAAGAGCACCAACTGCTCTTCCGAAGGTCCTGAGTTCAAATCCCAACAACTACATGGTAGCTCACAATCACCTGTAATGAGATGACGTCCTCTTCTGGTGTGTCTAAAGACAACTAGAGTATATTTACTTATAATAATAAATAAATCTTTGGGGGAAAAAAAGAATTGTGTAGAATTCCAGCACTCGGGAGGCAGAGGCAGAAAAATCTGTGAGTCCAAAGCCTGCTTGGTCTACATAGTGAGTTCTAGAATAGGCAGGACTATATCAAGAGGCCCTAAAGAAAAAAAAAATAGAACTAAAAAATTTTTAATTAAAAAAGTATATAAATACTACATAATTCTGTATTTAAAATTATATTCTTTTTGTTGTTGTTGTTGTTGTTGTTGTTTTGGTTTGGTTTGGTTTGGGTTTTTTTTTGGTTTTTTGAGACAAGGTTTCTCTGTGTAGCCCTGGCTGTCCTGGAACTCTCTCTGTAGACCAGGCTGGCCTCGAACTCAGAAATCCACCTGTCTCTGCCTCCCAAGTGCTGGGATTAAAGGCATGCGCCACCACTGCCCAGCTGCAGCTAAAATTATGTTCTTATGGTTGTTAAACTTGTGTCAATTAGAAATTCCACAGCCTGGTGGTAGAGAGATGGCTCAGAGGTAAAGAGCACATGGCTCTTCTCAACCCCAGGTCCAGGGAAGCTGATGCCGTCTTTTTACCCCTGCCGGCACCAGGCATGCAAGTGGTACACATATATACATGCAGACAAAGCATACATGAAATAAAATAATCTAAATTGTTAAAATCCTACAACCTATACATTATCCACATTTCTTTTTCATCAATATAAACTATACATTGTGTCTATTTTTTCTTCTATAAAAACAAGTTTATTTCTCATTTCAGGACAGAGAAAGTGGATGAAGTTATAAAAGAATGGGAAGGTTCATTCTTTAAAGATAACCCTCGACTGAGGAAAAAGTCTGTCTCTCTGCGGTTTGACCTCCATTTAGCAGCCACTGATGAGGGCTGTTTAGAGAGTAGACAAGATAATCTGCCAGATATCGAGGTCAGACTTATCATGAGAAGATCCTGTAGTATTCCCTCCATCAAACCCCTACCAGGAGCCAACTAACCCAGAGGTCGTATTTGTCAAGGGCACTAGGATGGACCTGCACAGGCTATACAGACCCCCAGTCCCAAATGTAAGTTAATTTACATGTATGGATAGTGATAGTGTTAAGATGCGGTGGGCTGTGACTCTCTTCAGAGAACACATCAGTAAGGGGTGGCACTGCTAGGACTCCAAAGAGGAGCAGTTGGGTTTGCTTTTTTGTTTTTTTGTTTTAAGAGAGGTTGCTTAAAATAAATCAGAAATCCAGTGTGGATTCTGTTTTATTTATCATCTAAATAGTCTTTACTCTGGTGAGCTTTATCAGAGACTTTAACTATTAAGCTGGCTTCATTAAGTCTGTAATTTTCCTCAAAGGCTGAACAGACTAAGGAAAACAAAACAGCTTGTTTGAAAACTGAAGGCTACAGTGAGTTACTCTCCATGGTTCCAGGGCCAGCTGAGCCTAGGATATTCTACTTCTAAAAAGCAGCAGTTAGGAAAAAACCTTTAAGAAGGGGACCCAATATTCACGTTTAAGACTTTTCCTTTTGCGGGGCAGTGGTAGCGCACGCCTTTAATCCCAGCACTTGGGAGGGGCAGAGACAGGCGGATTTCTGAGTTCGAGGCCAGCCTGGTCTACAGAGTGAGTTCCAGGACAGCCAGGGCTACACAGAGAAACCCTGTCTCGAAAAACCAAAAAAAAAAAAAAAAGACTTTTCCTTTTGAGACAATCATTTGAACCCTGGGAATTATGAAGTGTTCTGTCCATGAGCCATTCTGAATGAACTGTAGAGCACACTCCAAATCTATTTTGATTTTTTTTCTTTTAAAGATTTATTTATTTTATTTATATGAGTACACTGTAGCTGTCTTCAGACACACCAGAAGAGGGCATCAGATCCCATTACAGATGGTTATGAGCCACCATGTGGTTGCTGGGAATTGAACTCAGGACCTCTGGAAGAGCAGTCAGTGCTCTTAACCACTGAGCCATCTCCCCAGCCTGGCTATTTTGATTATTAATAAAATTGGGTTACTCTATATCTTAAAGCTTTTTTAAAATCAGTATCAGGAGAGTCAGTTTGTTGAAAGATGAAGGTTGTATACACACACACACACACACACACACACACACACACTTAAGATGTACAAACTTTTTGTTGTTGTTGTTTTTATTTTTGTTTTGTTTTTCAAGACAGGGTTTCTCTGGGTAGCCCTGGTTGTCCTGGAACTCACTCTGTAGACCAGGCTGACCTTGAACTCAGAAATCTGCCTGCCTCTGCCTCCCAAGTGCTGGGATTAAAGGTGTGTGCCACCACTGCCTGGCCTGTACAAACCTGTTAAAGCACATGGAAAGGGTGGTGACTCCAGTTACTAGGACAGTTACCCAGCTGTTCACCATCTGCAGAATGAAGTGGGAGCAGCATCTGCTGTGGCCGTCAGAGCAGAGAGTCTATGCACTCGGAGAAAGAGTTCTGACAGTCATCTCTGTGAACTAACAGCATAGTATTGCTATGTGAGCTAAGAGTGTCTGCAGAACTTGGTTTTAAATTGTTCAAACAGTAATAAATAGAGATGCAAAATATATTTGAGAATAAGTAAAAAATTGTTGCAAAGTTTTTTTCTGTTTTTGTTTTTTGTTTTTAATTATTTACTTACTCTACATGTATTCCTGCACTCCACAAGAGGGCACCAGATGTCATTACAGATGGTTGTGAGCCACCATGTGGTTGCTGGGAATTGAACTCAGGTGCTCTGGAAGAGCAGCCAGTGCTCTTAACCATCTCTGAGATCTCTCTCTAGCTCCATTGCAAAGTTGTTTTATTTTTTTTTCTTTAAAGAAAAAAAAAACCCTAAATTTGTTTAATGCAGGTACATCTACTTTGAGACCTTAGTAGATATGTTTTATGACATTTAGACATTTATAGGCTTTTTTTTTTTCTAAACAACACATAATGAGTACAAACCATTCACCACTGTTCCTTGCAGCTGAAGTATCATCTAAGGGCTATAGCTATACTAGCATTTTAGTGGGGCCTTCAAAACCCAACCCCCTCTGCTCCTCCCTCTCTCCACATGTGTGTATACATGCATTTATATATTGACTAGTAAATGTGCTTTAACCACAAGGAACTTACATTAATTAACTTTTAGTATAATCCAGGGGTTTAACATTCGCCTTTTTCATTACTCCAGGTTGCCTCCAGCCTGACACACTCTAGTAAAAAGAAATGATGTTGTTTTTCAAGGTTACAACATCATATTAACTTATCCTTGAATAAGCTCCTGACCTACAATTGCATCCTACACATAAAATGTTTCTTTCGGGCTGGGGGTATGGCAGGGCGGCAGCGCTCCACCTAGCACATACTAGGAGGTACTGGGTCTAGACCTCAGGAAAAAGACGGGGTTGGAGTTTTATTCATCATTAAATGCTGCAACTTTATTAAAGCTTTGACTGCAATCATATTAGTCATTGTACTGTTACTGAATTATGTAACAACGATTATGATAAAGCGATACATTTAGTGCAATCTACTGCAGTGTTAGGACTGGGCATTGTAAATTAACAGCTTGCTAGAGACGTTCCACTGTGTGGCTATTCTGTGTGTAACATGCAGTACTTGAGTTTGTAAATGAGTTTTGTTTGCTTTGAAGCATTTTAAAATCAGAATATGAATTTACCAAAGCAAATGATACCACCAAAATAAAAAAAAAAAATTAAACCTGAACTCTTAAGGCTTCCTTGTATTTGGGGGGTCTCAGATTTCAAAGACGTCTGGGCATGGTTAAGCCAAACGAAGTTAGCTCACTTGAGGACGAAAAAGAAAACTTCAGTCACAGGAGATGAGGGGTTTAACTTGGTTTTCCAGATAAGTTAAGGATTAAGTTTTAAAATCCAGCTAGGTGCTGACAGTACACACCTGCAATCCAAGCACTTGGAAGGCAGAGGAAAGATTTTGAGTTCCAGGCCAGCCTGAACTACAGAGTAAGCTCCTACACACGTGCAGGCACATGCACACTCACACACACATCATAACCGTAACTATAAAATCCTATAATTCTGGGGAAGTATAATAGTAGACAGTATTATTTGCAAAGTGCTACAGGACTCCAGGCTCTGCAGTCAGCAGATCGCTTGGAATCTTCACAGAAAGTCTACAAAACACTGTCTTCTTAGAGAGGAACAGACAAGAATATTCCTCCAGCTCCTGGGTATATTTCAAATGTATGAGCTCATAACAAAATACAAACATAAAGAGTAATCCTACAGTTACCGACAGTGGTAGGATCATAGCCCTGGCTCTGCCAGTAATGAGCCAGGGGAAAGGAGAGGTCATGCGACATCCCCTAGGCCTCACCCCTGAAGACGAAGCGAAGGCGATGCATGCCTAGGCCTTACGCTCACCCCTGAAGATGCCTAGGCCTCACGCTCACCCCTGAAGACGAAGCGAAGGCAATGCATGCTTCTAGTTGCTGCTTTCCCTTCCTCACAGTTGCTCAAAATATTATGTGCATGGAAATATCTGGCAATGCACTACTCAAATGTACGACTCTACTTAAATGAAAACTGTCTCCGGGAGTAAAGAATGTGTGAGAAAAATTATAGCTAACAATGATTATTTTTTTAAAAAAAAAATGACTCCTTCCGGGAAAATTACCAACTTGGACTGTTCTGTCATGAAAGACAGTCTTTGAAGTACAAGTGATATCTAAAGAAAGAGGAACAATTTGTATACTAAAGTTTAAAATAATTTATTTTAGAAATATGATTTTTTGCGGAGCAGTGGTGGTGCACGCCTTTAATCCCAGCACTTGGAAGGCAGAGGCAGGTGGATTTTTAAGTTCGAGGCCAGCCTGGTCTAGAGAGTGAGTTCCAGGACAGCCAGGGCAAAACAAAGAAACCCTGTCTCAAAAAAAAAAAGCAAAACAAAAAAGACTTTTTTTTTTTTTATCTTTTGTATGTATATGGTATGTTATTTACTTATTCTGTATGTATCTGTTCCTGTGGACCACACGGAGCAAGTGGATGTCAGAGGACAACTTGCAGGAATGGGTTCTGTCCTTCTACCATAGGGGTCCTGAGGATCGAACTCAGAGCGTCAAGCTATAAAGCAGGCACCTTTACAGCTAAGCCATCTTAACAGCCCCCTTTATACACTTCTGAAATCTTAGGGAATAAAGGAAGAACCAAAGGAGGATACTGAGATCAACATCCATTAATTTTACAGATAATAAATACCTAAGTACATCATCCACTGTTCAAGATATCAAATATCCTGATCCCTAGACAGAGAACTATGGGCAATCAAGGAATGCTGAGGGCAGGACCAAGTCTTCCCCAGAGATGAACCTCCTAATTGCTTATTCAGTACCAAATGTTCAGCTCTGAACTCATAAACATAGGTAACATTAAGTGGACTGAACAGGTTATATTCATACAGTTATGTGATACACATACATACACACACACACATATATATGTAACAAAGAAAATGAGGCCATGAATTTGAGAGGAAGCAAGGAGAGGAACATGGGATGGGCTGGAAAGAAGAAAGAGAAAGGGGGAATAATATAATTATATTTTAATTTCAAAAATTAATTTTAAAAAGATATCAAACATCCCCATTACAAAGAAGCTTCCACTCCAACAAGAGGCCAAAAAGAACAAATAAAAGACTATAAAAGATTTAACATGCCAGGTGGTGCCTTTAATCCCAGTGCTTGGGAGACAGAGGCAGATGGATTTCTGAGTTCGAGGCCAGCCTGGTCTACAGAGTGAGTTCCAGGACAGCAAGGGATATACAGAGAAACCCTGTCTCGCAAAAACAAACAAACAAAACAAACAAAAAAAAAAGATTTAACATACAGATATAACATTTAACTACAGATATAACATATAAACTGAACAAAAAAAGAAAAAAAAAAATGAAACACAGGCCATCAAGAGGAGGCGAGGGTTGGAAACAGGTCTGATTTTAGGTTAGAAGACCTATTAAGGTTTCCTTGGAATAAAAGGCACATGAGAGGACTGCAGATGTAACTCATATGCTCACCATGTTGAGGACCCTAGATTCAATCCCCAGCACCACACAGATGTAAAAGAACAAGAAAGAATACCATGCAGCTATCCACTTAGAACGTAATCCATTTCCTCTTTTTTAAGCATCTTTTTGTGCCAGCCCTTTCCCACCACAGCATGTTGACACCGTTGCCCAGCTGGAGATGGCACTTTGTAGCATGCATGCATGTGCACACATGCCCCAGAGCACTGTACCCCTTATCCTTTTTCTACCATTCCATAATCCCACAATTGCTAAGGCAGGAAAGTAACAAGGCTGGTGTTACTGGGCAGACAGAGAAAGAAGACACTGAATCCCTGCTGTAACTGTGTGGATCTTACACTCACCTTCTCTACACTTTTTGTGTTAAAAACCAATTTCAGATACATTTCCTTATGCTATGCATTCATCTGGGGGGAGTGGGGGGAACCTCTCCTTTAGTCTTTCCTTTCAATACGTTTTCATTTCGTTAATTTCACCAGAGTATGAAATATTGGGCGATGGAAGAACTGGACAGTATTATCACTTATCCCTGGCTCTGCAGACTTCTACAGATCCCTCATTTCCTGTTGTCACAATCAGGATAAGGGCCAACAGGTAGTCCCAGCATTCAGCTAGTTTCTCTAAATCCTAACGTTGCCCTTCGATAACCACAGATGGTCTGTTCATTTTTCCCCCACCGCGACGTGACCCACATTAGCTAAGTGTTCTCTACTCCGTAGGGTCCGCCAAAATATTGGTTAATTGGTAAAAAAAAAAAAAAAAAAAAAAAAAAAAAAAGGAAGAAAGAAATAAAGGTCCAGAAAGGTGGCTCCACGCCCAATTACTGAACACCTAATTACATGTCTAGCCCTTAGAAATCACTGGTAATTATGAAATTGTCCGGCCCAGATGTCTGAAACTTTGTTTTCTAGACTTTCAAGGTAGCAGGTGGCTTTTTCCCACATAGAGGGTATCAGACACAGGAGGGCATCACAAAGAAACACTGAGCTGACTATTTACAGACAAGCGAGGCTGAGCTGAACTGGCCCTCCTGAGAAGGGATGTGAATTGTCACAGGTATGCCAGCTGGAAGGAGTGAGCTGACATCTGAGGACCCTAGGCGCAGAAACTTGTCGCCATCACTCAACCTCTAGAAGCGTCTGGGAAAACTACAAAACTCCCGTGTTGCTTTTCGCTTAGGCGGAGGCAGGGGAGCCCCACTGGGCGCCAGCAAGGACCTAAACGCGGCGACCCAGGTCCTCCCCGCCTCCATTTTCCATCTTCCATTCATACGCCCATCAGCGAAGTACTGAGGAGCAGAGCGAAGGGACACGCCACGGTACGGGAGCTGCGTCCTGCCCTCTCTCGGGAGAGGCTCCGGCGAGCCCTCCCCCGGCGCCCGCCTCCCGCGGCGGCGCCCACCGCCTCGGTGAAGTCCCGGCGCGCCGTCTGCGCAGTTCCTGCCGCCGGGCCGCGAACTAGGGCCCGCAACGCGGCCCAGCCTTCTCCGCCCTCCTCGCCGTGACGAATCGGCGCCCGGCTGGGACCGGATCCAAACTGAAAGACTTCTGAGGAAACCGAGGAGCCTGAAAAAAAAATCCTTGGCGCACTAAGCCTGGCCGCGTGCTTCCTGGAAGGGCTGCTCGTCTGAAGAGAGCCGGCCGAGGCCTGCAGAAAATTCCCGGAGCGTGTGGAAAGTGCGAGCGCGGAAGCTCCGGCGCGAGGGGCGGGGCGAGCGCGGGACAAAGGGAAGCGAAGCCGGAGCGGCGGGCGCCTTCTCGGCCCGCGGGTGAGTGTTTCCCAGTGGGCCCAACCCGGTCGGGGAGGGTGGCGAGCTGTGGTGTCTCGGCTTGGCGGGACCCCGAGTTCCCGTGGGGTGCTGGGGTTCGGCCTCGCCTGCAAGGCGGGAGCTAGAGCGGGTGCGGCCTCCGAGGCCTAGCGGCGGCGGGGCAGCCCCATCCGGGACAGCCTCCTCGGAGCCGCCACTAGTCCCTTTACGCTGGACTCGCGACGCCGGCCGAGCACCAATGCACAATCCCCCTGCGGGGGAGTTTCCAGAAAAGCTCGCCCCCCGCCAGCCACAAACTCAAGGGAAAGGACTTCGGGAAGCCCTCTGGGCAAGGCCAGCGGGGATCCTCACCCACCAGGAAGATGGTCTTCCCCCTCCCCCTTTATTTTTATTTTTAGTATTTATTTGGTTCAAGCAGCGACCTAAAAACTCCCAGGGTGGCCTGGAGCGAAGTGTGAGACGGCGTGGGTTGGGTTTAAACCCACCTCTGCCAGATCTGGGCCTATGTATGTATGGCCTTACACACTTAAATCGCCCCGAGACTGATTTCTTTGTAAAATGGGGACAGCCGTACGCATCTGGTAGGGTCGTTGTGACTAGTGAGCAAGACCGTGTCATAAGCCTGACCCGTAAGGTAATTAATCCAGCAAATACCGAGTCCCGTGCCAGGCACTATGGTTACATCCACTCACTACTAGAGTTTATCTTGTTACCCCGGGAGAGCAATCCTTTGTAAGTGTTAGCAGTGAAGTGTAAGGTACCAGGGACCCCTGTCACAGTTTCTCTCCGGGCTCCCCACAGCAAGGCCTACTGGGTGTTGATGGAAGGAAAAGAGAGATGGGTTGAAAACAATTAGCTATTTCCACATCAGAAACAATTACCCTGATGATTTGAGGCACTTCCTTAAAATGAAAAGTAGAAGGAGAAAAAAGTGTATTCACCATCTTTCTAAAAATTCCATCTCTTTATGCATTAACATTTGTGGTCTATGTGGAGTAAGGAGCAAGCTCAGATATGTCCATGTTTTGAGCTGATCATACTAAAACCATATTTATGAAGAGTTGAGCTACGTTTGAGTAATACAATAATAAATTAGACCATCCCTCCTGTCTTGCAAGACAGAACCTAGCTGCATTCACATGTTGTGTGAGGAAAAAGGCCGCTGAACTTTGTAAGCCATGTAGGGATACAGAGACGATACAGTTAATTCTGTCCAGATAATTTATCAAGAAATCACCTAAGATAATTTCTGAAATGGGCTGGAAAGGAACAAGTGTCCTATAAGTAGCCTCAGAAAATTGTTCCAGCTCTTATGAAACTATTTACCAACAAAAGAGAGTGTAAAGTTTGTTATCACACCGAGTTATCTTTCACACTGCCTCCGGGGATAAAAGACATTGCTCTGCTTCAATAAAAGATGCCCCCTAAGTAAGGCAGAGCTTCTGATCAGGGGTTATGTGTCAGTATCTGGTAGGCCTTGTTGGGGTCACCCTGATAATACATCACATTCTATTGTCATTATTTTTTTTTATCAGTCTTAAGTAATCGTTTGCATGGCATCAGCAAAATGTTTTCCATACAAGACGCTGCTCTCAGTATCATAAGCAAAAACCTAAAAATCCATCTCTAATATATAACTCTAAATTTCCCAGTAATTTATTTTCATCATTTAATTCTGATCAATCAAATGACTGTAAGAACTAGTTTAAAATATGCAAAAGGCTTGATTATTAGCAGTTAACAATGAAGTAATTATGCTCAGAAATACCAAACTACCCTATTCTTTAGGAAAACATTCTCTTATGCTTGCTGAGTTTTGATTCTCTTTTTTTTTCTTTTTTTTCTTTTTTTTTATTTTAGTGTCTCAGATTCATTCTTAAGGAACTGAGAACTTAATCTTCCAAAATGTCAAGTAAGTTTCAATTTTTATATTTATCAATCTGTGTTAATACGAGACTAATGCCCTAGCAAATGGGAATTCCAAAATACTCTCATTTTTTTTTTCTTCAAAACAGGACCATTGGTAGTTTTGTTGCATAGTATTATATCTCAGTTGTTTACAAGAAGTTATTTATTTTCTTTCAAACAGAAAGACCATCTTATGCCCCACCTCCCACCCCAGCTCCTGCAACAGTAAGTTTTAATTTTCTTGTTAATGTAATAGCCAAGTCTGGCCTTGATACAAAAACCCAGATGTCTTCCACTGACAGTCACTCAATCATCACAGCCACAGGATAGACAATTCAGCTAAAAATCAGTACTTCCTACTAAATAAAATAACTCCTTTCATCCCACCTTGAACCAACCCAACATTTAAAAATACATACTGTGAGCTCCCAGCCCCTGTGCTCTTTTTTCCTAAGCGGAAATCCGTGAAACACTCCTTTCTTGCCCTTTTTTCCCTGGTGAAGGGTCTTTCAGTTGATACTGAGTAAATGCTTGTTCTGGCATTATTCTTTTTTGTTGCCTTTAAACCTAACCTTCAGCCGGTTACATTTTCCTCCCACTGTAAGGGCTGGGGTGCTCAGTGGCAGAGCACTCACCTAGCATGTGCAAGGCCCTAGGCTGGAACCCCAGCAACACACATTTTTTAATTAAACTTTCTTGTCTGTATATAAAGATTTCACATTAAATAAAGTTTCTTATTCTAAGGATAACTACACTCATAAATCTTATTTTAAAGCTGCTCAGGTCAGGGTCTCCTTACCCATGGGTCAGATCTTGCTACTGAATTTGGCTCTATTTGGTTTGCCAAATAGATCTGATCTGTCTAAAGGTGCCTAATGGGTGTGAACTGTTTTTACCCAGCAAGCTCTTGCCCAGCTTGAACAGCTTGTAAAATAATTGTCCAATCTACAATTCCAATTTAGCAGCAGACTGTACTGGCCTTGTTGAAATGCTGAAATGGCTTTCTTACCATTTTAAAACAACAACAAAAAGACCACTTAACAAACTCATATCCTACAAAATTTGAATCAGGATTATTTTGATTTATTTTGTTTTGTTTTGAGACAGGGTCTTTATGTAGCCTAGGCTGGCTTCCAAATGGTGATCCTTCTACCTCGGCCTCCCAAATGCTGGGATTATCAGCATGCCCAGCCCAAAATTAATTCTTTAATATCTGCTAGCTCTTCTTTCCATACCCTCTACCAACTAATTTCAGGCTAGTCTACTTTTATTACTAATGAGTTCCTTGCCTTTTGTTTTCTCTGCTAGGTAACTAGTCTGATTTACTAACTCATAGGTGAATGTTTTAGTTACATTTATCAACAATTTGTTTTTCCTTAGATGCTCCTTTTAAAAAGCCTATCATACATTCTTAATTTCACTTCATGTAATACAGTCTGTAAGGTTGCTTCCAGTAGACTGTAAAGTTGTGTGCTTCATTATTTTTCTTTCTTAAAGAACATTTCTTACCCCCATCTCCATCACATTCCACTCATGGTTGTGTGCAGGTTTAGTTGAGCCATTAAAAGTCTCACCTCAAAAACAGAAGCAGGCCCCTCAACTTTAGAATGGTGTAAATGCAATATATTAGTTTCGTTTTTTTCAAATTCCCCTATTTCCTTATATTATTCTGTAATCAGTGTTCGGAGGTATCATTTTTATATAAATACTACCTCCAGGAGTGTCTAGTGAACAAACTTGCTATTATTTTTTAAATAAAAATATTTTTAAAATCCAAGATCCTCTTCTGAGTTTTCATACGAAGAAAGAGGTCCTTTTTTAACACTCATCATAATTTCACATTTATACACAAAATCCAGAAACTAGGGATTGTAATACCCAGCAGAATGGATATGAAATGAGTTAGTCTTTCTCTTTTTTAAATGTCATTGCTTTTACCACCATTATCACCACCCACCCCTTCCACTGCCACCGCTCAAATGAACCACTCCCTGTGGAACACGCCCTTCTCTGTGCCTTTACAATTTCATCTGTGTTTTGCTACTTAAATATGCTTAATTTGCGTCTTTCCTAACTATATGGGCTATAAACTGACCACTTTGTTTTCCTCTAAAAAGTATCACATGTGCTGCCTGCTTGAATGTCTTTGGATACTAAGGATATATGCAAGGGCATGTTTTAGGAAATGGCATTTATTTTGAAACAACTAAGTTTAGCTGGGATGTGTCAAGTGTACTTTTGTTGAATTGAGGAGAGTTATGTTAATTGCATGTAAAAATGGCATTGCTATCACTTGTTATGACTGAGTGTCACTAAGTCAACTACACTTTTGGTCTCTTCTTTACCACATTCTTTTTATGCATTTTGCCTTGGTTTTATGAACACTGGATGTCATTGTATTAACCACAAGGCCACAATTACCTAAGAACCCATTTGTGATTATATCAGCATGTAATTCACAAAAATCAAGAGTTTTGTTGCTGCAGTGAGCAGTTGTATTTGGAAAGGCTGAGAGACTTCAGGAAATCAGATGAAAAAGAAAGTTCAAGTCTGTCAACTAAAAAAGTAGTTCCCATTAAAATTAAATACATAAACTCTTCATGATTACCTATGGAAGATGGATCAAAGAAGAGATGGAAGAGAAAGTCTATGAAAGAATGACTTGGTTAAAGATCAGATAGGACCCCAGTATGAAATCTATGCATTTCTTACAAGTCCTTGTTTTGAAATCATGCATGTGACATCCATTGAATCCAGCATATGTTCTATCCTATTGACAATTCCTGGCTTCCTGATTTCAGTCTCTTTTCATTTGTCACATATAAAATTATTTAAAACTGTCTTGGAAAAGCAGATCCATTTCTCGTTTTGTTTTTAGTAAATGAGTGCACTGGTGGCATCCACATAACTGTCAAATAAATCATGTTTTGTTTGCATGTAGTGTTTTCAGACTTTAAAGTTTATCATACTTGAAACTTTCCTATCTCAGACATCACAGATTACTAAGTTATCTCCTACTGTCGACCATGAAATAGTTCTAGATGTTTGCATTGCAGTGTGATGCTTTCCTCAGAACAAGACACAACTACTCGGTCTCACACGCATCCCTAACCCTAACCCACCAAGGAAAAGTAGGAACGAGAAGAAACATGCATACATGCATGCACATGCATACTTGCAGACTAGTTTCTCAGTGGAAAAAAAAAAACAGTAACAAAAACCAATTACAACACATCATTGCTTGTTTAAATTCAGGTTGCTTTTGCATGCCATATGCAGATCATTTTTCATTTCTGTGTTTCCCTCGTTTGAGCTCATTTCTCATTCGTGTTTTTGTCTCATTTGTTTCCATCAGCAAATGCCCAGCACACCAGGGTTTGTGGGATACAATCCATACAGTCATCTCGCCTACAACAACTACAGGCTGGGAGGGAACCCGGGCACCAACAGCCGGGTCACGGTAGGAGAATCAACTATTACAGCCTCCGGCAAACAACTGGAATTGACCAGAAATGCCTCCAGAGCTAGGTCCTTTTGAATCAGAAGCACAGCCATTTAAAA
Source organism: Mastomys coucha (assembly GCF_008632895.1). Lineage (NCBI taxonomy): Eukaryota > Metazoa > Chordata > Mammalia > Rodentia > Muridae > Mastomys > Mastomys coucha. Next base: position 95,266,730 of record NW_022196911.1, on the reverse strand, counting down.
AAATTTAACCTGACTTTTCAACTATTTTGTACAGTCTTACACTGAAAAAAAAAAAGTGCAGTCTGGATATGTACCTGGAAGAAAAGAAATCCCATTCTACTTGGTGATCAGTAGGGATAAAGCCTTGGACCCTTAATGCTCATACTATATATGTAAACAAATGTAGAATGCTTTTGGTTAAAATACTTTATAACATGAAGAGTATCTTTCATTGTTGAAGGTAATTGGCGTTATCTCAAGGACATAGTTTCTTAAGGAATGTTAGGACTTTGAAGGCCTGACTTTGTCTGGACTAGAAAGCTTTTGGCATACCTGCCTTTCAACCTTCTACTCTTAGTTGTTTGTCTTTTGGATTTAGTGACATATCTGAGACTCATTTCTTTCCAGCTTAATACAGAAAAAGATTTTACTATCATCTCAAGGAATTTTGGAATAAAACTTGAATAGAATTAATTCTAGGCATTAGATAAGTATAGCTTTCCAATCTGTTGTAGACAGATGATTCTTAAAACTTAGGGAATTTCATTTCAGTGATTCAACTAAGATAGTCAAAATTGGATAATATACTTCAAAGCTTTTATTTTAAAATTATCTTAAACTCAAAGGAAATTAAGGTAATAAATCCAAAAGTCAAATACCTCCATTAGAATGTGGTATTGGTGAGAATATATACAACACAGATGGCTGTAAACTTTTTAGTATCTGGTTTTCATTTTCTGTAATCATAAAAAAGCCCTCTCACCCTGTAGTAAAGCTAGAGCTGAAAACTCGTCACTCTCAAACTGTGTGTCTGTCCTGGTAAGCATATTGCTTAGCTGGATAGGTTTTGTTTGTCTAATTTTTCATTGTTTCTGCATAATTTGTACTTCATAAGCATATCAAGTTTTATGTGCCATACATATTTCACAGTATTTGAAAAAGGTTCTGACAAAATGGTTTTTATGTGTGCACACAGTGTGTGCAGCAATACATGTTTTTCCCTGGTCTAAATGTATCGTTTCCCAGGTGGAATGAGAGGCAAGGTCATCAGATGATGAAGAGCATTATAGTTCACACAGTAAGCACAGTTAGTTTGGGATCTTGTGTGTTAATGCAGAAATGTATTTATGGGTAGTGAGTTAAGAACGTGGTTCTGAATAGCTCTATATGGTTAAAGCTCTTAGTGGCCATGTTAGTAGAGCAGGAGTAACCATGTGATCCTAGAATAACTTAGTTTGGGGTTTGTATAAATAGCCAGCTCTTTGTACGTAGTTGTGAGACTTCTCTGTTGACACAAAGTTAGATCATACAGTGGAAACTAGAAAAAAGGAGAAAGACACTCCTTGTCTGGGCCTAGGTAGGGGAACAGAAGAACTCAGAAAATTGAGCTCTAGCTTCAATATAGGGGCGAGGTTAGGCTAAGAAGTTTGGTGTTTCCGTTCTTTGTAGTTGTTTTCTTGTATTCTTGTCCTTTTGTCCTATTATCATCAGACTTGAAGACTGCTCAAACTGCTAGAGACCCAGAGGTTTGCATTCTCTTTTATCCTTACTGTTTGGAGACGAACTTGGCTTATAATAGCTGTTTGTAGAGAATGACCCCAATGGTGCACTACCTCGTGGGGAGTTTTTGGAAATAAAAGTAGCCACAGTGATTTGGTGGAATAATTCTGTGTAACCCTAAGCAAGAGCTTTGTTCCATGTGGGTAGTTTTACTTAGGTACCAGATTGAGACCTTTGGAGGACTTAGGACAGCTTTGAGTGTAACCCAGGCCTGATCACTCCGCTCAGGTGATGATAGTTCATGTTCTCTGATACACAGGTTTGTAAACAGACTGAGACAAAATGTTAAAGGAAGCCTACTTCTTGCTAGTAGAAATCCTTTCTCCAGAAGAAAATTCATAAATAAGACCTTACCAGAGAAGCAGCTAAGAATTGAGAAAGAAACAATGAAATAAAACCCTTTTGTGCTGTCTGAGATGAGTCAGCCCCAAGATGGTGGACTTTATCATAGACTGCCTAGGACCTAACTCTCAGAACAGTTAACAAGCTTAATATTTGCTTAAGACAGAATTTGGATAGATGGAGAAGCAGTGCTGCGGGTGGGTGTCCTCATCAACAAAGGAAAGATCCTCATCGACAAAGCAAAGTTGAACTCTCCAAAATCTTGTTCCTGGGAAAGAGCCAATTGTTTCTGGTTGAGTCTTAACAAGAAAGGATTAAACAAGGTGCTCAGTGAGGGCAGAGAAGTGCTTGAGGCAGTTAGAAAGATGTCAGAGATGTTAAGCAGATTGGTCATGTGTGGTGATAAAGATCCTCAGACCAATGGAATGTATTCTTAGGGAATGGGAGAACATTGTTTTGTGTTGTTTTGTTTGTTTTTTATTTGTAAACTGATAGTGTAATAATAATATGAATTCAGTATTATCTGGGTACATTTCTTTGGGAAAGGGGGTGAATTAGCAAATCTATTAATGTTCTAAAATATTCTTTGGAACATATGAGCAATTATGACTAAACTTTGTTTTTTAAGTGTTTTAATTTATATTTAAAGCTTTAAAAGTACACGTTAAAATTTTTAACTGTTAACAATATTTTGGCACCTTCAAATATTGGCACAACTTTTTTTTTGGAACCCACTTTGTATTCCAAAAGTTTGTATGGGCTCTGGATTGAAAATGTTTTCTAATTATTTCCTGTGTTGAGAAGCAAGCTTTGTAAGGTTACCGATGACTCTGACTCCTGTGAACTGTGGTGCCTGCTTCCCTGGGTGGCTGCTCTAGCCACTGTGACAGTTTCTGCCTCCAGGTCTCATCCCATTCCATTGCCCACTGCTGCCTAAGACCAGATCTGTCTTCGAGTCACTGCAGCAATGATTTGCCAGTGTGTGTTTTGCTAATTAGAATCCCATTCTTGCAAAGAGGTTCAGAACCAGACTCCCCTAGTGATGTCAGACCAGGTGGGATAGCTCCTCCGTCAGAGCACTGATAAACAAGGAGATAGAAAAGCTGAGAACCAGTTGCCCTTGGAGTAGCAGCTTTAAACGGGGCTTCTGCCAGAAGTCGCCTGGCTCCTCAGATGCAGGAGCTAGCACTTAACCCTCTTGGTGCTTCCCTCTGTCCTTTCTCTCTCACCAACCTCCTCACTACCTTTCTGAAGACAATTTTAGTCCCCTTTCTTGTATTTTTCCTTTTCCATGTGGCCTGCCTTTCCTTGTCCTTGTAGCTTTTCCACAAAAACAACTTTGAGGACTGGGCCTCAAAAGTAACATAGCAAGGCTGGGACAGGAGTCCCAGTGCCCAGTGCTTAAGTCAGTTCTTTATTTCTGTGGCCATAGGATTGAAGACAAGAAAAGTATGACTTGAGTTCACATAACTTGACCCCTGTAAGAAGATACGCCCTATAACTGCAAAAGTAGAAGACAGAAAACTATGATACTAAAAATTTAACAGGCATAAATCTCTTATTTCTAAAGGAAATTTTTTTCTTTTCCTTTTTTTTTTATTTGCTAGATTTCTTGTTAGCTCCTATCTCTTATTGGTGATTTTTTTTTTAACCTGGGAGATGGTCTTTGTGCTGTTTGTATGAGAGTGCATTCCTGACATGATAACAAGATCCCCTGTAGACAGTATGTGTATGGTAAGTGCTAAGAGCTCAGAGTCTACAGATAAACCAGTGTTGACTATATGTGTAATGGTACTAAGCAAAATAAAAGGATACCAGGTAATGTCCTAAATGTGAGTTGTTTGCCATATAACTTCCATTTTCAGTGTATGGATTATTATATAATATTTTATTCTTGCAGGCAGCTTGTCAAAACAGTGGCAATAAACTGCTAAGTAAGACATTAAATATCATGTGTTTAAAGTCATTTTCTTCTGATATAAACATTTCTGAATTTGCAGTGATATCTATTTTCTTTGGAGGAAATATAAGAATCTTATATCCATGGACGAGTAGAAGAAAGGCGCATTAGAACTTTTAAGGGACTTTCTTTTCAGGTGGCAGTGAGCTCCTTGCGGTTGAATAATGAATGTATTTTACTCTTTTACAGGCGTCTTCTGGCATTACGATTCCAAAGCCTCCAAAGCCACCAGATAAGCCGCTGATGCCCTACATGAGGTACAGCAGAAAGGTGGGTGCCAGAGCTCTGCCTACTGGCCTTACATGCAATTTCAGGCTGGCTTGACATCTTCTTTATACATATTTGAGGGAAGAATTTAAAAACTTGTACTTTTTTAAGTAGTTCGTTCTCATTTCAGAATTCCAGAACTCAGGAGCATGGTTAAATTAACTGCTAAAATCTTTTTAAACAGATTAGTCTACAGCCATGAAAGTGATATCTTTTTGAGAATATTGAAAGACATGAGAAGAATGTTAAGTAGAAAGGAGAGTATAAGACTCTGTATATTGATACCTTATGGTGGCGCAAGCCTTTAATCCCAGCACTTGGGAGGCAGAGGCAAGCGGATTTCTGAGTTTGAGGCCAGCCTGGTCTACAGAGTGAGTTCCAGGACAGCCAGGGCTACACAGAGAAACCCTGTCTCGAAAAACCAAGTAAGAGGAAGGAGGAAAAGGAGGAGAGAGAGCCCTTAGGTTCAATTCCAAGAGTATCAAATGAATTAATAAGTATAGAAAAATATTGGTTATAATTATTATATATATGTTTGATAGTATGACAAAAAATTAACTACCTCTAAATTCACTTGAACAGTTAGAGACATAGAGTTAATTGTTCATTTAATTCGCTACGAGTGTGAACAGTGATTAGTGATGTCCTTAGCTTAATCAGTTTAAAGTATTTATGAGAAAATGACAGTGGTGAGTGAGATCCAGTAAAGAGGAAAATGAGGTAAGCCAGCTGTTGGCACGAAGCAGGCTGATTGCTGCATATGAGTTTGATACTGTCTTCTTTGCTTGTTTGTATTTAAACGTTTCCATAGTAGAGTATTTTTAAAGGACTATCTACTTAGGCACTAATATTGAATTTTCAACTATTAACTTTTTAAGGTCTGGGACCAAGTAAAGGCTTCCAACCCTGACCTGAAGTTGTGGGAGATTGGCAAGATTATTGGTGGCATGTGGCGAGATCTCACTGATGAAGAGAAGCAAGAATATTTAAACGAATACGAAGCAGAAAAGGTAGGAGGACTGCCTTGGCTTATAATTTATAAAAGAAGCAAAGAATGACCAGACGACTGAGCTGCACTGAAGTGTTGTCCACCAAGTTCCACTCACCTGAGTGGCACGTTCTGAGTTCAGAAAGAGAGGTGGCTGTCCCGACACCGTTTTTTTTATCTTTGCCCTCTGACGTTCAGATGAACAGTGCAGGTGCCCATGGTGGCCTGTACAGTAGAATGTACATTATAAAACCAACCCCCTTTGCATTTCAGATAGAGTACAATGAGTCTATGAAGGCCTACCATAATTCCCCTGCATACCTTGCCTATATTAACGCAAAAAGTCGTGCGGAAGCTGCATTAGAGGAAGAAAGTCGACAGAGACAGTCTCGCATGGAGAAAGGAGAACCTTACATGAGCATTCAGCCTGCTGAGGATCCAGATGGTAAGGTTGAAAGTGGGCCTTTGTGTATGTATTCTCTCTGAATTAGAAAAGAAATCCTAGTTCAAGGCTTTTATTCTTTTAAATGGAAAAGCATAACTTTAAATCTTTTTAATAATAAGATTTTTGTGTAATAATAGGATTTTTACAGGGTTTCTCTCTATAGCCCTCGCTGTCCTGGAACTCAACTCTGCAGACCAGGCTGGCCTCGAACTCAGAAATCCAACTGCCTCTGCCTCCCAAGTGCTGGGATTAAAGGTGTGCGCCACCACTGCCTGGCAATAAGATTTTTGTGTGTGACTTTCCCATGAAAAAAATATTCCTTACAGGGTGGAAAATTATTAAAGAAAAAAAGCTGTATTTATTACTTTTCAAAGTCTTTATACTCAGAATAAAGGATTTGTTTGATTTTTCAACACAAGGTCTCATTGTGTTTCCCAAGATTACCTGATTCTCCAGTCTCAGCTTCTAAATTCTGGGATAAATTTTTGTTGACACACCCTGTCTTAGTTAGGGTTTGTATTCCTGCACAAAACATCATGACCAAGAAGTTAGTTGGAGAGGAAAGGGTTTATTCAGCTTACACTTCTTCTACATTGCTGATCTTACCAAAGGAAGTCAGGACAGGAACTCTCACAGGGTAGGAACTTGGAAGCAGGAGCGGATGCAGAAGCCATAGAGGAATGCTGCTTACTGGCTTGCTCTGTAGATTGACCTTGAAGGCAGAGATCTGCATGACTGTCTCCTGTAATGCTGGATCAGCATGTGTACCAACATGCTTGGATCTAAATTTAGCTGGATGGGATCTTACCCCCAAATCCCTTAATCTCTTATCTCCTAGAACATGGGATTCAGCTCCATTTTACTTCCTGGTGTCCCTTTAATACCTGAACCATATATTTTATATTTTTCTTTTCTAAGCTTGCTACCCTTGTTCAAATCGCTCTTTTTGAGACTTCCTTTGTCAGTGCAATTAATATAAGTCTCTTTACCTTAGACTCAGGCAGACTCTTCAGGCAAGGGCCAAAAGCAGCCACATTCTTCACCAAAATACCACAAAAAGTCTCTAGGCCTCATACTGAAATTCTTCTCCACTAACCCTCTCAGGCCAGGTCAGCACAGCTCAAATCACTCTCAGCAACAAAGTCTCCCCTATTCCTACTAGGATGGCCCATTAAGCCCTACTTAAAGCATTCTAATGCTTTCTAAATCTGAAGGATATCTGGTATGTAGCTTTTGTGAAAGGGTTGTTCAGCATACAAATGTGGGTCATACACCACATGTCTAGAAGGACTTGAGAGATGGAAATGTACAGAAAACCAAGAGACAGAGGCCTCATCTGTGATGGCAGCATCCACTGGCTTCTTAGAGAACTGTCAGAAGGTCCACAAAACTAACCTTGATTCACACAAGATAGGGCTTTTTAAATGATTCTTTAGCAGCATGCAAGCCTCTGTATGTAGCAGAGTTTCTTTTCTAAAGTGTGGTCCCTACACCTGTCAGAAATGCTAAAAGGTTTAGGTCGGGGCTGGAGAGATGGCTCAGCAGTTAAGAACACCAATTGCTCTTTCAGAGTTCCTGAGTTCAATTCTCAGAAACCACGAGGTGGCTCACAACCATCTATCTATAATGAGATCTGATGCCCTCTTCTGGCATGCAGGTGTACATGCAGATAGAGCATTCATACATAAAACGAATCATTTTTTAAAAGGGTGATTAGGTGGTTCAGAGACAAACTTTGTTTTGATTTATATTAGAAGGAAAACACTTGCTTTATTTAATGAGTTAGTGTAAAGAAAACTATTAAGTACTAATTCAGGTTACTACCATGTATATGGGGGTGACGGCAAGATAAAGGAAATACTCTGGGGTTACTAGACGTAAGCGTCCATGCTGGGTGTGGTGGTACACACTTGTCATCTCAGCACAAGACCAACCTTGATTCGCACAAGATAGTGAGGGCTTTTAAAATGACTCTTGAGAAACTAAGGCAGAAAGGAAGGCTACTTTGAGTTCAGAGCCAGCCTGGGCTACATGAAATTTTGTCTCAAAAAGATCTCACACCTTGGAGCTCTAGAGCTCTTGCCATGTGAGCACAAGGACTTCAGTTCACATCTCCAGGACCCATGTTAATTGCGTGGCTTGGCACATCCCCATAACACCAGCACTGGGAGCTGAAATAAGCAGATTCTGGCACTCCATGGGCAGCTAACCTAGCCAAAATGGTGAGCTTCCAGGTCAGTGAGAGGTGGTGTTTTAAAGCGATAAAGCAAAAAGAGATAGAGAAGACACTTCTCTTCTGGACTCCACTACAGGTATGTGTGCATACCTGTAGACCAGATGCATGCATCACATCAAAAAAATAACCCCCACACATAAAAAAATATAAGCAAAATGTGTGCTATATGTACCTAAGTTTAGATGGCACCTTTACACATTAATAACAGCCATGTACATATAAACTGGCAAAATTAAAAATAAGTTTAGAATCAAATATCTGTGAGTGTGTAGTGTGTGTGTTGGTGTTGGGATAAGGTTGGGCCTGGTGTATGCACTGTACTTCCCTGTCCAGGAACGTATGGAAGGTAGAGGTGATATCCAGATGGTTCCTATAGTGCTTCTCTGCACTATTTTGAGACAGAGTCTCTCTCAATGAACTTGCTGTTTTAGTTAGAATGACCATTGAGCCTCTAGAATCTGTCACACCCATCTTTTACTTGGATGCTGGCTTGGATCCAAATTTAGATCCTCATGTTTGCCTGGCAAACACTTTATCTCCCAGCCTTTAAATCAAGTTGTGTTTTTTCTATAAGATTAGTTTGGGTCTTTACCATTTTTTAATGTGATGAAACAAAAACTACCTGGAAAACACTAAATATTACTAGAGAAGATGGTGATAAGTTAATTCTGCAAATGGATATTTTTATTAATTTTACCAACCATTGTAAAAATACCTCCCAGTTACAGTGTAGCATATATCAAGTGCCTTTGATAATTACCGAGAGAATGGAACATTTGGCAGAATTTCAAGTTCTGCCATCACATGCACGAATCCCAGGACTAAAGAGGTATGAGCATATGTTGTTTGTGGTTGAACCAAATATCAGACACACATCATACCTTAATACAGTGTCTCAACCTTCCTGATGCTGCAAGCCTTTAATACAGTGCCTCATGGTGTAGTGACCCCCAACCATAAAATTACTTTTGTACCTACTTTATAACTGTAATTTTGCTGCTATTATGAATTGTAATGTAAATATCTAATATGTCATATATCCAGGATTGTTTAATTCTTCAAAGGGGTCGAGACCCACAGGTTGAGAACCACTGCCTTAGTAGCTTTATGAGAACAGCACTGGGTGGGTTGTGTCTTCCGTCTCTGCATGGTTCTTACTGTAGCCTGCTCAGATGCCCCTGATGTTAGGCAAGCCCCCCTGCTAGGGCACTGAGGACCACACTTTTAAGTGACTGCTTGTTAACGTTGTTATGATAAGTGATCGCCTAACTTCCAGGACATTTCCTTCATTCCAGATTATGATGATGGCTTTTCAATGAAGCATACAGCCACTGCCCGTTTCCAGAGAAACCACCGCCTCATCAGTGAGATCCTCAGTGAGAGTGTGGTACCTGATGTGCGGTCAGTTGTCACAACAGCTAGAATGCAGGTCCTCAAGCGACAGGTCCAATCTTTAATGGTTCATCAGGTAAGTTCAGAAACCATTCATTATAATAGAAGGAGTCTATGTCACACATCCCAGGTCTGATGTTGCAGTAATTCTCCAACCCAAATATGCCCCAGCAATGAAAACAATATGAATACAAGCTGTGCGCCTAGATTGGGCAGATCAACCACTACACTACCATCTTCCCCGTCTATGAGAACCCTTAGAATTTGTGGCTTCTCCAGGCCGCACTTCTCTGCTTTCCTTCCAACTCCTCCCACCACCTCCTCCTCTGAGGTCCTCTCTCTTTCCCACTCCTCCTCCTCTCTCTCAACTTTCAGCTCCACCTTCCCTTTATCTGCTCTAGCCTTTATTTTACAAATTAAGAAAGTTTACAGGAAATCTGAGAATGCAGTTAGCATCAAATTACAAGGAGCCCCTGAGCTATCCACGACTGTGTGGACTCTGCTACATATAAGTAGACCTGTGAAGTAACACACCTAGGCGTGGTTTGAGAAAGGCTGAAAAGAAGGGAGCATTCAGGAAGCTTAAGTTTGTCAGTGAACACTGTAATAGAACATTGTGTGGCAAATATATCTGTTAAGAGATGGATGCAAACTGAAGAATTTAAGGGCCCCTATCAGCCTTTGCTGCATTATTATAAAATGTTTTCCCCCAAATTTATTCATTAACATCTAATTAATCACAGCCATTCCTCTATGTTACATTTTTAAAATCATAGCTAAATTTAATTTTTTAATGCAAAATTAGTGGGCTGGAGAGATGGCTCAGTGGTATTCTGCTCTTCCAGAGGTCCTGAGTTCAGTTCCCAGCACCCATGTGAGGTGATTCACAACCATCTATAATCCAGGGCATTGAGTGCCCTCTTCTGGCCTCTATGGGCACTTGCATTGGTGAACATACCCCCAAACATGTACACACAATTAAAAATGTAAAATTATATTTGAAAGTATTGACTATTTTTAAAATGGCATGCTTTCTGCACTTTACATCTGCTTTAGAAAAAACTTATAACTATACATATCTGGTCTGACACCTTACAGCGGAAACTAGAAGCCGAGCTCCTTCAGATAGAGGAACGACACCAGGAAAAGAAGAGGAAGTTCCTGGAAAGCACAGACTCCTTCAACAATGAACTTAAAAGGGTATCCATCCATTCACCCACTACCTTTATCATGTGCCAGTTGTATTTTTCTTAAAGTAATGTTTCTATTGAGTGTTGGTCACTTTGAAAGAATACTAACATGACAGCATACAGTCTACTATCTTTATAATAAATTAGCAGTGTCTTGTAGTATACATATAAAGACTAGGCCCACAGGTGATAGAACCCTCCAGTGCTTTGTTTAAAATGTTTGTAGTTGTGAATTATTTTCACTCTATTATAATTTATTCATAGATGTCTTCATAAGATGTAGTTCAGTTACATTTTGTGTCAAATCTCAGCTGGGCAGGTGGCACACACCTTTAATCCCAAGCAGGGGAAGCAGAATTCAACTTGAAGGCCAGCCTGGTCTACATAGTAAGTTCCAAGACTACATAGAGAGACTATCTCAAGAAAGCAAAACAAGCCACAAAATAAGTGACTAAATAAATAAGTAAATCACAAGTTTGGTAGCTGAAGTGTGAATGGGGAGTCCTAAGGCTAGCTGAGTCCTGGGAGCTGCTCTAGCAGCCCTTGCCCCTGTGTGTCAGATGGCTACTAGATCAGCTTTTTTTGTCCTGTAGTTTCAGGACAAACCATTGCTTTCTTTTTCTTCCTCATATAAATATCATTACATAAATAAGCCAGGGTCTAAGGGTCTAAGAAAGAAACGTTGCTGAGAGCTCACTGATGTGTTCTTCACAATTAGTTATGTGGTCTGAAGGTGGAAGTAGACATGGAGAAGATTGCAGCAGAGATCGCGCAGGCAGAGGAACAGGCCCGGAAAAGGCAGGAGGAGAGGGAGAAGGAGGCGGCAGAGCAGGCTGAGCGCAGTCAGAGCAGCATCGCCCCTGAGGAAGAGCAAGTGGCGAACAAAGGCGAGGAGAAGAAGGAGGAGGAGAACATCCCTATGGAGACAGGTAACCGCCTCCTCGACCCCAGGAGGAAGCCGGCCATCCTTCCTGGATTGGAGACAGGTAACCGCCTCCTCGACCCCCAGGAGGAAGCCGGCCATCCTTCCTGGATGCCTTTCAGCAGCCGGCACTCTTGAGTCAGTCTTACTCTTTCTCCATAGTAGACTCACTGCTACTGTTGCTGGCTCCACAGTATAGCATAGTGGTTGATGTCAGTCTTTGCTGCCTGAACTGCTGTAGTAAAATGGGGGAGGGGGGGCCTGGAGACAGCTGTGGAGGGTCTTGCCTGTCGTTGACACTGACTTTACTGAGCTTTCTGTCTCATCTCATTTGAACAACTTACCTGCCTCTATGAGTGCATTCTGCTGCTGGGTTTGATATAGAGATTAACAGGCAATAATATTTCAACCTTTATGGGTACTATTTACCTAAGATGTATGATCGGCCTCAAGATTTGTTGTCTTTGTCCCAAGATGGCATTGGGCAAAGTAAAAGCAGTAAGCCAAGTCCTACCTCCATAATTCTGTAAGAAAAGTTTGACTGGAAGATGGCCACACTCATTTGTTCCCATACTGCATGTGGCAGCTTTGAGGGGACAGCAGTGTGTATGTGCATGAATGTATACATGTATTCATGCACATATACACACATGTGTACGTGTGCGCATAATACATATCTATACCTGTATGTGTGTAGTTTGGGACTCGAGGCAGACTTCCTGGCCAACAAAGCCTAAAGTGATGACTGTCTAAGCTCACCTGTTGGTAACCCACCAGCCTCACCCTAACACAATGGTTTGGTTTTCCTGAATAAAGGCATTCCTCATGGTTTGGGATTGTTTTTGTTTTTTGTGTTTTTGTTTGCTTGTTTGTTTTTAAGAAAAGAAAGATAAAACTTACATCAAATACTGATGAACTTGGTTATTCTTGGAGTTTTCTAGATCACCTTGCCTTTCGGCACTATTGACCCTGCCTAGTGTTAAACAGGAGTAAGCCTAAGGTAGTTAGGGGACATTAGCAACTGATGGTAAAAGGGACATGGGCAACTCTCACTGTACTCAAACAGTAACTCATGACAATGTTTAATGAAACATCAGTATCTCTACCAGGCATTTATACAACATTTAACTCAGCAGGTTATCTTTTCAGACAGTCTGGTTTTAATCATCATTGTCTGGGCCTCTTTCTGGTTTTGTGAACCTGGTTTTGGGGTTTTTTGTTTTTGGGGGTTTTATTTAACCATAAGTTTAGGGCTGAAAGCACATTTTTTTTGGCTACAGCAGATGCTTGCAAATCAAAGTGTAGTTCTTTGCTCGTCTCACAGCCAGACCATCTTCTCGGTCCTGAGTCTGTTTGCCCCAGATGGGACCTGTCTCCTCTGACAGCATCTGGGTGTTTAGGAAAAGGAAGAGGAAAGGGAACTGAAGGAATGGAGATGTCAGAATCTTACATTCAGCTTCCCAAGGAAGTGGCCCAGCACAACTTTAAACAGAGCGTCTCAGCCTCTTTCTGTGCCTTCATTTTGTGTATTTTAGGCAGGATCTTGCTGTACTATGTGGCCTAGGCCGGCCTCAGACTCCTGAGGGCAATCTTAACCCAGCCTCTTTTAATGTTACATTAAACCAACTCTCCAAAAAAATATTTCAATGTTACCAGTATTTTTTAAATTATTAACATTTTAGGCTAGACAGCTTAGTAGATGAGACCTGAGCTCATATGTGAAAAATAGGCATGGTAGTACATGCCCATGATCCAGTACTGGGGAGATACAGATGGGCAGCTCCCCAGGGCTCATTGGCCTGCCAGCTTAGCCTACCTGGTCACTTCCAGGTCAGTGAGAGGCCCTGTCCCAAAAAACGTGGACAGTTATATTGAGGAACAGAACACCCGAACACACACAAGACTATGTCTTACATTCTTTTGTCGTAGAAAATCTTTGAAATCCAGTGTGTAATTTACATACTTCAGGTTTTTTGTAGATTATTTATTTTTATTTTATGTACATTGGTGATTTGACTACATGTATGTCTGTGTGAGGGTGTTAGTCTGGATCCCCTGGAACAGGAGTTACAGATAGTTGTGAGCTGCCATGTGGGTGCTGGAAACTGAACCCGGGTCCTATGGAAGAGTAGCCAGCGCTCTTAACCACTGAGCCATCTCTCCAGCCCCTTTCATATACTTCCTAATTTCAGAAGCTCAGTTCTCACCACGAAAGTGTTTGGTATGTATTTAAATTTCATAATACTATAGGTAAAAATGTAGATTTTTGTACCCTGAGTTGTCTCAAATATTCGTCAATATTCTTGAGTCATACTGGTTCATTTCAGGTGCCTCTCCATGTGTGGCTAGTTGCTGTCATATCAGACAGATCATCTTATGCCATCAGAATAGTTAGAGTGAATGTTTTTCTTGGAACTGATGGAGGTAAATGTGTGGTTACAGAGGAGACACACCTTGAAGACGCAGCAGAGAGCCAGCAGAATGGTGACGAAAGCACGTCTACTCCCGAGGACAAGGAGAGTGGGCAGGAGGGGGTTGACAGCATGGAGGTGGAAGGGACCAGTGACAGTAACACCGGCTCAGAGAGCAACAGCGCCACAGTGGAAGAGCCGCCCACAGACCCAGTGCCAGAAGAGGAGAAGAAGGAGTAATTGTTGCCTTGTTTTATGTGACCTAAAACTTTTTTAAATGAAAAAAAAAATGTGTTTTTTTGGTTTTAATGGTGTTATGTGGTCTGTGTATTAATTATTTCCTTTTCCGTTGATACCGTAAAGGTCTTTGAACTCTCAGCATCATAGCCTGTTGCCAGCCGCTCACTTTTCTTAGCTCTCAACTTCTGAAACCTCAGAACTGAGATTAATCAAAAAGACACCCATCTCTTTTTGAGAACTACCTTGGATGCTGCAGAGTCTACTCTTACAAATGCCTTCCTTCAGCTCACTTGGGTGCTCATCAAAGCCATAGCTTTAAACCCTCCCAGCCCGTCTCCAGCTTCCCGAGTCTCCTGGCTTGTGTACTTACACAGAGTACCCTCTTGAAAACATGTGGATGTCTGTTCACTCACCCTTTTTATTAATGATGTCAGACATCAAGAGTTCTCTTACAGGGTAGGATGTATCCTGAAACTGGCAAGACACAGATCAGATGGTACAGAGATGTCTGGCGGAGGCGGGGAGGGGAGCACTTACTGCTGTGGACTCCTCGTTAGATGGCAGCTGCACCTGAACATCTGTAGTGCTTCTTAGTGTAGTTGATATGGGATGTGTTCTGGGAAATTCATCCTTATTGTATAGGGAAGAAGAAATTCTTTTTTACCAGATTGGTTTTCCAAAGACATGATAGACAGCAGTGCTTAAGGAATGGAATATTCTTATAATGGACTACAGACTTCAAAGTGATTGGCCCACTCCAAAAGGAAAGCAGAAATTCCGTTCATCCACTTCACAGTGATGAAAACCTCCAGGCTCGAGATCCCATAGTGTGTGTGCTCCATAAAATCTAGAGTAGATTTTTACTGAATAGTGGTATATATGATGGTATGTTTCTTAAAGGTCCAAACATAATAAAGAAATTAAGACAAAGGTCTCTGTTTTTATTGCACTGTAATTTTTATTGTACTGTAGAAGATAAAACAGACATAATTTGGGCCCTATAATACAGGAACATCATGAAATGACCCACAGTCATAAGATTGTCACTCATAGGAACCTTGCCTCATAAACTGTAAGATTAAGAGGACTGTGAAGAAATCTCTTAAGTAGTGTGCAAGAAGTGTGGCTGTTGAGTGAATACAGCCTGTGCATGTCTCGTGTCAGACAAATTGGATGGCCACAGAATCCTGGAAGGTGAGGTGGGGCCAAAAAAATCTGCCAAATAAGAGCAGACGACTTTTGAGGGCTTGGGTTCTTACAGTGCCATCAGTTGCCAAGAGCACAGAAGCAGCCCCTGCCTCTACTGAGGACAGCTCTGAGAAAGGAAGCCTAGAGCAAGGCTGCCCACTCAGGACACTACTATCACCAGCACAAAAGGGAGCTATTTGAGATGAGACCAACCTCAATGGGGAAAGATTGAGTTGATGGTTTCAGTTAGACTCATGCGCGTAGACACCAATACGTGAAATGGCTCTTAGTTCAAGAGTACAAAGGATAGCAGATCTGACAGCCCGCACCTCACAGGCTTGGACAAGTTACTGAGACTATTTTAAGTATAACACACACTGGAATATCTTAAGACTCTCTACTCTCATATCTGTTTTATTTATGAGTGCATAAAATTTGTAGGTCTACATCTTATTAAGTTCTAGGAAAACCAAAAGGGGAATTCACAATCATGCGATTTTGTAGAAATGTCAAATTCTGCAACTTGCCTAGACAACCTACAAGCCTTTCTCTAAATGACTCTGAGCTGATAAGAATAGTCAGGTGTGTGAGAGAGACTGGTCCCATCACACAGACATTCGGGCTGAGAAATGCCTGTTGCTCAGAATTTCTACTGTACCTCTTGGATGTTTAGGTACAAAGGCTTTCTGTAAAATTATGGCTGCCTATGTTACTGAATGTGGCAACACACTGTACTGAATTGTGGGGCAGGTCAGAAAGGAAAGAACACAATTGACACTTGCCAAGAAGACTTAGGCTGACAGAGTAGACAGCCTTTTCCAACATGGCTGTGTTATGAAGACAGCAATGAAGCAGGCTTAAGCCCTGGAGTATGTGGCCTTGTGGGACCTCACTCCTTCACCCAGACGTCTATTTTCTAGGAACTTCAACACTTTAGCTTTGTTACATTAATGACTTCCTGTCTCTCACCCTTGATAGTTTATAAGACTGTCAGTGCCCCACAGGAACCACCCTGTGATCTCATTTGGGTTTCTTAGCATACTTTTGAAGAAACTAGCTTCAAAACCTAGAATTTTCTATATGACTACTGTAAAAATGATGAAGTATGACTCTGAGAAGCCCACACACGTGCTCTCCGGTGTTTGTTTTCTTTCTGAACATCTCTGACTGGCTTATAAAATATAAATTAAGATACCTTTAATACAAGGCTGGAGAGGCAGCTCAGTAGTTAAGAAGACTGGCTATTCTAGAAGATCCATGTTAGATTCCTTCTCTAACTCCAGCTTCAGGGGATCCAGTGGCCTCTCCTGGCCCCTGAGGGCACCATGCACACAGGTGGTCCACAGACATATGCAGGTAAAACACTCAAGTAAAATAATGTAAAAAGATATGTCTTATAAGCCCTGAGGCTGCTTCATACTATCTAGTCCTGAAATTATTTTCTATGGCCAAGCCAATGATCTCAAGTTTCTGAAAGATAAGAGAACACAGGCTTCAAGATGGCAGCATAGAGCTGTGTCTGTCTCCCTATTCACGGACTTGACAGTAGTAATCATTTGTAGCCCAGTTGTATAGCTAGATAGGCTTGTATGCATGCACCTCATAGTGTTTGCTTGACAAAAATCACCCAATGATGCTGGGCAGTGGTGGCTCACGCCTTTAATCCCAGCATTTGGGAGGCAGAGGCAGGTGGATTTCTGAGTTCAAGGCCAGCCTAGTCTACAGAGTGAGTTCCAGGACAGCCAGGGCTATACAGAGAAACCCTGTCTCCAAAAGCCAAAAAACAAAAGAAAAAAAACCAATGATAGATTTTAAAAAGTAAAAATATACCCTTTGCTAAACGATTTGTGAATATATAAATTTTTTGCTGTTTGTTTTGATTTTTGAGATAGGTCTCAGGGCTTGTATACAGACTGGCCTTGAACTCAGAAACCCGGCAGTTACGTTCTTTAAGGCAGAACATTGGGGAGAAGCAAAGAGGTATCTCATTTCAATGTGATAATGTCAAGGCCAAATGGAAAATATAGATTCAAGGGCTATCCAAGTAGGGAAGCCAAGGTCAAGGATAGCTACTGGGGGTAGCTCATCTGTGTCCAGATCTTCAGTAGTCCTCCCCGCTTCCGTACCAGTGCTGGAGAGGAAACGGTGCCATAATGTGAAACTCCTGCTGCCCGCAGGTAGGTTGAAGCTTTCATTTTTCACGTGATCATAATTTGTTAAATCCTCATATTAGAAACAGTGCCCCTCTACCCACCCACCCCAAGCACTACTCTAGTGAGTCTCCACCTGGCCCCACCTCCTGCGAGGGTTCAACCTTGCCAGGCCACCTAGCCGAGGGCTTAATGCCTTTCAAATGGAAAGCAAACAGTGCGCAACAAGCTTGAAGGAACTCCAGAGTCTTCTTAGACAACACCATGCTGAATTATAACTTGCCCTAAACTGTGAGAATGTTTCTTCCATCGGTATGGTAAGGAAACCAGTTTAGGACACAACGACATGAGCGTGTCAATAATCATTAAAGCTGTTGATAGACATCTCAATTGTCATCTGGAACTATAGAAAATTGCCCACATAGGTTTTGTTTGCTTTTGTTTTTGTGTACATGTGTCTACACATTCATATGTGTGTGTGTGCATGTGCACACACACATGCATGTGGAGACCAGAGGTTGACAGCAGACGCCTTCCTCGATCACTCCACCTTTTTTTTGAAACAGATCTCTCATTGAATCTGGAGCTCACTGACTTGACTAGTCTGACTGGCCAGCAGGGCCCTGGGTTCACCATCCCCTGAGCATTAAGAATGAGCTTATAGAGGGCTGGAGAGATTAAGTGGTTAAGAGCACTGACAGCTCTTTCAGAGGTCCTGAGTTCAATTCCCAGCAATCACATGGTGGTTCACAACCATCTGTCATGAGATCTGATGCCCTCTTCTGGTGTGTCTCCAGCTACAGTGTACTCATATACATAAAATAAATAATACTTTTTTTTAAAAAAGCCTTTAATCCCAGCACTCAGGAAGCAGAGGCAGGCAGATCTCTGTGAGTTTGAGGACAGTGTGGTCTACAAAGAGAGTCCCAGGATAGCCAGGGCTATTACAGAGAAACCCCATCTTTTAAAAAAAAAAATTACGGGTTCATACTTTTTACGTTGACAAGAAGGATTCAAACTCAGGCCCTCATAATTACACAGCAGGCATTTTGCCAACTGAGCCACCTCCCTGTTGTTTATCTACAGAATGACAGTAACTTACTGGCAAGTTTACATTTTATTCTGCAAGTGCAGGCGCTTGCTCATAGCATTGAGTATGAAATGACATTTGCAATTTGCCAGACTAACTTGCATCCTCATGTAGTTTGGGTGTTCAAGGAAACCCAGATTAAAATTCAAATCCCAAGGTACTCAGTATTTAACATCCTAACCTTTTTTTTAAGACTTATTTTTAATCTTCATTACGAGTAATGTGCCCAGGTCTATGTGGGGGTATATGCATGGGAGTGCAGTTACCATCAGAGGCCAAAAGAGGACATCAGGCCCCCTGGTACTGGAATAGCAGGCTATTGTGAACTGTCTTATATGGGTACTAGGATCTGAAGTTGAGTCTTCTGCAAGTACAAGGGCTTTTAACCACTGAGCTCTCTCTACAGCCCTAACATCCTGGTACACAAACCCCAGTAGCCACATAGTCAAACCACCTGTTTTATGCTCACATGGTCTCACTATAAAGGATGTTTTTCTTCATTCTCACTATCAATAATGTTTACTTAGGAATAAAAATGTTAAGTACTGAGGGGAAATTCCCAAATGCAGTGTGCTCTTTTCATAAAACTTAGATAGTATCTGCAGACAATGGCTTCCTTTGGTGTGTTATTTGAAAGCCAGAGAGGCTGTATGACATTCAGGAGAAACAAACTTAGATGAGCCACCCCCAGTTCCTACCAAATACTTGGTCCACAAGTCCCCAAGGGCATCACATCCTGTTAAAATAAATACTTCTAGTCTAGGGCAACTCGTCTTAAAACAGTTCATTACCTCCTAAAACAATAATTTGAGATCTTGTTACAAATACACCTTGGGTTGAAACAGAACCAAGGCAAATGTTCTTTCTAGGAAAAGATGAACAATTTCAAGAGGTGTCACTTCAGATTCGGAGCTCATGATCCTCTTAGTTCTCCTGCCATGTGACTCTGCTTTTGCTACCTCGGAGGTCCAGACCCTTGAAAGTGGTTTTCTCTGCTAAAGAAAAACCCTTCTTCTCAGCGTCTGGCACTCAACCAAGGCATCATCAGATCATCACATCTTACCATTATGAGATAAACTGGGGCAGGGCACCTGTCTTAGTCAGGGTTTCTATTCCTGCACAAACATCATGGCCAACAAGCAAGTTGGGGAAGAAAGGGTTTATTTGGCTTACTTCCACATAGCTGTTGATCACCAGAGGAAGCCGGGACTGGAACTCAAGAAGGTCAGGAAGCAGGAGCTGATGCAGAGGCCATGGAGGGATGTTCTTTATTGGCTTGCTTCTCCTGGCTTGCTCAGCCTGCTCTCTTATAGAGCCCAAGACCTCCAGCCCAGGGATGGCATCACCCACAAAGGGGCCCTACCCCCTTGATCACTAATTGAGAAAATGCCCCACAGCTGGACCTCATGGAGGCACTTCCCCAACTGAAGCTCCCTTCTGTGATAACTCCAGCCTGTGTCAAGTTGACACACAAAACCAGCCAGTACAGCACCATATGATGATCTTAGGGTCCCAGGCAACTCAAAAACTTTTGAAACAAGATTTATTTATGTGGGGCAATAGTCTGTGCAGGCAACCCGGTCCCAGATGAGCAAGAAGTCTGGAACCCCGGGGACCCGGTGGGTGGTAATTTCTGCCTGCATGGCATGGAAGGTGTTCGACCACGCCTCCTGGGCTCCTGGCTCCTGTTTCAGTCACAGCCCCCCAAAACACCCCCCTGACCCTCCCCCCGCAGGAGAAGTGTGTAGTATTGGTCACATATTAGCAGCACCAAGCCTTCTTATATGCAAATAAAGATTCCCCAAGCTCTCAGCCCAAACCAATGAGAAATACCTGCTGTCAAACCCTGAATCACCCCCAAAACCGTATCTAAATCCTATCTAAGGAATTAAAGATACGCGAAAGGTCTACTCTGTGGTCTGAGCCTTTTGCTCTAAGAGCTGTAGCACTTGGGAAGAGGTCTACTCTCCCAAAACGTGGCACTCCTCACTGGCTAGTAGGCCTCTCGTCGGCTCAGCCCGACCCAACTCAGTGCAGGGTGGCACAGAGTAACTGAGTGACCTGGAAGGCACAGCAGAGACGGAGGTGAAGCCCACTGGGGTAGCAAAGGAGGCAGAAGTGACTTCTCCTCCCTGCCCATGCTCACTTGCCTTCGCTGGAACTCTCACACCGGGTCGAGCCAGAGGTCGCCGTGAAAGCCTCAGGTACCCAGACCCACACATTTATGTATTATGTATACAGTATTCTGCCTGCAGGTATGCCTACATGCTAGAAAAGGGCATCAGATCCCAATAAAGATGGTCATATACCACCATGTGGTTGCTAGGGATTGAACTCACGACTTCTGGAAGAGCAGCCAGTGCTCTTAACCTCTGAGCTATCTCTCTAGCCCCAACACAAAGCTTTTTAACTGTGAACTAGACCCAACCTCCATGAATATTGACAGATTTGGTTTTGGTTTTGTTATATTCTGTTTTGTATTTCAAGACATGGTTTCCCTGTGTAGCTCTGGCTATCATAGAACTTTCTCTGTAAACTGGGCTGGCCTTGATCTCATAGAGATCTACCTGCCTCTGCCTCCTGAGTACTGAGATTAAAGGAGTATGCCTTCATCTGCCTGCCAGTGACAGGTATTGACAGTGACAGGTATTGACAGTGACAGACAGGTATTTTCGTAAGTAGCAAAATGGAGAATATGCAGATACAACTCGCCAACTCAATACTTACTTCTTTTTTTTCTTCCTCCCTTTCTTTCTCTCCTTCCTTTCTTCCATTCCACCCTCTTTCTCTCCTTCTCTCCCTTCCTCTCTTCCTTTCCCTCTCCCTATGTGTATGTGTCTGTGTCTGTGACTCTGTGTGTGTGTGTGTGTGTGTGTGTGTGTGTGTGTGTGTATGGTTTGTGAGACACCCCCATATATTCCAGACTGGCCTTGAACTCCCTATGTAGCAGAAGATGCTTTTGAACTCCTGATCCCTCTCCTGCCCCTCTCCGGTGCTGGGATTTTGGAATAAGCCATACGTTGTTTATTCTGAGCCCAGGATACTTGAAGCTCATGATACAGTTGGTAGCATTTCTAGGTACTACCTCTATTGTCATTACTTAACAGCCTTCTTGGAATTAGCTTCTTCTACTTCTTTATTTTAAAGGGAAATTTTCAGTTAGCACAAATGTAAAACTATTGCTCTTTGTAAAAGGTAACAGTTTTAGGGGCTGAAGAGATGGCTCAGCGGTTAAGAGCACTGACTGCTCTTCCGAAGGTCCTGAGTTCAATTTCCAGCAACCATGTGGTGACTCACAGCCACCTGTAATGAGATCTGACACCTTCTTCTAGTGCATCTGAAGACAGCTACAGTGTACTTAGATATAATAATAAATAAATCTTTTTTTAAAAAAAAGATAAGTTTTAAACACAAATATCTTACTAATTATACTTACACTTAAGTATATATACTATTCTAAAGTTGCTAGGATTACAGAAACATTATCTGCTAAGAAATCATTCCTTGGGAACTAGGGAATGTAGCCCAGTTAGTAGAGTGCTTGCCTGGCATTCAAGAAGTCCTGGGTTCAATCCCCAGCAATGCATAAAATTGGGTTTGATGACACAAATCCTATAAGCCCAGTACGTGGAGGTGGAGGTAGAAGCAAGAAGATCAGAAGTTCAAGGCCATCCTTGGCTACTTAGTGAGTTCAAGATCAGCCTGGGCTACAAGAGACCCCCTTCTCAAAACAAAACTGTTCCTAAGTATCAATTTCAATCCGATTGGTGCGATTTAAGCTCACCGTGGAAGCAAGCTTCTGAACGCACATCTATGAGGGAGTTTCTCAGTGGAGGGAATTAAGTGAGAAGACCCTCACCCTAAATATGAGTGGTAGTGATTCATGGGCTGGGACTCTGGACAGAATAAATAGGAGACAGTTGAGCTGTGAAACAGTTTACATCCCTCACAGCTTCCTGACTTTGAATGCAGAATGGCAAGCTGCCCCCCTCCGCCCGTCTCCACATCTTCCCGCCACAATGGACTACACCCTCACTGTGAGCCATAATAAACTCTTCCTCAAGTTTTTCCTGTTAGGATTCTGTCACAGCAATTCATAGGGGAACTTTCATATTCTATATTATAGTGTATTCATGTGCAGTTTCATATTCTATATCCCCTATATCATAGGGGAACTTTCATATTCTATATTATAGTGTATTCATGAGCTCCATATCATCAACATGGACATCAACATGGACATACATACAAAAGCACATACATGTTCTCTCCAGCTTAGCTCGTGAACACTGATAATGGCAGACACTAACTAGACTCATTGTATCCAGCCGTAGCTGGTAAGCAGAGAAGGAGAAAAGGGGAGGGGAGTGGTGACAAGGAGGGAGGCATAGACATTACAAGTCTCAAAAAAACATGGCAGACCACCTGAATGGAAGGCCATGTCTGAGCTCCGGGTGATGGATGGCTTGTGCTCTCCCTATATAATGCTGTAGTTAAGACAGAAGCTGGAGCCTTAGGATAGTGATTCATTGTTTCCTCAGATTTCTGGATCTCCGAATTAGGCATAGTGTAAAGATTCTATTCCTGGCTCTTGCCCGTGTTGACATGCGGGCACAGTCCTGTTACACAATGAGAAATGTTACTAATAGGCTGTCAATAAGAGGAAGTTACTTTCATAGTCACCCAATAATTGTAAAAGCCAACACGAGTGTTTACTCTGTGCCTGAGGGCTTTTGATGCCATTTCTGGTTGTTTTGGCTTTTTACAAAGATTTGCTTTGTGTGCATATATGTGTGTATGAGCATGTGTTTGGTATAAGCACACGTGGGTAGGAGGGAACAAGAAGGATGTCAGGTGTCCTGTTCTCTCACTCTCCACCTTGTTCCATGGAGAAATAGGGTCTCTCAGTCAACCTAAGGCTAGACTGGCAGCCCCAGGAAGTTCCAGTGATGCCCCTGTCTCTGTGCCTCTCCACCAGGGCACAGAGCTAGTTCCTACAAGCTTGTGAATGAGACCAGCTTTTCACCAGGGCTGTGGGGATTCAAACTCAGGTCCTCACACTTGTGCAGCAAGCCCTCTTACCCACTGTACCATCTCCCCAGCCCTTTTGACTCAATGTCTAAATCCTAAAGTGAATATTAAAATGAAATCACTCTACCAAGGCAATCTATGTTTGTGATCTTTGGCCTGAGTTAATAAATAAACTCCCATAAAACACATTTCCTGGGGAAAGAGGAAAATGGCCCCAGGCTGTAGCACAAGGTGCTAAGTGTAACATAAGATATGAGTCAATAATTCAAAAGATTCAAGGCAAACAAATCCATCTAGAGACAAGAGTCAAGGGATCAAATCCGCCAGCTTCTTACACTGGAAGAAACGCATGTAAAAACGACTCCCTTCTGAATCATCCTCTGCCTCCAGTGCTGTCTGTACTGCCAAACCGAAAGTGTACACACATGGGGACGGAAAGCCAGTAGCTCAGAAAGCTCAGCATACTTCTTTTTTTTTTTTCGTTTTTCAAGGCAGGGTTTCTCTGTGTAGCCCTGGCTGTCCTGGAACTCACTCTGTAGACCAGGTTGGCCTGGAACTCAGAAATCTGCCTGCCTCTGCCTCCCAAGTGCTGAGATTAAAGTCGTGCGTCACCACTGCCCAGCAGGATAATTCAAGATAGGCAACACAGAAAGTCGTTTTTTTTTGTTTTTTTTTTTTGTTTTGTTTTTGTTTTTGTGGGCTTTGTGTTTACCCCTATTGTGCTTTTCCTGTGAATCTGCATTCTTGGGGTGCCACAAGCCTAGAATCCTATCACTTGGGAGGCTGAGGCAGGAGGAGGTCAACCTGGGCTGCATTGTAAAACTCTATCGCAAAAACATAAGAAATAGCTGGGCAGTGGTGGCTTTAATCCCAGCACTTGGGAGGCAGAGGCAGGTAGACTTCTGAGTTCGAGGCCAGCCTGGTCTACAGAGTGAGTTCCAGTATAGCCAGGGCTATACAGAGAAACCCTATCTTGGGGGGGAAAAAAAAAAACATAAGAAATAAAAATGACCTACTTTTTCCTATCTGTATGTGCTCAGGGTATGCCTTCTTCCTTGAGCTTTCCCTGACTTTAACTCTTGAAACAGTGGCTTTAAGTGCTGCCTCAAAGCCCTCCATTAAATACCAGTGGCAGTTTCTGTGCAAGTTCCCACACTGAACGGTCAGTCAGCACTTCTCTAGGAAAAGATGCCTGGGTCCCACCCTCAACTATAGTATCCCAGATGATCAGACTGGAACCAAGGAACCTAGCACATGGATTTCTAAAGCCTTTCATTTGAACAAGGGAGAAATCGATACCCAAAGAAAAGATATGAATGATTCATCTCAAGTCCAACTATTTCAGAGCCAAGAGTTGTAGAATTCTGGAATCTTGGTTTTTTTAAAAGAAAAAAAAAACCACAGAAATATTACAAAAGTGCGATTTTGTCTTACTGCCAGGTGTGTGGATGTGCGGCTGCTTGGAACTGTCCAGGTGACTATGATTTTCCTCATGCTACCACAGAAGTATGATTTTGCCAGCTGCAAATAATTTCTGTGATTGTGTGACATTTGGAATTCTGAAGGGGAGGGGGTTCCCCCTGAGAAGTGAGGTTGGTGATTGGTGGTCATTCAGGCAGGTTAGTGCAATTTATTAGTAGCTGTGGTCAATGAAGAAACAAAAGGAAAGAAATCAGATTCAGAAATCACACACACTACTGCTTCTTTCTCTCTTATCCAGAGTTAGGTGAAGGGGGGGGGGTGCGGAGGAAGTGTTAGAAGGTTAGAAGAGGAACCCACAAAGTAGCAAAGACCAGCTACAAAGGCTAAGATTGTTCTACATGGCTTTTTTTCTCCTGGAGCAAAGAGATCCTCCAAAGCAAGCGCTAAATGTTCGCACCTGACTGCACTGATCCTTTTCAAAGTCTGACATCCTCCAACACGTGGGCCCTCTCAGTGTTCTCTTCCTAAGACTGTCCTATGCAATCCTGTAGCAAGTGATGGCACCAATTGTTAGGTCTGTATAAACTCCACCCCCACAGATACCTGGCAGCTGCCAGGTATACTCCGCCCCATGGTTACCTGGCAACGGCCAGGTAGGCCTGGCCCTATAAAAGGGGCTGCTTGCCCCCTCCCCTCTCTCTCACTCCTGCTTCTCTCTCTTGTCCCTTTGTTCCCCCTCTCTCCCCTTTTCCTCCCCCCCACTCCTTCCCCTAGTGGTCATGGCCATCCCCTACTTCTCTACTCTCTCCTCTCTGCCTTTCTCTGCCTCTGCTATCTTCTTAACTCCCCTCCCCATGCCCCAAATAAACTCTTTTCTGTACTATACCCATGCTGAGGCACCCCCTTTCCCCACACCTCGCCAGACATATTCTTATAGCTTTTTCTCTTTCTATGATCACACCACCAATCGTGATCTTTCCCTCCCTGGCGTCCACAGACATCAAAACCACAGTAACCAGCACCCAGGAACTAGTCTTCAGAGCTTTCCAGAACAGAAATGATAAAATTCCAATCCACAATCTGCTATACAAGGGCAGGCACTGAAGAGCTGAGCTCAAGCATGCAGATTTCCATATGGTATCTAGTTTAAGTTCAGGTTTGAGTTTTCTCATGTGTACAAGAAGGGAAATGGCTGTAGTATCAGGGGTTTATTGGGGTGGGGGCAGGTATGTGGTGGAGGTGGTTGTCTTGGTTTTCAGTTTTTCAAGACAGGGTTTTTCTTGTGTAGCCCTGGTTGTCCTGGAACTCTCTATGTAGACCAGGTTGTCCTGGGATTCAGAGATCTGCCTGCCTCTGCCTCCCAAATGCTAGGATTAAAGATGTGCACCACTACCACCAGGCTGTACCCTATGAACAAACAAACAAACAAAACAAAACAACTAGGAACTGGCTATGGCAGGCTGGACCCTATACATGAATAAACAAACAAACAAACAAAGCAACTAGGAACTGCCCAGAAAGTCACCGAGTCCACATCTTCCCACATTTCTTTTTCTTTCTTTCTTTCTTTTTGAATTTTCTTTTTTCAAGACAGGGTTTCTCTATGTAGCCCTGGCTGTCCAGGAACTCTCTCTGTAGACCAGGCTGCCCTCAATCTGCCTGCCTCTGCCTCCCAAGTACTGGGATTAAAGGAGTGTGTCACTTCCAACCATTGTATTAGTGTCTTAGCACAACCATGAGAAACACATGAGTTGGTGTAGAAAGCACTTTGTCCATTACTTGAAACAGGATGTGCTGACTTTTAAATGGAATTGCTACGATTGTGGATTATGATGACTGTGCTTTATTTTAATCTATGTTGTCAACTGAACACAATCTAAAGTTGCCTGGGTACAGAGATCCTCAGTGAAAGAATTGCCTTGATCTGACTGGACAGTGAACCCATCTGTGGGACACAGTCATAACTGACGATTGATTAGGGAGGACCCAGTCCACAGTGGGCGGCACCATCCCTAGGCAGGCCAGCCCTGGAATGTATAAAAAAGGCTAACTCAGCATGACCCTAGGAGGAAGCCAGAGAGGAAGCCAATGAGCAGTGATCCTTCAGAGTTCTTGCCTCCTTGGCTTCCCTCAGTGATGGACTATATAATCTATAAGATGAAATAAACCCTTTCCTCTCTTCAATTGTTTTGTTCCAAGTGTTTTACCACAGCAATTGAAAAGCAGGCAAGGACGATGATGATAGTGATGATGGAGACAGCTCAACACAGAGCTCCTGAGAAAACTCAAGAAACATCTTCCTCATGCACTCCTGTAGCTAAATGCCACCAATGTATACTCTGACTCAATTGACTACAACATAATTTTGAGCAACATCAGGCCAGCAGGATGGGCAATCAGCTAGGCATTAGAAAAGGGAAGTGTTTCAGTCTCTCGCATGGCTGCTGGATCCCTGCAGGTGCTGACAGACTCAGCCCAGGTGCTACCTATGCTTTATCCAGTGGAACCCTCCCCATACTTTAACATGCTATGGACTGTAAATATCATCCCCATTTTGCAGTCAGAGAAATCAAGGTGGAATCAGGTCGACTAACTTACCTAAGATCATAAGACTTATGTGGAATACCGAATTCCCATCTGGATCTGGCTGATAGACTAACTAAAAATGATAACAAACTCCATTCCCCTCTTTGGAGTTCTTCAAAATCCCATGCCTAGCCAGGCTTGATGGTACATGCCTCTTGTCAAGCACTTAAGGTATAGGGACAGGAGGATAAGATGTTCAAGGTTGTCCTTGGCTAGGCAATGAGTCAGGTCAGCCTGGGCTACACGATAACCTGTCTTAGCTGAGCAAAAGCCATCAATCAGGCTATTAAGATGGCTCCAGGAGTAAATAAAGGTACTCACCAGGTAGGCATAGTGTCCTGAGTTCAACCTCTGGAATCCATGAAAAGATGGAAGGAGAGAACTGACTCCACAAAGTTGTCCTCTGTCTAAGCAAAGTGCCACATGGCTTTAATCCCAGGAACCCGGAGGCAAAGGCAGGTGGAGTTTTGTGAGTTCAAGGCCCAAGGACTACACAGTGAGACCCTGTCTCAAAAACAAAACCAAACAACACTATACTACACACATAATAGCAGTACACTAAAGTACATAATTTAAAAACCTTCAACCCTTTGCCATAACCTATATAATTCTAAAACAAACAAACAAAAAAAGTTGAAGAATGTCAGCCGCCTTTCCCATCCAGCGGAAATAAGGAGGCAGCAACGAGCTCTTCTCCATGCAGTTTAATCATGAATCTTGTAATCTTGCTTCTTACACCTTAGTTATTTCTATCTTACTTCTTCTATTTTACTGCTTACATCTCTACATCTTACTACTTACATCTTACTACTTCTATTTTATTACTTATATCTTACTTCTATTCTATTTCTATCCTTACATCTTACTTCTATCTTTACATCTTACTACATACATCTTACTTCTATTCCTACATACTTACTCCTATATCTCTACACACTTACTCCTATCTACCACATCTTACTTTCTATTTCCACATCTTACTTACTCCTATTTCCTACTTACTCCTATCCCCTACATACATCTTACTTACTCCTATTCCCTACATCTTACTTACTCCTATTCTTACATACATCTTACTTCTGTTCCTACATACTTACTCCTATCTATCATATCCAGCCCCCAGCCCTTGTGGGTTAAATACTTTCCCTGGTCCCAGTCAGCATCGGCTATGTGGCAAAGCATAATAGGCTACTAGAAAATCATGCCAGCTTGCATCATAATCTGGAGGCATGCAGCTTTTCCAACTAAGGGCTTGTTTATCTCAATGCTCTCTGCTCTGGCCGGAGACCAGGTGTTCAAAATATATAGGGTGGCAGCTGCAGCTCCCCACAGAAGAATACGTTGCTTCCAGGGGGAGACATAACATCTACCCCTTCTCCTAAGATCCCAACAACAAACCAAGGCACGACTCTGTCAAAGTTCATGATGGGGAGCCCATGAGTTTATGGGGCTTCATTATGGAGCACTGAGTTACAGGGGTGAGGTTGCTCCCCTTACAGGGGTGTGAGTGCTCCCCTCTATATCAGGCTACCCTTGGAAAGCCTTTCACCAACAGAGATGAGGCCTCCTAGCAGTAGCAATTAAAGCCGATCACCTAAGACAGGTAGTAGCAAGCACCCGGGTATTCAAGTGAGGGTCTCATGACTGACCCTCCTTGACCCTCCTTAACCTTCCACAAAGGAGTGTCTGGTGGTTTGAATAAAAATGGATCCCATAGGCCCATAGGGAGTGGCACTATTTGGGGGCATGGCTTCGTTGGAGTAGGTGTGCCCTTGTGGGAGGAAGTATGTCACTGGGGGCGGGCTTTGAGGTTTCAGAACCTGAAGCCAGGCCCGGTGGCTCATGTGCTCTTCCTGCTGCTGGCTGATCCAGATGTAGAACTCTCAACCACTTCTCCAGTACTATATCTGCATGCGAGCCACCATGCTTCCTGGGATGACAATAATGGACTAAACCTCTGAACTGTAAGCCAGCACCAGGTCTTTCTTTGTAAGAGTTATTGTGGTCATGGCGCCTGTCTATTCACAGCAATAAAACCCTAACTAAGACCAAGTGAAAACAGTCAACAAGCCCGGCTGGGTTGAGGCTTTTGCCACAGGCCACAGCTGAACTCCCTAAGAAGGTTGCTTGGCTGGGATGAGTCTCAGAACAGAGTGAATGGCCTTTACAAATGGCTACAACTTTAACAAACAAGAAAAGGCACTCTCATCCCACAGCCACTTCCCTGAGCTCAGCTTAGAAAGAAACAAAAACACAATAGCATTCTTTGTAGTAAATAGTTGCTGTGTGTGTGTTTTGAAAACATTTTGTGGGTGTGTCTAGCCTAGTCCTCCTTGCAGAGCAGCTCTCCCAGCATTCCTAGCAGCAGGTTTTACAAAGAATACAGGCTGTATCTACAAAGAATGTGTGGAAGATCCAACCCTGGGGCTACCTATTTTAAATACTTCACAATCCAGTTCTGCACTGAAGTTGGGAGTGGATGTATGGAAAGCCCAAGAAATTTGCACTTGGCAGAAGTCATACTGAGCTGCTTGCTGTAGGCTTAAACCTAGCCAGTGCCCAAAGAAGGAACTGTGAGGGTCTCCTTGCCTGCTGGAATTTTTTTTTTTCACTCTTTCTACCCACTGTGAAAATAAATATTGTCTTTTTCCACTCAGCTCCCCAAGTGGTGTAGATAAACCCAGGAAGAAGCAGTGGAGAGACACATTTGAAAAAAAGCTGATGGGGATTCAGGAAACACTAGTCCCAAAACAGGGTGTGGAGTCAGTAAGATTAAACCACTGTTTAATCTTACTGACAGGGGTACAGGGGTCTGGAGAGATGGCTCAGCGGTTAAGAACACTGACTGTGTTCTTCCAGAGGTCCTGAGTTCAATTCCCAGCAACCACATGGTGGCTCACAACCATCTGTAATGGGATCCGTTGCCCTTTTCTGGTGTGTGTCTGAAGATAGCTACAGTACACTCATAAAAATAAAAATAAATAAATCTTAAAACAAACAAACAAAAAAACCCAGCAGTACAGGCATTTGCTGTCAAGACTAATGGTTTGAGCTGGTCCCCAGACCGATACCCAAGCTGAAGAGAACTGGCTCCCCAAAAAAAGGTGTATTCTCACTGTTAATCCCAAAGTTTCAAGGAGAAAGACCACCAATCAAAATCAACAAGGCCAAATTAATTAAAGCAAGCTTTTTTTATTTGTGTACATGAGCTGCTTCCCCTAAGGTAGGAGGATTCAAGAGGTCAACCTTGGATGTGAGGAAAACAAGGTTTTTAGAGCTCAGAGGTGAGGGGGTTTCCAAATGAGCAAAATAGGCTGGGTTATAGGAGCAGAACACAAAGCTAAGAAGTTAGTCATAGCTACCTCCTCAAACAGAGACAGGATGATTGTAACAAAGTAGCTATAACAACATTTTGAAATAAAGAGGGTTGTAAGATGGCTTTGAAACAAGTACTTGGTTGCCTTTCCAGGAACAGGCAGCAAGCAACTATTTGTAGTTAAGGTTACAGGTGGGGCATAGCCCAGCCTTTGAGAGACTTAATCATAAGTAGGAATGAGCCTAGTTTGTCTTTACTATAAGATGGCTTTCAAGCCTAAGATGGAGCCAGGCTGGTTCGTCATCCTGCCTCTTGCCCCTAGTCTACATGCCTCTGTCAAATCTTTGATAGGGGGCTGGTGAGATGGCTCAGCAGGTAAGAGCACCAACTGCTCTTCTGAATGTCCTAAGTTCAAATCCCAGCAACCACATGGTGGCTCACAACCACCCATAATGAGATCTGATGCCCTCTTCTGGTGTGTCTGAAGACAGCTATAGTGTACTTATTTATAATAATAAATAAATCTTTGGGGGTTGACCAGAGCAAGCAGAGGTCCTAAAGTCAGTTCCCAACAACCAGAAGGCGGCTCACAACCATCTGTACAGCTACAGTGTGTATTCATATGCATAAAATAAACAAATAAATCTTTAAAAAAAGAAAGGCAGAAAATTAAAAAAAAAATCTTTGATAGGGTCTTAGCATTCTTTATCCTTGAGGAGAGGAGGCAGTTAAAATTTGTAGTGCATCAAAAGATGCATGGTCGCTTTTTAAGTTATGTTTGATTAGAACAAATGTTTAAGGCCTAGAGTCTTGATATGCCAATAGGTACTATAGGTGGCCATTTGTCCCCTTGGCAGGGAGTTTTCCTTGGACCTAATATTCCAGCCCCTTGTTGAGGACAAGAGGCAACATAATAATCTCTTCTGTGACTACTTCCTGCTGAAATTAGGATACTGTTCTCAGGGCCAAGGAAAGCTGGACTATTAGCCAAAGGCTGGGAGGGTATTAGGGCAATGGGTAGCAGCTGATTGATGGATAGTGTTTACCAGCTGAGTGGAACTCTGCCAAGACAGATATAGACTAGAGACCGAAGTTAAAGTTAAAGGACTTAAAAGAAACTTATATTTATTTGGGGCCTCCCCTTGGGAATAGCCCATAGGCAGGGAAGCATAAGCTGTTGATTGACAGGAGAAACTATCTGGAGTCCATTATGTAACCCTCCTGACTGAGGGCTGGTTCTTCAGACCCTGCCTGCTTCTCTTAACCACACCTCTCTGCCCACCTCTGGCTATTTGCCACGCCTCTGGAAGTCCCGCCTGCTATAGAGACTAAGAAAATGCTGATTGGGTCTTTATTACTGACGTACTTGGGGGAGGGGTTTTGCCTCACTTATTCTACCTGTTGGTGGGAACAAAGGAATGGCATAAAAGTGAAGATGACGGAATGACTGCAGCTCATGTTGTCTAATTTTTTATCCTCCCACATGGGTAAGGTATAGTATGGCTAGCCTGACTCCTCCTATCTCTTTTTATCTCCTCCTATTTCTTTCTAACTCCATATTCCAGGTACCCTGCCCCTTTTAACGTTGCTGCTGGACAGCAACACATTAGACCTGGGAGAGGTGGATCTAAGACATGACTTTTCAACCTTACACGACTGTTGTTTGTAATCTGCGTTGAAATCCACATTGTAGAAAAAGCAGCCGCAGGAGTCTGTGGAACAGCTGGAGTAGATTCATGCCTTTGAGTTGTGGCAAAAGGGGCCTTGAGTTAAAAAGCACAAATATTATTTTCTGTCCAGAGGGCTGATAATATAAGAGAGATGCTAACTCTACATTTAGAAGACAGCCAGAAGAAATCCAAAATCTTGAGCTTGTAACTAGCAATAGTAGTTGGTGCTTTACCAGCTTATTAGAATTCCATTGATTGGCTGGGCAGTGGTGGCACACGCCTTTAATCCCAGCACTTGGGAGGCAGAGGCAGGCGGATTTCTGAGTTTGAGGCCAGCCTGGTCTACAGAGTGAGTTCCAGGACAGCCAGGGCTATACAGAGAAACCCTGTCTTGGAAAACCAGGGAAAAAAAAAGAGAGAGAGAGAGAATTCCTTTGATTAGTGTTAAATTTTTGAATTTTTGAAGTCTTAGAATAATAGCATAGAGTAACTTGTATTTATATGCCTGAAATCATTTTCTTACATTCTCATAGTTTATTTAGATTTTATATCCTTAGATGTCTATAATCTAAATTATTTCTAGACTATTATAAGTTATATAATAAATCTTAAACTTTTTAATCCAATTATTTATCACTAGGCTGAAGGGGTAACTTAAGGGTTCTTAAGAGAATTCTCTTAAGAGAATCAGTCATGTTCGATGGTGTTTTGCTAGGGCAAACACATGAAAGTGTATTTTCCTGAAGCAGACACAGATGTAAGACTAAGGCAAACTCGTGAAGAAATGTTTCACCGAAGGAGACACAGAAGAAAGGATGTTCTGCTAAAGCAAACACGTGAAAGGACGCGTGATGACAGAGTCTTTGCTAATGACACACATATATTGATCCACCTTACACTGAGTAGTTGAGCTACATTTGTCGGGACTCCAAAAAGAGAAACACACCAAAAAAACTTCTGGTGGTGTACTACAGTTTCTTGGGGCTTCCTCAGACTCAGGCTGATTGGCAGAGTGAAGTCAGCTGAGACAGACGCACGTGCCGAGCAAGACACCTGGTGAGACAAGACCCATAGAGGACATATGATGATTGGAGGGTATAAATAGAACTCGACGGACAGTGATGGAGACTGAGCTGGGCTTGCTTATAAAGCTAGCTGCGCAATGCTTATTGGTCTTGCGTCTTTCTCTAATCTTCGATTTGCTGAGAGAGGCACAGCTTAGAACTTCTGGCATTTCTCCTGGTCCTTCCTGCTGCTGACTTGTGGCAGAGAGAGGCTTGGCTGTCTCTGCTGAGTGGTACCATGGCAGCTAATTTGTGGTTGCCATCCTTATCGAATGGGACTGCTGGTGTAGCCCTGAGGTGTTTGCAGGTGGATCGAGCTGCCATTGTCAACCTGTGAACTGAACTGCCTATTTCCAGACAACACAGATGAGAGTTACTCCAAAGAACCTTTCTAAACGGCTCCACTTCCCCCGTATCCTTTCTTTTCCACTATCTCTGGTGGGTAGTGGGATACAGGGGAGGTTAAAGCATTTAAGAACCATCACTAAAAGTAAGCCTTAAAGCTGGGCAGTGGTGGCACACGCCTTTAATCCCAGCACTTGGGAGGCAGAGGCAGGTGGATTTCTGAGTTCGAGGCCAGCCTGGTCTACAGAGTGAGTTCTAGGACAGCCAGGGCTATAGAGAGAAACCTTGTCTCGAAAAATCGAAAAGAAAAAAAAAAGTAAGCCTTAAAACAATTAAAGTTACAGTATACCTATATAAATGGTTGATTACTGAGAGCACTCTTTGCAAAGGAAGTGCCTTTAAACAGTAAAAGCCACATCTAGAACTTGTGTATCCTTCAATATGAAGCTTGTTAGTAGGCAAACCTGTCTGTTGGTTTGCCTTTTGAATCAGGTAACCTAATAGCTCTAAAAAAGTAAGTCATGGTTTTTATATATGAAATGCATTGACCAGGTAGCTGCTGCTAAATCGATAAAGCTACCAGAGATCTGAGAAGGATAAATTATAGAAACCAAATAATGCATCAGGTAAAATGACAGAGACTAACCACTACCTGGACGGTTGCCCTGGGCTCCCATGGTCTCGATGGTTTCACTGGGGGTAGTGGTCGGTCTTCATACAGAACAGAATTGAAGTTTTAGCTGTTATAGAGTGTAGCATCAGCCTTCGGCTGCCAGACCCAGGTTTAAGAGGTTTTCCTGTAGAGAAAGAACTTAGGAAGATTGACCCCGCTTTGACTTAGACAGAATAGGGCAGTCAGCCCAATGGTGTCCATAGTTTGGGCAGAACCTTGACAGCAGGCGAGGCATAAACAGTTTCACCAAGTGGTCAGTATTACCACACACAGGTAGAGTTAGCCGTGCTCCAAAAGAGGTTTAAAAAAAAATTAAAAACATGGTGCGCCCCCAAACACTGAATATTTTAGTAGATCAAATTTGAGAAATGGACTCTCTGCATTCCTCTTGAACCAAGTCTTGAGACTGCTCTGAGAGGAGTCCTCTCTGTGACTCAGGAAGGGAACATCCTTGTCCCCAAGAGGGACATGGAGGATGGGTTAAACTGGCCTGCTGCCTCCCCACACGCCAGCTTTGCTTCTCCAGCCCTCAGGTTCCCGGTCCCCACTCCCACCTCGTCCTGTGGGGTGTGGAAGACTTTGCACTCCCACTAACCTATTACACACACACACACACACACACACATGCACACACACGCACACACCTGTTTCTTGGGGTCTTTGTTAGATCTCTCATCCCGTGTGTATAGCAAGGAGCTCCAGCTGGACACTAGAAGGATTTCTGGTGTTTAGGTAAAGGCCAGCATTCCTCAATCCTTTCCTTGCCTCTGGCAGAAAGGAAATGACTCTCCACTGATAAGTACACCTGTGTCACTTATCAGTGCATCAAAGCCCATTCTGCCTCCAGGCTCCCTCGGTCCCTACTCACAAGTATTTGTTAGATACCTCAAAGCTCCCTAATGCCTTACTGTCTCTCCTCACCTCCCCCAGCTTCCCTTCTCTCAGATACCCATTCACTTTCGGGTGTAATGCTGAGGTTACTCCCAACCTCCCTCTCCGTGCTCTATCTATTCGTTACCCTCTGCTCTCTAGTCCTGGCCATATCCAAACTTTCTCTTTCTCTCTTCTCTGGACTCTTCCAGATGCCTTAGGATAATTTCTCTCCCTTATTCACAACCAAAATAGTTCTCTTAATGGAGTGGCCACATGAGCAGTTTCTTTACTGTACCCCACACCACCTTTGCATACAGTCTTTATTCTTTATAAGGTTCTATTGTCCTATAAAACATTTAAATTTTTGGCATGATTTTTTTTCTTGTTAATCTGTCTTTTATTACAGAAATCCAGACAAGAACCCAAAAGGGTTCAAAGTAGGTTGGGTGAGGGAGAGTCCCTTGCTTTACAAAATCAACTTTTTCAGCCCTGTTCTGGGTCTAAGTTGCTCTACATCAGTGCAGATGAAATGCCTTGTTGGAGGACAGTTAGGGCAAGAACATTTGAAAGCCTGGTTGCCTGCAACAAATCAACTGATTTACAAGCAATTTACTTCATTAGGATCAAGAAAGGAAAGTAAGCCTGGCCTGGCAGCTCATACTTAACAATCTCAGCACTTGGAAGCTGAAGCTGGAAGATTGCTGTGAGTTTCAAGAGTTTCAGGCTAGCATGGGCAACCCTGTCTCAAAAGAAGAAGGAGAAGGAGGAGAAGGAGAAGAGGAGGAGGAGGAGGAGGAGGAGG
>NW_022196911.1:95219698-95230418 GCF_008632895.1 Mastomys coucha | reverse complement strand
GGAGCCAAGGGAGAACAGGACCAGAGACGTTTACAAGCGTCAGGACTGCATCTTCCCCAAGCATCATTTCTCTGACAGCACTTCCTGGTGGGAAGGTTAAGGTGAGAGGCAATAATCCCAGGGCTAGTAGTGCCTGTGATGCGCTGTTACAACCTACCTGGAAAGTGGCAGGTTAAGAGCCGCCTCCTCTGCTTGGCCTCCAGCGCCCTCTACAGGAGCTTGGCAAGAACTGGCTGCAGGGAGCTCGAACAAAATCTGACTCCACTCAGCCTTGAAATTGAGGAAGGGCATTTTACCACAACCTTGGGAAAGTCCCTGGGCTAACTGAAACAAGTTGGTCATCTCGCTAAGTAAAGGTGAACCTCAGCTATATGCAGGGGTCGTACTGTCGCCTGTATGTGATGTCACGAGTTTCAAAGGTCCTGATACCAACATCTGGAGAGCCAAAGTCTCACGGGGTCAGGATCTTAGACTCAGGGAACCCTTAACCAAAGCACTTAGGAATGACAGGCCAGTTTGTTGGCCTGGGCATATGGGGGCGGGGCAGGGGGAGCATGCAGAACATTTTGTAAATGGGCCATGACATAGAAATCAACCAAGCCTACAGGGTTGGGAGGAGGTTTAGTTTTTAAGGTGAAACCAGAAAGGTTCTACACAGGTTTGTGCCAGTGACTTCTGTCTCTGTTGGTGCACAATGGGGTGAATGATGGGGAGTGGAAGGGAAGGGTGACCTTTGAAGATGATGACCTCTGACCCCGGAACCTTGTTTCCAAGTAGATAAAGCTAATGCATGCTCTGGGTTCCACCACTAGTCTCTTTCCTTTAGGTTAATCTGTCCTCTGTCAAGTGCTGCTTTCCCTGGGGAGAAGCCTCCAGTGCTGAGATAAGCATTGAATGGAGAACTTGAGACCATGACTTTCTTGATGTCCTAGGAGACTGGATGGACACGAAGCATCCAGTTGTTTGTGGCCTTACACAAATACTCTGGAGCCTTCTGTGAAGTGCCATGCTGGAGTTGGTGGAGCTGTGGTGTAGGGCTGGCTCTTGTCCATATTAAGTGGGCCTTGGGTCCCTATGCAGTTGAGAACATATCCTGGTGGCTTTTCTTCCTCCTAAATTATCTGGGCCTAATCTGAGTGGCATGAGAATGCTACCTCTTGTTTATGATCATGAGAAACCCCAGCATCTCCTCAGAATGACTACTTCATTCCCTCCTTCCCAAATGGCCAGACCTGAACCCTCCCTTGCAGCCCAAGGAATGTTCCTGTCTGAAACAAAAGGAGTAAAATCGGGGCAGCTCAGAAGTCTCCACTGGGGGAGCTCTAAGGATCAAATAAGAAAGGCTGTGAATGGGGGAGCAAACTACAGAAAAGGCCTAAGTGCTTCTCAAACCCAAGGGGGTTTTGGTTGTTGTTGTACTGTAGGAGGTACTGTAAAAGAACTCTCCCCTCTTGCTCTCACTTCCTCTTCTCTGTCTCAGGCACAGGAAGGGGAAAATCCTACGGATTAGAAGCTGACATAATAGAACCAAGACAATACTTGTAGAGTTACACTTTCCCCAAGATTTTCTGAAAGTCTACACAAAACTGGGTTCTGATGGTCCTACCATGAGGCCCTTAAATTTAAAAAATAAATAAATAAATAAATAAATAAATTACCACTGGGCCAGGCAGTGGTGGCACACACCTTTAATCCCAGCACTTGGGAGGCAGAGGCAGGTGGATTTTTGAGTTCGAGGGCAGCCTGGTCTACAGAGTGAGTTCCAGGACAGCCACGGCTATACAGAAAACAAAATAAAACAAACAACAACAACAAAAACCCACTGGATCTCTTGGTGGTGGTGGCACAAGCCTTTAATCTGAGCACTCAGGGGACAGAGACAGGCACATTTCTGTGAGTTCAAAGCTAGCCTGGACTACATACAAAGCGAGTTCCAGGACAGCCAGAGCTACACAGAGAAACCCTGTCTTGAAAAACAAAAACAAAACAAACAAACAAACAAAATCACTAGGTCAGAAGAAATGTTGATGTTGGAAGAAATCTAAAAGCCTGCCAGTCTAACCCTCCACTATACAGCCCTGTGCAGATGCCCTCTAGGAAGGGAGAGTGACAGCCTATGCAGCAACCCTGGTAAAGACATTGGCCCAATGTTATGCTAACCGCCTGTGCCTACCATCCACTGGTTCTCAGTATGACTGTGCTGGCATTTCAAATGCATGGAGAACCCAGGAATGCCCCCAACCTCCTTCCCTTGCAACAGGGTCCCAGGGAAACCAGACTAAGGAACCAATAGAAAAATAAATAAATAAATAGGGGTCCTCTGTAACTCCAGCAACATTGGCACCAATGACTTCATTAAGCTTAGGGAAGAATTCCCCCATCTACTGAGAATCATAAAAACATCATACTATGCACTCATCCTTCAGGGTTAGCAAAGCTCAAAAGACCAGGCATGTTCCAAGGGGGTGGGCAGTGTGAAGGCCATGAGTCGTGGCAGAAAAGTGGCCCTGGCTCACGTTTGAGAGACACTGAGCCTCATCACCTGCTGTATACAAACTACAACAATCTGATGAATGGCTACCATGATGTTGAGATGCAACTTTGTCAAATCTCTACGTCCAGCTACAGAGAGATATCTCTGTCTTCTACCCAAAGATGTGGTCAGTACATGTCCTCATAACCTGACTCATGGTAGGGGTGGAGAAAAATTTGGTCAATTTCTATCCTTATGTCCCTGCTGCAGCATTTTCTCTGTCCAGTCACATTAGGGCAGTGACAGGTCTGTGATTGGACAGGAATAGAGAGGTGGAGTGAGAGTTGGAGGAGGAGAAAGGTCAGGAGCAGGAGAAGGGAGGTCGTCATCATGGAGGCAGACCCCACGTGGTTATACAACCAAGCAAAGATTTTTACAAAATAGATTAATTGGGTTAGAATATTGTCTTTATTATTTGGTTCTGAAATTATTGTATTGGCATCTTGTAAATTGTGATTTTCTTATTATATAAATCTGATTGGATATTAAGGCCTTAAGAGTCATGCTTTACTTACCCCGTCTTAGGCGCTATTAAGATGAATGATTGTGGGATTGTGTAAAGAGTTGCATGTGAGCGAGATGTTGTAAATAGCTGGGAGAGAATAACAGGAGCCTGCCAGGACAGCACCGGCTCAAGAACGTGGCCCGGCTGGAAAGTTTGCAGGGTGGATTCATTTTTTATTATTGCCACAACATATCCCCAGTGATGAATATACATCATAGTAGAATAGATGCATATTCATTAGAATACATCATAACAGAATCTAGGAAAATGTCCAATGGAAGAGTAGATGGGTAAATGGGTGGAGTGAGTGGATAGATGGATGGGTGACTGGGTAGGTGAATAGGTGGATGCGTAGATGAATGGGTGAGTGTTGGGCGCCGTACTCTGCCTAACTCCCAGCACCGGGCACTTGCACCTTAGGTGGAAAACTGGGACGGGGCAGTGCTGGGCACCACCACCACTGCCACCGGGCGCCTGTTGGTGGAGAAGGAAAGGGATGAGAGAGAATGGCCCTCATCCGCATGCCTCACTCCACCGGGTGGGCGTCTGGATCCCAGTCCTCCGGGAGTGGAGGTGGGGGAAGAGCTACAGGGGGGTCCTGGGCCTTACCTAGCCCCTGGGCATTGCAGGTGATGCTGGACACCACAGAGGAGCTGAGAACGAACTGAGAGCCCCAGAGCAGTTCAGTCTACTCTGGGGCTGAAGGGAGAGAGGGGGCAGGGAAAGGAAATGGCGCCCAGTTGTTCCAGCGCGAGTGGGCGAGAGTGGGAATTCTCTGGTCTCACAGATGCAAACGCTAGGGCAACAGGATAAGTCTAGATAAAGGAGGCAATGCATGGTCCTAAGATGTTTTATTGTAGAAAAGAGACAGAGAGAAAAGGTAGAGAAGTAGAGGCTGGCCATGGCCATATGGAGAGAGGGGGAAGGGAAATGTAAGACAAGAGTAAGAAGTTAAAAGAGACAGAGAGAAAAGGAGGGGCAAACCACCCCTTATATGGTGGGCTGGGCTACCTGTCTGGGGTGGGGCTTACCTGGCTGTGGTCAGATGACTGTGGGGGTGGAATCCAGCCAGAATGCTGGGAGCTTGGGGCATTGTCTAGCCACAGAATAATGGAGGGAGGGCTCGTGGTGTCACCCATTTAGGTTTGGGAATGTGTCTTCACTGTACCGCCCCTTGTGGAATCTTCCACTGGGCCTCGGAAGATAAGAGTGGCTCAACCAAAACCCAGACTGCTTTTCATGGTCCCACAGGTGGGTGGGTGGGTGGGTGGATGGATGGATAGATGGGTGGGTGGGTGAATGGGTGGGTGGGTGGGTGGGTGGGTGGATGGATGGGTGGGTGGGTGGGTGAATGGATGGGTGGGTAGATGGATAGATGAATGGGTGGGTAAGTGGGTAGGTGGATGGATGGATGGATAAATGAATGGGTGGATGGATAGATGACTAGATAGATGGATGGGTAGGTAGGGGGATGGGTAGATGAATGGATAGATGAATAGGTGGGTGGGTGGGTAGATGGATGAATGAATGGATTGGTGAATGGATTGATATAGATGTAGATACCAAGTGATTGTAGCCTGGGCCACCTGTCTCCAGGATTTTAAAGTTTTAGTGATACCTTCTGTAGTAGAAAATATTAAAAATCTTTACCGGGGGCTTCCTCCCCACTTTAGACCATTTATGTTCCCAGATGAAAAACACACACAGCCTTTGTATTTTTAATATGCCGTATGCAGTACAGTAGCTGAGCAGCTGCCCACCCTCCATGCTGTTAGAATCTACTTTCCTATTGATACTGCTATGTTTCATCTGGGCTGCTCGTAGCTCCAACTGGCCAGCCCGCATGGCCATGTTTGGTTTTATGGCTCAGCTAATCCATGATGACTCTCCTTTCTCCTCTCCTGCATATTCTTCTATTCCATAGTCACTTCTCCTCTTTCTCCTCCTTGTGGTCCTCTCTGCCAAACCCCGAAACCCCCCAAACTTCAACCTCACCTACGTCTTTTGTGCCCAGCTATTGGCTATCAGCATCTTTATTCACCAATCAGAATTAACTTGAGTGCAGGGTCCCT
Organism: Mastomys coucha; assembly: GCF_008632895.1. Lineage (NCBI taxonomy): Eukaryota > Metazoa > Chordata > Mammalia > Rodentia > Muridae > Mastomys > Mastomys coucha. The sequence goes on along the minus strand of NW_022196911.1, from coordinate 95,225,308 downwards.
GGGCTACATGCAGACCCCAGGTCTTGGGGGCCTGCACTTAGCATTACAATAGACAGTCAAAGACAAAACCTTAATACCTTCTCTTTCAAGAACCTGTGTTCTTCAATAACAAGAGATGGAAGAAGTCGTTTAATGGTAGAGTGCTTTGTGCATGACCCTGAGTTCTTGACTCCAGTACTGTAAAAAGAAAATCAGTGAGAGATGAGTGTGCCCTGAAACATAACTAGAGGGGGAAAGGGTTTGATTTCGGCTGTCCAGGGCACATTTGAAGGACGTTGTACCTTTGTGTCCTGGTCACCATGACCATGGCAACTCTTATAAAGGAAAGCATTTAATTGGGTCTTGGTTACAGTATCAGAGGTTTAGTCCATTATCATCAGGGTGCAGAGCATGGTGGCACACATGGTGCTGGAGAAGGAGCTGAGAGTTCTACTATAATGTTCTACTATAATGACGAAGACGAAGGGAGAGACTGGACTTGGAATAGGCTTTTTGAAACCAGAGCCCATCCCCAGTAACACTTTTCCTCCAACAAGGCCATACCTCCTAATCCTTTCAAATAGTGCCAACTCCCTGGTGCACAAGTATTCAGATCTATTCGCCTGTGGGGGCCCCTCCTTCAAACCACCACACTCTGCCTCTCACTCTCCATCATTTGACAGTAACTTTTGCCACTGAGTGGAACTGACCCCTTAGTTTAATTCAAAGCATTCAATGGGAGCAGATTGCATTATTAAAGGCTTCAGGAATGCCTGACAGCCACTTCACCCTGGTCACCTCACCAACACGGGACCTTTGGGGTGTCATCAGCCTCTTTTCTCCTCACAGATGTCACTTGTAAGTCTGGCTGTCAGGTTTTCCACTCAGAGTCCTCATAAATCTTCTCTTGCAAGGACTGATTTGAGCGTGGGGAGCTGCCAGGCTGAGGGACTTGTAGGATGTGGATGCCATTTTAGGCAGCCCCCACTTTCCTGGGTAGCATGCCTCTCAGCAAATATAGAGGGTAGGGAAGAAAGAACGAGGGGACATGCATCTGTCAGCCTTAGAGACCTGGCCAAAGAGGCTTCCTACAGAGGCGAGCCGGAAGCGTAATTCTGTGAAGGAAAACAGTTGCTAGAAAATGCAGGAGAAACTGCCGATGAAAATGATGCTGTGGTGAACTGTGTATAGCAACCGATCTTCATTGGATGTTCATGGCTTGGACTGGTTCAAGGAGGCTTGAATTGCTCCTTCCTAAGTTAACTTCTCCAATATCCCAACCAGGCTGGGGTGGGGGTGGCTAGTGGCTTCTGAAAATGGCAGTCATTTACATAACCCTTTTCAGACCCACTGCGTGAGGGAGGGGAGCCAGTAGGAACCCTCACAGTCCGACAACCACGGGAAAGTCAAGGGAGAGCATTGCCAAACATAAATCGCGACACAGCCCTTGTCGCTCAGTTAATAAGTCACCTCCTCTTCCTCCTCCTCTGTTCCTGCCAGTAAACTGAACTGGGCAGGCCTTGCTATTTTCCTTATAATGCCTGCTGATGAAATCGCCTCCCCAAAGCAAGCTGTCATCAACTCAAGCATCTCCAAAAGGAGCTACAGAAGGTGGTCTCTCTCTCTGTCTCTGTCTCTGTCTCTCTCTCTCTCTCTCTCTCTCTCTCTCTCCCCTGCAGCTGGGAGAGAAAAGCCACTCCGCATGAAAAAAACCAAGTCCAAAAACATAGATCTTGGTCTTCTGGGCCATATGTAGACTCATGAATATTCATTGATGTTCCCAGCTAGTCTTAGTTAAAATAAATCTACCCCTCCCTTTGATGCATTTGTTCAATAAGAAGGGATGTGGTGGGCCAGCAAGTTAACTCATTGGATAAAGGCCCTTGCCACCAAGCCTGAGAACCTGAATGAGTTCAAGTTCTCAGACCAATCTGGTGGGAGGAGAGAATTGACTACCAAAGCTTGTTGTCCTCTGACCTCCTTGTGCACACTGTGGCAAGTACACACACAAAGAGACAGACACACACAGTAGGTAGGTGGGTAGGTAGGTAAGTAGGTAGATAATAGATAGGTAGATAGATAGATAGATGTAACTTTTTATTCTCTCTCTCTCTGTCTCTCTCTCTTTCTCTCTTTGGTTTTTCGAGACAGAGTTTCTCTGTATAGCCCTAATTGTCCTAGAACTCACTCTGTAGACCAGGCTGGCCTGGAACTCAGAGATCTGTCTGTCTCTGCTTCCCAAGTGCTGAAATTAAAGGCATGCACCACCACTGCCCGGCCTGTTTTTGTTTTTTGAAGCAAGGTCTCACTATGTAGCCTTGACTGGTCTGGACCTTACTACATAGACCAGGATGGCCTCAAACTAACAGAGATCTACCTGCCTTTGCCTCCTGAGTACTGGGATTAAAGATATGTACCACCAAGCCTGGTTTAAAAAAAGAAAAAAAAAATTAAAGAGTTGTGAGATTCCTACAACTTTTGAGATGGTGGCCAGGTCCACTAAAAAGAATTCTTAGACATGCCTGTCATGTTCTCCCATGAGAATGTTTTGTTTTGTTTATAAATGACATTGTAACTGATGTCTCTACACTTTCTTTCTAATTTTTGAGTTATTTATGGTGTGTGTGCATACCCGTGTGCACATATGTGCGTATGGGCATGCACACGCCATGGCATATGTGTAAAAGTCAGGTCCATTTTCTCTTTCCACTTTTACATGGGTCACATGGGTCACAGGGACCATACTCAGGTCTCCAAGCTTGCAGGACAAAGGCCTCGGCCCACTGATCCATCTTCCACCTTGCGCCTCTTTCTCTATCATATCACATTCTAGTTTGCACAGGCGCACAAGAGAAGCCTGAGACTCCACCAGCTTCATGAGCACAACTTGAAAGGCTCTGCTATTGATCAAGGTTAAGCACGTTTTTCCCCACGGCACGGCCTGCCGCACCACACAGAGTTGGTGAGGAGTGAGCATGCGCAATCACCCCCTTTCCCTTCTCTCTTCATTCCCTAAAAAAAAAAAAAAACCTGCTATCCCAGCTCAGCTCGAAAACTTCCCTTCAGGATCCTTCCAAGGGATTCATGAGAAAATTCATCAGTAATAAAGTTCCTGTTACTTCCCGGTTGCTATAATAAAACACCAGACAAATGCCCCCTAAGGAAGCAAGGATTTATTTCAGCTTGTGGTCAAGGGGCCTTACCATCTATTGTCTACCAGGCAGGGAGGGCAGGGCAGCAGGAGCTTGGATGGTCACATTTGCAGGAAACAAAGAGAGATGGATGCTTGCTTTCACCTTTTCTTCTGACAGGTTCCCCAGCATGCACACTTTCTAGTAGATTTTCCCACCTCCGTTAACCCAATCTAGATGCACCCAGGGGCTTATCTCATCCATGATTCTAGATCCTGTGGCATTCCCAGTCTATTAACCACTGCGGCATCCTCATCTCTTTTGCTGTGTTTACCAAAGATCTCACCCCCACCCAGGGTGAATGGCCGGGGCAGCGGGCGGTGCAAAGTGGAAGAGCAGTGACTACTGGTCACCAAAAGCATATAGTGTGGCAGCAGCGTGCCGAGGGTGGGGGTACCAGGCAAACACTAGTATTGAGTTTGATCCTCAGAATCCATGTAAAAAAGTCAGACACGGCGTGTGCTTGCCATCCCAGCACTAGGGAAATGGAGGTGGGAAGATCTCTGCAGCTTGTTAGTCAGCCAGCCTAGCCTTGTATGGGTGAAGTCCAGATTCACTGAGAAAGCCTGTCTCAAGTACAAGGCGCACCTGAAGACTGGCACTCAGTGTGGACATGCAGGCACACATGCAGGACAGCGGTGGAGGGGGTAGGGGGTGGGGAGGCTACGATATATTCATCAAGTCCAGCCTCACCCAGAGTCCCATTTGGGATATCAGTAGCTTTGCAAGATCTAGCAGAGATTCGAATTAGTCAGTCATCAAGTATGAGGCCGGCTCATTCTAGGGACTTCTCAGGTCTTCTCAGAAGCAGCAGCCTCCACAATGTACTTCCCTTCCCCCTCCCCTAGCTCACGTGCTTAGACACACGGTCGACCCGATTCTGAGAACTCGGTGGATTGGTTTCCGTGACTGGCATGTGCGGAGGTTTGAATGAGAGTGGACTCCACAGGCTCATATGCTTGAATGTTTGGTCCACAGTTGGTGGAGCAGTTTAGGAAGGATTAGGAGGTGTGGTCTTGGTGGAGGAGGTGTGTCACTGGGAGTGGGCTTTAAACTGTCAAAAGCCTATGTCATTCCTCGTTAGCTGTGCTCGCTTGCTTGCTTGCTTGCTTGCTCACTCTCTCCCCCTCCCCCTCCTCCTCCCTCTCTCCCTCCCTCCCTCCCTCTCTCCCTCTCGCTCTGTCTCTCCTTTCTGGCTGCTATTTCAACGCATAAACTCTCAGCTATTGCTCTAGTACCATGCATGCCTGACTCCCTGCTGCCAGTAAGATGTCTTGGTTGTGGCATTTTGTCAAAGGGATGGGAAAGTAACTAAGACAGCATGTAATCACACTGAGCCCTTGGAGTAATATCCTTCCCTCTCACACATTGCTAACCATTCTTTCCATCTTCACCAGTCAGAATCCTATCATCTAAAAAAAAAAAAAGAAAGAAAGAAAGAAAGAAAAATAAAGCAAAAGAGTCCACCATCCATTGGTTAAATACATTCTTATGATGGGCTACTGTGCAGCCATTAAAAATGATATTGTAGAAGAACGAATGATGATGACAAGGAGGAAGGTTCCAGATTCATTTACTCTGTAAAAATGTCAGGCCACAGGCCCACAGTACCTCAAGGCACAAACTCATCTTGAAGATATATTGAAACTAGACAGAAATGGTCATCTCTACAAGGTTCCTGCTCACCTTGGTCTGTTTTTTAATGTTCTACAATAATTCTTCTTGCCATTAAACGAACACCAAATGAAAATATCCTGCCTATTATGTAGCCCTCCTTCCCACATTTACATGTTGAAATCCTAATTTTCTAAATGTGACTGTCTTCGGGGCCAGGCCTTTAAGGACGTAACAAAGGTAAATGGGTTCATGTGCAGGATCCTAACACAATGTGACAAGTTTCCTCATAGAAGAGAAAACAGAAGTCATCAGTCAAGAGTGCCTACTGACCTCATAGAGGACCCAAGTTCAGTACCAAGCAGCCACATTAGGTGACTTCCAACTACCTATGACTCCATTTCCAAGGGATCCAATGCTCTCTTCTTGACTTTGCAGGCACCCTCAAACAAGGAGCACACACATACACACAAATACAAAATTTAAATAGACCAATGAAAATTTTAAAAAAGGAAATGAGGTCCCAGATAACTTGAGCCATGAACAGTGACATCAACACACAGGCAAGGAACAGTGACATCAACACACAGGCAAGGACAGGAGCCTTCCAAGCAAACATTACGAACATCTTGGACTTAACGCCAATGCACCTTATAAAATCTTTATTGTTTGAGACCTGAGCCCACCGGGAGGTGGTGACACACGCCTTTAATCCCAGCACTTGGGAGGCAGAGGCAGGCGGATTATTGAGGACAGCCTTGTCTACAAGTGAGTTCCAGGACAGCCAGGGCTACACAGAGAAACCCTGTCTCAAAAAACCAAAAAA
>NW_022196911.1:95196419-95219688 GCF_008632895.1 Mastomys coucha | reverse complement strand
AAAAAAAAGAGAGAGAGAGAGAGAGAGAGAGAGAGAACTGAGTCTGTGGTATTTTGTTATGGCACTGAGCAAAGACACTGCCTGTCTTTCAAAGGCCAGCTCGAGTGCTAACCCTTCCAGGCTTACATATTCATGGCTCACACTTAGAACTGATAGCCCAAGCGGACCTTTCCCCACATAAGTAAGCAGAGAAGAGCTGCTAACTGTGAAGAACAGGCAGGCATTGCTCCAGGCAGGACTCAGCCGGCTAAGGTAGCCTGGAAAGGTAAAGGTCGGATCCAAGTTTTTGGGATGCTGTTGAGTGCAGAGCATGGGGCAGGGAACTAGTCCTCACTTGGTGTTATCCATAGTGAAGCATCTCAGATTGGATTCAGCCATCCAGTTTTCTCCCCATCTCTCCTCAAATGCCTCCAGTGTGTAACAGCAACTGAGCTGAGAAGCTAAGAGAGAGAGAGAGAGAGAGAGAGAGAGAGAGAGAGAGAGAGAGAGAGGAGAAACTTGCCCACTAGAAGGAACCTCAGGAAGAAACTTGCCACCTCAGGAAGGCCAGCTGGCACATGATACTATGATGTAAGGTTCTTTTGGGGGCTTTAAGGGGAAAGCCCTGGACTCAACACCAGCACTAATTTTCTATGGGGCTTTAAGCAAATTACAGGTATCTTGCGGCCTCTACTTCCATGCCTAGAAATAGTTACAGAAGAATGTGTTGCAGACTGTCATCTGGGGCCACCATCGGTTATTTATACCTAGTTTCTGAATGTAATAATACACATATACTGTAATCCCAGTGTAGAGGAGGCTGAGGCAATAGGATCTCGAGTTCAAGACCCGTCTGGGCTACAAGGTAAGTTCAGGACCAGCCCGGGACACAGAAAAACCCTCATCTCAAAGAAGAAACAAAACAGGGCTGAGATTGGAGCTGAAGAGCAGAGCGTCTTCCTAACCTGTACCCAGGTCAAGTTCTAACGCAAAAACACCTAATCCTGACAAAGAGCAGCAGCCTTTGCACTGAAGAAGGAAGTGAGAATAGCTCCCATGGGAGCTTGCACCCCACTGTCCCTGGCCCTCACCCTTGGGGTGAATATGGATGGATGAGCAGAGAAACACATCAGGTTGGGTCAATAGCAATAGTATTAATGGCAGCCCCAACCCCCTCCCCTCCCTGGAATTCAGAGCTGGCCTCATGGGGACCTCTTCTAACTTCTGGTTCTTCCTAAGGCCTCTTCCACCAGACAGAGCTCTTGGGAGCAGGGAAAGCTATTCATGGACCTTTTTTTTTTTTTTTTTTTTTTTTTTTTTTTTTTTTTTTTTTTTTTTTTTTTGTAAGATCTATGAGACAAGAAATAGGCTTCAGAAATGGGTTCAGCTGATGAGTTCAGCTGTACTTCCTCACCCGAGGACACAAGTTCATTCATGAGCGCCTCTCCATGAGTGAGTCCAGGTCTGTGACATAATATCATTTGAGGTTCTGGCAAATTGCAGTATCTTAGCATGAATTTTGTCTCTTGCCTTTGATACAAGAGACAAGATGTCTGTGTGTGTGTGTGTGTGTGTGTATGTGTGTGTGGTGTGGTGTGTGTAAAACGATGAAAGAGAATCCACCTTCAACATAGATCAAACCCTTCATCCTTTTCATCCCCAACATTAGAGACCCGAACACAATTGTCGAATTTCTTCTCCAATAGATGACCCCTCTGAAAAAGGAAGAAAGGACGAGAGTCCCTCCTTGCTGATACAGTTTGCTACAAACTGTATGATCCTGGCAGGTGGCACTGTGGGGCCTCCATGAGGAGCTCTGAGTTGACGCTCTAGAGCTCACCCTGTGCAGCGAGGAGCCAGGGCTCTGCAGGAAAACCTCATCTTCCTGAGCAGGTCAGCAACCCGGGGAGAAGGGTAAAAGAGAAGAGTTACCCAGGAGCCACACCCAGGGGCCCCTGGGGCCTTTGTAGGATCAATAGCCCATGCCAGTAGATCTCCTGCCCCAGGGCCTTGTGGGGAAGCCACCTCTGCTCTCCTTCATCCAGGGAGACAAGCAAAGCTTTCCAGTCACCCTTTTTCTCACACAGCTGCCAAGCATTAAGGTCTCTCTATGGGTGTCTCTGTCTTTTGAATTGAGAACATAAGTCCCTGTCTCCAGGGATTTCAGGCCTAGTAGGAGCCTAGGGACAATGGTGTCCTTTCTTTCTCAACTCTACCTTTATCTCCCACCCCACCCTCCCAGACAGGGTTTCTCTGGTATAGCCCTGACTGTCCTGGAACTCACTCTGTAGACCAAGCTGGCCTCGAACTCAGAAATCTGCCTGCCTCTCCCTCCCAAGTGCTGGGATTAAAGGCATGCACCACCATTGCCCGGCTCTACCTTTATCTTGTAGCCCTGGCTTCAAGAGGTAAAATAAGCTGGGTTGAGTCAGCATAGAAAAAAGTACTGGGCTGACCATTGGCAGCCATTTTAAACAAGGGTGAGCTGCCTTCTTGGTAGCCACAGGCCTCAAGTAAGCTCCGTGGAGCACTATTCAGGATCGTACCACTAGTAAGGCTGAATATGTTACCCACTCCTAGAGAAAAGGAAGCGATGCCAGGAGAGGAATCTGCAGGCAGCCGAGACAGGTTTCTGATAGGTTGTCATGTAGGGGATCTGAGGGATCTGGGAGTTTGGGGTCTCCAGCTCTGGGATAGAGGCCAGGGAGGGTGAGTGGAGAGGTTAAAACAGGTTGCCAAAATAATACCTGCAAAACACATCCCAGCAGAACAACAGCTTGATACATCTGGCCTGGTATGACCAAAGCAAGAAACTCAAATACTACCCAGGTCCTACCTGGTCAACACAGATACCAAATGTTCATATCTGCGGTGTTTGGTTGGTTGCATTTTGTTTTATTTTGTTTTGTTATTGTTTATGTGTTTGTTTGTTTGTTTTGAGACAATCTCATGTAGCCCAAGTTAACCTTGAACTTACTATGCAGGTTAGGATAACCTTGAACTCTGGATTCTTCTGTCTCTACCTCCCAAGTGCAGGGATCACAAGTGTGCACCTCCACGCCCAAGTGAGACCAGAGTCTAAGGCCCCACCGTAGTATACTTCATCATCGGAAAAACCTTTAATTCTAAACTTTGTTCGTTCTCACATGCAGGCTTGGGGGCATGATCCACACCTGCCAAGGGATGGGGTGACAGCCTTGGGGATATGATCCACACCTGCCAAGGGATGGGGTGACAGCCTTGGGGATATGATCCACACCTGCCAAGAGATGGGGTGACAGCCTTGGGGGCATGATCCACACCTGCCAAGGGACGAGGTGAGGTGAACTGAGATGGGAATGTGGGTGCAGGAACAGCTTTGAAAGCCATTCTGTTGTGTTCTATGGACCCTTCTAGCTCAGCTAAAAATGGCCTCTTCCCATAGGGAGGGACACCAACCCATCCACCAAACTTGCAACCCAAAATTTATTCTGTCTACAAGAAATGCAGGAACAGCAGAGTAAGGGAATGGCCAACCAACAACCGGCCCAACTTGAGACCCTTCCCATGGCCAGGCACCAATCCTTGACACTATTAATGATACTCTGTTATGATTGCAGACGGGAATCTAGCAGGTTCCGTCCTGAGAGATTCCACCCAGCAGCTGATTCAGACAGAAGCAGACATCCACAGTCAAACAGTGGACGGAGCTTGGAGACTCTTACGAAAGAATAGGGGGAAGGATTTCAGTCTCCAAAGGGGATAGGAACTCCACAGGAAGACTAATAGTCAACTAACCTGGAGCCTTGAGGGGTTTCAGAGACTGAAGCACTAACCATAGAGCATACACAGGCTGGACCTAGACCTCCCCTCACATATGTAGCACATGGGCAGCTTGGTCTTCATGTGAGTCCCAAACAACTGGAGCTCTGGCTATCCCAAAAGCTGTTGCCTGTCCGTGAGATATGTTCTTTTAGCTGGGCTGCCTTGTCTGTCCTCAGTGGGAGAAAATTTGCCTAGCCCCGAGGAAACTTGATGTGCCACAGAGGGGGGATTATCAGGGGCACCCCTACCCACTCAGAGGGGAAGGGGAGGGAGAATAGAGGGAAAGATTGTGGGAGGGAGTAACTGGGAGGGGGGCAGTGAGTGGGATGTAAAGTGAATAAGTAAGAAAAAAGAATATTCAACTCTGGGCTCGAGAGATGGCTCAGTGGTTAAGAGCACTGACCGTTCCTTTGAAGGTCCTGAGTTCAAATCCCAGCAACCACATGGTGGCTCACAACCATCCGTAATGAGATCTGACGCCCTCTTCTGGTGCGTCTGAAGACAGCTATAGTGTACTTAGATATAACAATAAATAAATCTTTTAAAAAAATTCAACTCTGTTATATAGAAGAAATTAAAAATATGAAACTAAAAACAAAAACAAAAACCAAAAAAAAACAAACAACAACAAAAAGCCTGAGGGGCAAGCACAGCCTGGTTTTACCTTTCGAGTCCTGCTCTTGGGTTGTCTATCTGATTCAGAGCCACGGCATCTAATGAGAATTCAAGTGACGGGCGAGATGCTCGTGAAAAGCAGAGAGTGAAGACAACACTTGCACACAGGGTCATTGGAGGGAACACACAACCACACAGATTGACTGTGAGAAGCTGACAATCCAGCTTCCTGGTTCAGTCCCAAGGACAGGAACATAAACATGGACAGCTCTCACTCCAGCTGTGGCCCGTGGGCATTACCTGTGGATTTAGTAGAACTGCAGACGTCAAACAGCTGCACCAGGCCAGCTGGGGTCTCTAAGACCCCAGGTGATTCCTGCACACACTAAACTCTGAGAAGTTCTGGGAGGATCATGGTTCTTGCCTGGACACTGGAATCATCTGAAGAGTGTTAAAAGCTAGTGTTGCTAGGGCTGGAGAGACGGTAAGAGTACTAACTGCTCTTCCAGAGGTCCTGAGTTCAATTCCCAGCCCTCACCCATCACATAGTGACTCACAACAATCTATAAGGGGATCTGATGCCCTCTTCTGGCACGCTGTGTATATGCAGCAGAATGCCCATACATTAAATTAATTAAATTTATAATGTCCAGGGTACACTGAGGATCACACTGATTGATTGATGTTGATTGACAGTTTTACCTCTAGGGGTTGAGATATAAACTCACCTTCTAAACTAAGGCTGCGCTATGTAGGTCAAGCAAAGGTCAATGGTTCGTGTAGTCTGAGCTACACCTTTGAGATCCTCTTTCCAAAAGAGGAAAAAAGAAAACTGAAAATTGAAACCCAGAGTAACTGAGCATGGCTGTGGCCCCAACTTCTGGGAGGTGAAGGCAGGAATTCAAGGCCATCCTCAAATACATAGGCAGTTATCAGTCAGCCTGAGCCATGTAAGACCCTGTCTCACACATGCCTTTAATCCCAGCACTTGGGAGGCAGAGGCAGGCAGATCTCTGGGTTCTAAGCTCGAGGCCAGCCTGGTTTACAGAGTGAGTTCCAACACAGCTAAGGCTACACAGAGATACTCTTGTCTCAAAAAACCAAATCAAAACAAAACAAAAAACAAAAACAAGGAATGTAGTTCATTTAGTAATAACTTACCTAAAGTCTCATGGCAACTGAATGACAATTGGAGGGACTTACGCCAATACCTGCAACTCCAGGCTCCTCTTCAATGGGATCTATTGCCCTACAGAGGAAAATGGAGTTGAAGAAGGAAGCATTGGGTCCCAGAAGAAGAATTTTGTGGATATGAGTGACCCTTAGATTCCTGACAGGCTTCCTGGGTGGACACCTTGCCTTCTGAGGCTGTAAGTTCCTCAGAGGCTGGAGATAAGACAGGACTCCACTTACTTATCATAGCTGTTCTCTGGACAGGAGGAGCCTGGCCCTGCCTTTCCCACAGTACCCCCACCAGCTTCCCAGAGACACTGAGCACCTAGGGACTGTCCCCCTCTCAGCCCCACAATTCTCAGAACTCAGGTGAGGTTTCTAAGCCCCCACACCATCAACTCCCGGCTCCTCTCAGAAGTACAGGGACAGGCCCAGTTCTCAAGTCAGTAACCACGGGGAGGCTCGAAACTTGCAGGGCCCAGAGACTCCCTTGAGACTTGTTTTTGACTCTCTAGTCAGGGCTTTGGGAGGAGGGGATGTTTCAAACCTGTGATTGTCTCAGCTTCGTACTTCTTCTGGTGTGTTTTTGAAGTGGCTTTTTGTTATTCTGCCTTGAGTCGCTCATCTTTCTCAGCAGCTGGGGGAAAAACTTCTGCCCCTGGCAGAGCCCTTGGATTCCATGTAAACAGCTTTCGAGGTGGCTAGACCGGAGCTGAACAGATAGAGAGGGCTCGGACCGGTTGCATCCTTGAGATTAAACATTCAATATAAACATTCTTGTGTTCGAGGCAAGTGATAGGGACAGACACAAGAAAGCAGAAAGGACTCTCTAGGCACACAGTCATCCTAACACTCTATGATTGGTCAGTGCAACTGTTCTGCAGGCAAGACCAGGCAGGCATGCGGTGAGCCTTGGGGTTGTGAGGAGCAGATCCACCTGCAAAGAGCCTTTTTGGTCTCTCTTTGATCCTGAAAATTGAAGCGTTGATCTCTAATTGCTTCATCCAATATAGTAGCCACTAACCACAGACAACTACCGAATGGTCACAAAAGAAGCTAATGTGACTAAGGAGCTAAATTTTTATGTAAATTTCCTTAATTTAAATGAAATTTACATAGACACAAGTAGTAGACATGTTAACAATGGCTCAAAAAACGGCAGAGTCTATACACTATAGCACAGGCTTGTTTGGAACTCCCCAAAGCTTGCCTCAAACTCACAGTAATCTTCCAGCTGAACAATGCAAACTTGTGCTTGGAGGCACTGAAGGGTCTCTCATGCCTGGACAGCACTGCCAGTGGTTCACAGGCTTTGAAATCACTGCAGCTGATTTGAATGGGATTCTGATGTCAGCCAGGTTGGACCCAAAGGCTTCCTTTCCCAGCAGCTCACCCAGCCCTACCTACTATGTGCTCATTTGCTCCCTATGGTTTTCAAAAAAATGTAAGCATTGCAACACTTACAAAAGTCTTCGGCATCCTAAACTTTCATCATAGAAAACTGAGAACAGTCAGAAAAACAAGAAGATCAAGGGTTAAAACACTTATGCCTCTACCTGTCCAGCCGTCTTCTCATGGGTCTGTCTAAACCTTCCACTGACAGTGGGCTGTGCTATGCTGGCTCTTTTATTTATAATCTTCTAAAGGTTAAATTTATTTTTAAATTTCAATTATAATCTTTTTTAAAAAAGATTTATTTATTGATTTTATGCATATGAGTACACTATGTCTTCAGACGCACCAGAAGAGGGCATCAGATCCCATTACAGATGGTTGTGAGCCACCATATGGGTGCTGGGAATTGAACTCAGGACCTCTGGAAGAGCAGTCAGTGCTCTTAACCACCGAGCTATCTCACCAGCCCTATAATCCTTTTTTTTTTTTAAAGATTTATATTTATTTTTATTTGTGTATGTTTGTGGGTGGGGGCTGCTTTCAGATGCCAGAAGAGAGCATCAGACACTGCCCGTCAGTTAGCAGTTAACACAGGTGCTCAGAACTAAACTTAGGTTCTTGCCAGAAGTAGCAATCGCTTGTAAGCCTTGAGCCATCTCTCCAGCTAGTGCACTGTCTGTTTCGTGAATGTTCTTGTCATTCTCATTTGATTAACCAAGATTCTTCCACCAGCCAGGTAGCGGTGCACACCTTTAACCAGGCACTGAGAGGCAGGGACAGGTAGAACTCTTGAGTTGGAGGCCAGCCTGGTCTACAAAGTGAGTTCCAGGACAGCCAGAGCTACACAGAGAAACTCTATTTCAAACACACAAAGAAACCAAGTATTCTTCCCCCACCAATTGTAATAGTTGCCTGGTACTCTATAATGTATAGAAAACATAATTTATTTATCTAAGTCCACATTAATATTGCCTCAATTATGGTCTCATTTAAAAAAATCATTGCTATGAAAATAACAATATCAGTATCTTTGTGAGGAAAAAAAACCCTATTCACTAACCCTTTAGGAGAAAGGAAGAGAACTAGACCAAAATAGTACAAAATTCTAAGACTTCTGACTATTTGCTAAGTCACTCTTGAGAAAAGTTGAACCTGTTCATATTCCTACGGCAGAGCATGAGAGCATCTTTGCTGGGACTAAAGGCGTGCGCCACCACTGCCTGGCCTGTTCATATTCCTACGGCAGAGCATGAGAACATCCTTGCTTCTACATGCTGGCTTTAGAGCCTGGCAAGATGGCTCCCCTGGGAAGATGCTTGCTTGGTCACATTCTACATAAAGTCACCTTCAGAGATTGCTACAGGAAGGTGCTAAGCATGGTAACAGGACTGATGGACTGATGGACTGATGGACTGATGGACTGTCTTCTGTATTAATCATGGCTCCTTAAAAAAAAAAATTGACTTATAAAGTTATTGTGCCCATTTGATAGATAGATAGATAGATAGATAGATAGATAGATAGATAGATCGATAACATGCATGCATGCATACATACATACATACATACATACATACATATATACATAGATACAGTTTCAGAAATCACAGATAGGGTGAAAGCCAGGGAGATCTGTGTCCTCTGGGCCTCTAATTCTGGGCCCACCTTGTTGGCAGCACCAGCCCTACCCAATGGGAGGCTGTGCTGCAGAGGTCTTTGGGAAAATTCCTTTCATCTTGCTGAGTCTGCAAAGCATAGAGTGGAAAAATGGCAGTAGGAGATGGTGCACAAAGGACTTTGCTAAGAGCAACAATAATAGCCAGTCACTAATTCATGTTCAAGTAAGGCAACCCTTGTCTTCTGTCTCCCTGAGTCTCTGTGTCTCTATACACACACACACACACACACACACACACACACACACACACACACCTGAGTCTCTGCAGCCCTGCCCTTTGAGGAGTAACACAAATCCTAGAAGTTGACCTTTTACTCAGAAACTCATTGCAAATCCAGTTAAGGAACTCACCGGTCTCTGTCCCCCGGAGCAGGAGGTGAGAAGGGCATGGTAGTCACCTGACCCTTTCCATGCCTTGACTTCTGTTCTCTTGACCCCCAGTTCTGCCCTATGACATCAGTGACAGGTGACATTCTCCTACCTGCTCATGCCTGCCTTCACCACTCCCTCTTCCCTGCTCTGTGACGCATGATGTCCCTGGAGAGTCCCCCCACATCATCACAGAACGAAAACAAAAACAACGAAGAAAAATACCAAATCTTCCTCTTACCATGCCTGCCCCTTCAACCATGGCTGGCCCACACGATGGGGGCCCTTTGTTCCAATACTAGAAATGAAATCACTTCTTTTTTTTCTCTCTCCCTCTCGTTTCACTTCTGCTATTTACACAGAGGTGCCTGTCAGAGACCTCAGCACTGAACCTATCTTAATTTTAATTCAAGTTTATTTTTAGAGCTCTCAGGGGTTGCTACAAAGTGCCAAAGGGAGCTTGTGTGAATCAGTCCAGAAGAGTAAGGAGCCAGGAGAGGATTCTAGAACCGTAGAGGTGACCTGCTCTGGGCCAGGTGTTCGTTCCCCTAGCAGGACTTCATTTCGTCCCTGTGGTGTTTCTAAGACAGAATCTTAGTCTGGACTTCATTCTCACAGATGATGAAACTAAAGTCCTGTGCACTTAGTGACTTGGTCAAAGCCAAGTGCTGAGTGTCAAAGACTTGGATTTGAAACCCAGCCTGACACTAAAGCCAGAGTTGGGCTGATGAGATGACTCAGTGGGTAAAGGTGATTGCAGCCAAGCCTGACGACCTATGTTCTATTCCTAGATACCCCCATAGAGGAAGGCGCAGACTCTTTCCTCCACATTTGAGCTGTGGCACATAAACATGGGTGTGTGCACACACACACACACACACACACATTAAAAGGGGGAGGGGTTGCGCTGACCCCCCCAAACCTGTCACACTATCCCACGCCTCCCTCTCCTATAACTCACTGGAATTTACCTGAATTCATCCATGCCTTCTTCCCCTGTGTGTCCCCATTAGCTCTGCCCCAGCAAACTATCTCCTGGACTTTGTCTTTTTCTGCTTTGAAACAAAACTAGGACCAATCACAGAAGGCTCTGGAATTTTAGGGTTTGGTTTAATTACCCCCACCTCCCATCTAAAAGGGCTGCTTTCCCCTGGAACACTGTTAGGAAAGAGGAAGAATCCCACTGACCTTGCAGCTCCAAACCGCTCCCGATATTCAGGGTCCCTAAGCCAATACTGCCCTACCTACCAGTTGGAGACAGATGCACACCCAGCAAGATGGTTGAGCGACCCAACGGAAATAATGCTTTAGCTATTTTTTCATGGTGCTGTGACAAAACACCTGATACAAAGAACTTAGGGAAGGAAAGGTTTATTTGGGCCCACGGTTTCAGAGAGTTTCCGCTGAGCGTCATAGGGCTCCGGCTCCGAGCATCCGAGCAGGATCCCACAGCGGCAGGAGCGAGTGGCAGAAGGGAAGCCATTTGCAGGGGAAGCAGAGGGGAGGAATACCAATGCTCTCCGGACTCTCCCCTTTCTTTCTGTTCAGCTGTGGGGAAGAACCCCAGCTTGTGAGCAATACTCCTATTGAGGGTGGGGCTTCTCTCTGTTAATTCTCTCTGGAAACGGCCTCACAAACACAAGGGGAGGAGTTTCCAACCAATCTCTTAGGTGATTCTAAAGTTGACAGGGCGCCACCTATGTGGCCAGAGCCTGCGGGAATCAGAAGAGGGTATTAGATCCTCTGGAATAGAGTTATGGAGAGCTTTGAGCTACCGCGAGGGTGCTGGGAACTGAAGTCAGGTGGCGAGAGCAGTAAGTACACTTAACCATGGAGCCTGATCTCTCTGACCCCTAAATTTAGAATATTAACACTCTTTGGAGATAGATAGGTAGGTAGGTAGGTAGGTAGGTAGGTAGATAGATAGATAGATAGATGCATGCATACATGCATACATACTCCCCACACACATACTTCTACCCAGCAGCCTGTATATCTCTGCTTTGTAATGGCTTTTGTGAGCAGCAGCCACAGGCCACAGCTTACTCTAGAGTGTACACCACAGCTGTGCTATCTCCTGTGTAGGCCTGAAGGGGCTCAGGATAACTTGAGTGAAGAATTGGGGTTAATGTGTAGTGGGGCATAGCAGGAAGACACAAACCATGGGCCCACCCCAGGTTTCTACCTGTCAGAAGGGAGGGGAGTCTGGAAAAAACCAGAGATGGTCTTGAAAGTGTGGGTCCCTCTACGGAACATGAGCCCGATGTAAGATCCACTACATGTTCTCTCTGCCTGTCCCTTTAAACGACGTGGAGCCACAGCAGGCATCTGTGTTAAGCCTTAAACCTAATATTTGAGAGGAAGCTATACCCTAGTTTTCCCCAGTACTCAGGGTTAAACTCAAGCTCTTCTTTAAGCTAGACAAGTGCTCTACCGCCAAACCAGAACCCCAACTTTCTTCACAGTTTTTCTTTGAGACAGGGTCTTACTAAATTGACCAAGCTACCTTTAAACTCATGACAACGCTTGTACTTGGGATTTCCAAAGCGCAGGCCTGTGTCACCAGGCTTACAGAAACTACTCCTTGGATCAATTCAATCTATTGCAATGATCTGTTTTTCCCAACTCCAAGATGGGGGCCAAGTAGGGAGGGGTTTCAACACATCTACACTAGTGTTTACACATACAATCTTCTCAGTTGCTCTTCTGTTTTTTGTTTGTTTGTTGGTTTGTTGGTTGGTTGGTTTTTTGAGACAGGGTTTCTCTGTGTAGCCTTGGCTGTCCTAGAACTCACTCTGTAGACCAGGCTGGCCTGGAACTGAGAAATCCCCCTGCCTCTGCCTCCCAAGTGCTGGGATTAAAGGCCTGTGCCACCACCGCCCAGCTAGAGCTCTTCTTCTTTGTTTTAAAAGGCTTTGTCCCAGAAACTATAGATAGAAGACAGATGGCCAGTTCCCCAAGGCTGAGAGCAGAGGAAGGTATCAACAGGGAATTTAAGGGTCCTGGGGAGGGCAAGGTAAGAAAGCTGCAGAGCTGCATCTTGCGTCTAGTAGTGTTATAAACGTTCAGGGAAGGGAGGTGGAATGAGACAGAAGCCCTAGAACGATATACTCGAATGAGTGACGTTTGCTATATGTAAATTATACTTTAAAATTATGTAATAATTTTTTTCTCCAAGCCACATTTTAAGAAAGCTGTGGGAATTTCAAAAGGAAGTATATTAAGGCTTATAAATTAAGTTCCTTTGCTGTGACATTTAGGGCGAGACAGGGTGGCAGCCATCTGCTGTTTTCCTGGTTGTTCATCATCACACTAGGAGCCTTGCTTTCCAACGTAGGGAATTTCCTTGTTTTTATTCCTCCTCACCTAGAGATCAAGAATGCCTAACCTCCCTGCCCACAGGCACGTGACCAATCCTCCACCAATCAGAAGCTCGTTTGCAGATTTTGCTTAAGAAATGGGAACTAAGGTTTGGATGCTCCTGCCGCGCACGGAGCTACGTGATTTTAGCTTTGGGGCGTTCAGTGGTGAAATTGAGTTCCTTGTTTAATGATGGTGTCGGGGAAAGACCTGGATGGGGGAGTTCCATTCTCAGCCCGCTGCTTCTGGCCGTGAGCCTCCTTTGGGAAAGTCCTTAACTTCTCTAGTTCTGTATTTCCTCATCTCTAGAATGGGCACCACGACGCTGACTTCACAGAGTTGTTCTGAGACGAAATGATGTGACGGAGTAAGTACGAACTCCCATCCTTGCTCAGTCTCTCAGATCCTGGAAATGGGTGTCCTGCTTCTCCCTCTGGAAGCTCCCTGAAGACCAGGCTGTTTGAGTCCTTCATCCAAGCTTGGACAAGTATTTCAAAACAGAGTCTCTGTGAGAGCTTTGCTCATTAGCCAAAGCGGATGTTGGCCTTTGGAAGCTGGGGCCAATGACTATGCATGGAAATATTCTTCACTGAGTTTCCCTCCTCTGCCTACTTCCTCGTGAGTTCTAAGTGGCATCTATCTGAGGTCAAATCTATTGAAATGTGCTTCAGCTTTAACTCTAGGTGCCTTTTGGTTGAGCACCAAGAATAAACCTAGTGCTATGTAAGAAACAGATTAGGTACCCAATATGGAGGAGGAGAAATACCAAGACAAGCCTGGTACCCAAACCTCAGAAGGTGACAGGGACGTCCAGACAGCACTCTGCAGACGTGGGGGCTTCCAAAATTCTTCAAGGAACTGGGAGCTCTTTGAGCTGGATTTGTTTTTTTTTTTTTTTAAGTGTGTGAGTGTTTGGTCTCCATGCATGTGTGTCATGGGCATACCTGGTACCTATGGAGAACTGAAGAGGGTATCAGACACCCTGGAAGTGGAATTACAGACACTTGTCAGCTGCCACGTGGGTGCTGGGAAACCGAACCTAGGTCCTCTGCAGGAACAGCAAGTGCAGGAACTTACTGAGCTGTCTGTCTCTCCAGCCCCTTTAAGTTGAATCTTGAGTAACAGGTTAAAAGATGACAGAGGGGGGAAGGAACCAGAGAGAAAAATGTGTAGGAGAATTGCAGAAAGATGAAAACGTGTGGGGCCTTGACCTGGAAGAGTTAGAACACAAGCAGATGCAGTTGGCAGGTCCCAAGCAACAGCTCCGGAGCGTTCAATGGGCGGAGCTGAGAGGGGCTTTGGCCGCCATGAAAGGTTGCAGGGGAGGAAGAAGCAGACAGGGGAAGGAAAGGAAGGGGGTCGGGAGATTTCCTACATGTGCATCATTGGCCTCCTGACGTCTTCAAAAGATCATCAGTGGGGTCACCAAAGAGAGAGACCAGACAGGACAGACAGCCATTATTCCCTACCCCAAACCCCTATCCTGTCCTTTAGAGAGGAAATGACTAACAGAGAGCTGGCTGACCCATCTCAGATGAGACCCTGAGCCTCTTCACTACGGCAGACAGGACCAATTCAACAGGTGCCAGGACACTCTGGCGTCTACGTCAGTCACCAGCTGTGCGGGATGGACACCCTGGGGGTGGGGAGTACAGACGTTGGCTTTCTAACACATCGCTTTGCCATGAGATCAATCCCAGCATTCCCTCTATTGTCCTCAGAGTTCCAGTTCAAACGTCCAAGCTAAGGAAGGGGCTTGCCACCTCTCTAAAATAAAGGTCACCTTAGAGGTCAAGAAAGCATTGATGCAAACCTTGGGTAAGCCCCAGGACTGTAACTTGGAGTTGTCATGACAACAGGGCAGGGGAGCCAGATTGACTCTCTCCTAAATGGCATGAGGTTTAGATGAGTAACTCTGAAAGAAGTTACTCACCCCTGTTTTCCTATTTACTATCTTCAGACCCCTCCTCACCTGTCCCCCATCCCTCTCCTCAGGGACCTTAGCAACTTGAAAAACACAGACACACACGCTTCCTCCTCTCAGTGTCCAACGTGAACCCTCAGAGCAAAACAGGAAGCGTCTGCCTGCCAAGGCAAAGCCATTGTGCTTTCTCTGTTCACGTGTAGACACAGGAAACCACTACCCAGTCATGGCAGCAGGTGTTGGGCGACCCTAAGCTTCCAGCCAGCCTGTATCCTGCCCTTCTTCCCTCTCCTTCCTCCTAGAGAGTGCTCTCTTTGGGCAACTCGACTCACCTGGGCACTGTTAGGAGCGGGTGTCCTGATCACCTTAACTTAGGTGAGAAGACTAATTCATTCCACAAGATGGTGGCCCAGGGTCTGGGCTTGGGTCTTAGACTGCACAAAAAGGAGAAAGCCTGCCGATTGCAGATGTTCATCTCCCCTTGTTTCCTGCTTATAACTGCAGTGTCACCAGCCGCCCCCAAGTGCCTGCTGCCATGACTCCCCCAACCAAGATGGACTGTACGCTGCAACTGTGAGCCATATTAACCCTTTCTCCATTGTCCTTGTCAAGGTGTTTTCATAACAACAGCAGAAAAACAACAAACCAACTGACACTTCCTCTTCACAACCCGGCAGCTCACATCGCTCGGTCCTTTCCCATTTGGAGGCCAGAGATCCTACTGAGACTTTGAACCCTAAAAAATGATCATCGTCCAAATACAGTTTCTAGCACTAGTCAGGCAACATAAGAGTGTACCTGTGTGGAAATTTAGCTTCTTAGCTCTTTAGGGGCACAAAATTCTAGGTAAGGTCTGAGATGACTCTCTCCCAAATTCTGCTGTCCCTAAATGTATGCCAGACCAGCCTGTAAGGTTGCCTAGTCCTGAAGCTAAACGGACTGTCTTAGTTCAGGTTAGTATTGCTATGAGAAAACATGAGCAAAAGCTATTTGGTCGGGAAGGTTTTATTGGCTCACACTTCCATGTCATGGTCCAATATCAAAGGAAGCCAGGGCAGGCACTCAAGGTGAGGCAGGAACCTGGAGGCAGGAGCTCATGCTGAGGCCATGGAGGAGTGCTGCTTACTGGCTTGCTGAGCCTGCTCCTTATATCAGCCAGTGTTAGATGGAGATTAGTCAAGGCTGCATGAAAAGAAGAGAGAAGGTCCGTCACAGACACAGATGGAAGCATGTGGTCCTTGGTTAGGACTACAAAGGGCAGTAGTCTCTCTGAGAAAAAGACTGTCAACCAAGGCACAGGGGGTTTGAGGGCTTTATAGGACAGAAGAGGAAACTTTTGAGGTTGGAAAATTCCATCTGCAGATCTGTTTCCTCAAGTCTCAGAGCTGTAAATACCAACAGAGGTTCTTATCCATTAGTGACATTCTTGTCAGGAGAATCCCGGCTCCTGACTACCTGCAGATGTTAGCAGTATATTCCTGGTCCCATCTGGAGTTTCTCAGCTCTCCTAGGGATTTTAGGTCATTAATCCTTCACCCAAGACCAGCAGTCCAGGGGCAGCACTACCCCCCACAGGCCAATCCGATGGAGGCGTTTTCTCAACTGTGGTTCCCTCTTCTCGAATGACTCTAGTGTGTGTTAAATTGACATAAAACTAGCCAGCATACTGGTGATTCTGGAGTGAAATCAAAAGGAACTTGAAGATGGGGGTAGAGATAGAGGTAAGGGTAACCCTTACCTCTATCTCTACCTGGGGGGATTAGAAGACATCAGTTAACATCAGTGGACAAGTGGCATTTGAATGCTACATGGAAGAAGGACAATAGAAAGTTTCTACAGACCTGGCTCCATCCAGAAGCCTCTGCTCTGACTCCTCTCCTGGGACTCTTGAAGTCAAGGACCTTCTCCAGGGGTCTCAAGACTTCTGTGTTCCTTTATACTAAATTAAGTTTTCTTTCATCCTGTGAATAAAGTTCTTGGTGAGGTGTTTGGGTGACATGGCCCATAAAGATAACTCCCAGGTTCCTGGTTCCTGGTTCCTGCTCACACTCTGAACCCTTTGCTCCTGGGCAAAACTTCCCCTACAAAACAATGACACACATTCTCAGAGAACGGGGGAGAGGACAATACGCCGTGTGTGATGCAGAGAGAGAGAAAGTCACCAGTGGACCTAGTCCTTTCCGGCCATGCTCTGCATCAGCAGGAGCTAGCCTGACATAAGGAGAAAAAGCCCCTGAGCTTGGAGCTAAAGGTCACATCGCTTTTAAGTCTCAGTTTCTGGAGCCACAGAACAGAAAGTTACACGAACACGGCAGCCTGAGAGTTTCGTGTGAGAGAAGGTCATGGAGTCCCAATCACTCACTCCATAAACTTGACTCTATCTGCAGCCCCCAGCTGACCTTGAACTTGTGGCAGTGGAGAATGTGCTTGAAATACAGAAGCCAAAGAGAAACCTGGAAATGTTACTTGTCACTGGTTGGAAGCCCTGGACCATAGCTGATGGACACTAGATTCTAAGTACCCCCAACACTCCCCAGAGTAGATGTTCATAGTTGCTGGATGATGGGTGGACAGACGGACATGGACTGGTGCCTAAGAAAAGTCTAGCATGTCATCACTCACCCCAGCAGCCCAGAGAGCTTTATGTCAAAGACACAAGCCAAAGCTATGTCATGTGCCAACCACAACCTAGCCAATGGGCAGTTATCAAAGCCAGAAATCTGGCCCAGAGGCCATATCACTCTAAAATGAGGCCAAGTTAAACTATGTGGTGCTCTCTGCCCTTCAAACTGCCAACTTCAGCATCCCTTTTGAAGCTGACTGAGTGAAACTCCTGACCATAGCATTTCTTCTCGCCACTGCCTTCCTCCCTCACCTGGACCACTCCCTCAGCTTTCTAGGTGCCCTACCTCCCATAGGAGTCTTGATTGGACTCCTACTGTGCCTAAGCTATGCCAGGCTCGTCCCTAGCTAACTCCTGCAATGTTATGATGCAATATTGTCTTTCATTATTTCCTAAAGATCATAAAATATGTAATATATAAAGCCATAAAAAAATAATGTGATGAAGACTTTAGTTCATCATAAATAAAACACAACCAGTGTCCTTCCAAGCCCTTCCCAAAATTAGGGTGAGCCTGTTTGCAGGTGCTGTTCATCTCTTCATATTTTTTGCAAGTAATTGTGTCTTGTCCTTCACCTCACTTTGTGTTCCTTGTTTTTTTGGTTACAGAGTCTCACTCTGTAAAGCTGCCAGGTCCAGTTGTAGCAATCCTCCTGCCTCAGCTGCTTCATCTTCTTCCCCTTCCTCCTCTTCCTCATCCTCTTCCTCCTCCTCCTCTTCTTATTCCTCTTCCTCTTCCTCCTCCTCCTCCTCTTCCTCTCCCTCCTCTTCTTCCTCCTCTTCCTCCTCCTCCTCCTCCTCCTCTTCTTCTTCTTCTTCTTCTTTTTCTTCTTCTTCCTCCTCCTCCTCCTCCTCCTCCTCCTCTTCTTCTTCTTCTTCTTTTTCTTCTTCTTCTTCTTCCTCCTCCTCCTCCTCCTCCTCCTCTTCTTCTTCCTCTCCCTCTTCCTCTTCTTCTTCTTCTTCTTCCTCTTTTTTGGTTTTTTGAAACAGGATTTTGGGAGCTGGTGAGATGGCTCAGTGGTTAAGAGAACTGACTGCTCTTCCAAAGGTCCTGAGTTCAATTCCCAGCAACCACATGATGGCTCATAACCATCTGTACAGTTACGGTGTATTCATTCATATTCATAAATAAATAAATAAATTTTTAAAAAAAAAGAAAAGAAAAAGAAACAGGATTTCTCTGTATAGCCCTGGCTGTCCTGGAACTCACTCTGTAGACCAGGCTGGCCTCAAACTCAGAAATCTGCCTGCTTCTGCCTCCCAAGTGCTGGGATTAAAGGCATGCACCACCACTGCCTGGCCTTCTTCTTTTCCTTGTATGTATACAGCATTTTGCCTCCATGTATGCCTGCAGGCCGGAAGAGGACACCAGATCTCAGATCTCATTATAGATGGTTATGAGCCACCATGTGGTTGCTGGGAAATGAACTCAGGACCTCTTCAAGAACAGCCAGGGCTTTGAACATCTGAGCCATCTCTCCAGCCCTCCTCTTCTTCCTCCTCCTTCTTCCTCTTTTAATAGTTTATTTTTATTTCATGTACATAGGTGTTTTAACTGTATATATGAGGATGTCAGATCCCTTGGAACAGGAGTTACAGACAGTTATGAGCTGCCATGTGGTTGCTGGGAACTGAGCCTAGGTCCTCTGGAAGAGTAGCCAGTGCTCTTAACTACAGAGCCATCTCTCCAGCCTCTGCCTCAGCTTCTTACTGCTAAGATTACAAGACTGTACTAGAACCTTCCATTGATAAGACAAGATCTATCTTTGTCTATCTTCTTCACTGTGGTAGACTGGATATACCTCGCCACCATCACCCACAAAGATCATATGCTGAAGTTCTGACCCTACAATGGCTTGATTTGAAAATAAAGCTGTTGGGGGTTGGTTCTAATGCTTTGAATTAACCCAGCCCCTAAAATTGAGAATCTTCGTGTCTAAACACTGAAGATCCTTGTTCCCAGTTGCTTTTTGATCAATCAATAAAGAATCAATGGCCAATGGTTGGTCAGGTAAACTGAGGCAGAACCTTTAGATTTGTGCAGGCTAGGAACTGGAAGAGACGGAAGGAGAAAGAATCAACATGATTCGGGGGGAGACATCAGATTTATAGTTGCAAAAGGAAATCATCTGAAATATAGGTATGAAAGAATGCGGTCTCCAGAGGGACTGCCTAGAAGTGTCTTGGGCAGCAAAGACTGGAGTGGGGGGACACCCAGACGAAGCCAGGGAAGCAAAGATAAAATAAAGAATTAGAGGGCATTAGGCCATGAGTACCAGAGAGAGATGTGTGCTAGCCACGGGGAGGATTAGAACTGCCCAGCCTTTGAGCTAGTCAAGGCATATTTAAAATTAACGTGTGTGTGTGTGTGTGTGTGTGTGTGTGTGTGTGTGTGTGTGTGTATGTGTGTGTGTGTGTATGTGTGTTTGTTTAATTCTCTAATCCAGATAGCTCTTGGGCAGTTGTTCGGGTGCGACACATTAGGAGCACAAAGCAGTTTAGCTAACTATCACTACATAGAGCCTCTAAGGAAGTTATTTAAATTAAATGCAATATAGAGTAGGGTCCTGATTCAGTAAAATTGGTATGTGAGCAACATCACCAGAAACTAACCCTACTGGCCTTTGCCCTGGGACTTTCACCCTCCAGAACCACAAGGTGATATATTTCTGTTGTGTAAGTCACCCAGCCTGTGGTATTTTATAGTAACCGTCCAAACAGACTACACGCTCCGCGTAAGTTTAGCAAGGCCAAGGATCATGTGTGCTTGTCTTTGGAACAGTACAGTCCATCACCATGCCTAACACATAAATGCATGTCAAATATGTGTTGAATAAATGAATGAATGAATGAATGAATGAGATAATTACAAAAATAAATCATATAGGGTTCTGGGGTGGACAACATGGTTTAATGGGTAAAGGCGATTGCTGCCAAACCTGACAACCTGAGTTCAATCCCAGGAGTGAACCTGGTGGGAAGAGGAAACTAACTCCTACAAGATGTCCTCTGACCTCAACAAGCATGCTGCGGCACATGCCTTCACACAGCTCTCTCTCCCTCTCCCTCTCTCTCCCCCTTCTCTCTTTCCCTCCTCCCTCCTTCCCCCTCCCTCCCCCGTCCTTTCCTCTCTCATTCCTCAATATGGAAGCTCTCAGCTACTGCTCTTATACCTTGCTTGCCCACCTGCCTCCTGCCATGCCATCCCCCACCATGATGGATATGGGGGCTCACCCTCTGAAACTGTGAGCAAGCCCACAATTAAATGGTTTCTTTTATAAGTTACCTTGGTCATGCTGTCTGTTCACAGGAATAGAAAACTAAATACAACAAATGATACATGCCTCTCCCTCCCCCCAGAAAAAAACCCTTGTAAACAAATATTTATAGCGACAATACTTATGATAGCTAAATAGTAGAAACAATCCAAATAGCCAACTAATGACAGATAAAACAAATGTGGTCTAGCCATACAATGGAATAGTATTCAGCCATAGAAAGGAATGGAGAATTAAGACATACTCCATATAGACAAACCTGATTAAAAGAGGACAGATACAGGCTGGTGAGATGGCTCAGCAGATAAGGGCACTGACTGCTCTTCCAAAGGTCCTGAGTTCAAATCCCAGCAACCACATGGTGGCTCACAACCACCCGTAATGAGATCTGACGCCCTCCTCTGGTGTGTCTGAAGACAGCTACAGTGAATTTCGCTGGAGGGAGGTGGGGCCAAAGTTCAATTCCCAGCAGCCACACACATGATGGCTCACAGCCATCTGTACAGCTATAGTGTACTCATACACATAAAATAAATAAAATAAATCTTAAAAAAAAAAAGAAAGATTAAGTCTGTAGGTTTAGGTGGGGAATGCTCCAATAGTAACACAGAAGAGCCTGGCTCCTCATTCCCCAGCCAGAAGCTGCAAATGTGGAAATTCCTAAACCCATCAAGAATAAGGGAAAGGAGGCAGACAGATGGACAAACACACAAAGAGATAGATGGAAATAGAGCTAGAACTAGTGATACATAGATAGATGGAGAGAGAGAGAGAACGAGAGAGAGAGAGAGAGAGAGAGAGAGAGAGAGAGAGAGAGAGAGAGAAATAGAAAATACCTGATGGAATAGTGTTTGGGGAAGCTTGACAGTTTCATGGTCCCTAGACTCTCAAATATCACAAGGAATAAAAGTGGTAGAATCAAATATCATGAGGAATAAAAGTAGTAGTATCTATACACACCACTAGGACACAGTTTGTCAAGGATGCATAACTGTGGTAAACCAAGAGAACCCCACGGAAAGTAACGAGGCTTGAGCCAGGATACTGGAATTCTGCCCAAGACCATGAGAGATGTCATTCACAGGACACACAGACAATGTCAGCAAGATACAAGAATTGAGTTCCTCTGAGAGAACTCCCAAAGAATATCATCATTTGTCTTCAAGCATGGTTACCTAACTGGGGAAAAAGGGAGACCCAGAAGCAAGGACAGCTACAGAAAGCAAGGGGATACACAAAGAAACCATTAACTCCCTTCTCCTCAAAAAAAAAAAAAAAAAAAAAAAAAAAAAAAAAAAAAAAAAAAAAAAAAAAAGAAAAGAAAGAAAAAAGAAAAAAGAAAAAAGAAAAAAAGAGGACAGATACAAGGGTTATATTATGTCTATGTGCATTAATCAACAGAAACAATTCTACAGAAAGAAAGTAGGTCTGTGGCTAGGAGCGGCTATGTGCACAGGTGGGAAAGACGTGGGAATCATCAGAAATACAGGCAGAGGAAATCTGGCTGAAACATGATTCAAAATTTACCTGCCCGGTGGTGGTGCATGTCTTTAATACCAGCACTTGGGAGGGAGAGGCAGGTAGATTTCTGAGTTCAAGGCCAGCCTGGCCTACAAAGTTGAGTTCCAGGACAGCCAGAACTATACAGAGAAACCCTATCTCAAAAAACAAAACAAAAAAAATTTACTGTGGTGAAAAATGCTGTGACTATATAAACTATATATATATATATATATATATATATATATATATATATATATATATGAAATGTCTACTTTAAAAGGGTAAATGTGCGGACTAAAGAGATGGCTCAGCAGTTAAGGACACTTGATGAGGAGGATCCAGGTTTGGTTCCCAGTACCCACACGTCAGCTCACAACTGCCTATAACTCCAGTTCCAGAGAAGCTGACGCTGTCTTCTGACCTCCACAGGCTGTAGGCACACAGATGGTACACATAAAAGCATTCAGGCAAACACTCATACACATAAAATAAAATGAAGGAATCTTTTTTAAAGGTGAAGTTAGATATGAACTATATCTAAACAAAGCTGCTGCTGTCTTTTAAAAGAAAGAAAGAAAACACAGACGAATCCCTTTCTTTCAACCTTCAGTATATCCTCATGGCCAATTCTTCCCAGAAGCTAGAGGGAAAGTTGTCTGGGAAATGTAGTCCCTATATGCCGAGCAGAACAAGGGTATCAAGTGAGTGCTTAAAGGGTTATGTAGCTTCTGGGCTTTGGACTCAGTTCCTCATGGCAACTGTTTTTAACTATTTATTTACTTATCTTATGTATATGAGTACATTGTCACTCTCTTCAGACTCACTAGAAGATGGCATCGGATCCCATGACAGATGGTTATGAGCCAACATGTGGTTGCTGGGAATTGAACTCAGGACCTCTGGAGAAGCAGTCAGTGCTTTTAACCACTGAGCCATCTCTCCAGCCCCATTTTTAACTATTTAATACAGAAGCAAGGCTAAGTCATTCTGAGTTCTGTGTCGGGTACAGTCTCTCACTGAATTGTCTACAACCAGTGGTTAGAGATGAAAATTTACAGGTGTCTCTCCTGAAAATGGAACATTTAGATATTTGCTCTAGAACTCAGTGCCCCCCATCCCCCGCAGTCCCCACATGATCTCTATGCGTGCTTTAAACCCATTCTTTGGACTGGGGAAGTGGCTCAGTAGCTCACAGAATTGCCCCACAAACATGAGGAACTGAGTCCAAAGCCCAGAAGCTACATAAGCAGCTTGGCAGTAGCATGAGCATCCATCATTCTAGCATTCTCCCAAAGAGATGGGAAGTGGAGACAAGAGTCCCCACACCCAGAAGGCCAGATCACCTTAGTATAGAATGCGGCACACGACAAAGACATGGTGCCTCCAACAGAATGGAAGAAGGCTGACACCTAAAGTTGTCTCTCATCTTCACACGTACAATGGCATAAAATTCCCACATTCATGCATATGAATGCACACATACACATGTGTACACACATCATATGCACACATGCACAACAATTAAATATATATGTATACACATATATATATATATATATATATATACA
>NW_022196911.1:95189724-95196409 GCF_008632895.1 Mastomys coucha | reverse complement strand
ATATATATATATATATATATAGAGAGAGAGAGAGAGAGAGGTCTCCCTGTGGGATAAACTGGGTGTGGTTACACAGAATAAAAAATAAAATAGTCCAGGCATGGTGGCACACGTGTCTTTTAATACCAGCACTTGGGAGGCAGAGGCAGGTAGATCTCCATGAGTTCAAGACAAGTTCTAGGACAATCAGAGTACAGACAAACCCTGTCTCAAAAAAATAAAATAAAAAAATAAAATAAAATAAAAGCTCTTCTTAAGGAACCCGTTTGGATAATGACTTGGACTTGATGCCCTTCCTCTCTGTTAGTTGGGAAAAGCCTAGGGGCTCCAGGTACCCTCCTATCTAGCATCAAAGTACTGTGACGTTTGCCTTAAGTACTAAAAACAAACACTCAAACTTTCACTTCGTGACTGAATCACTGGAGCCTTGCTGGCTGGACCATCCAATGGACCTCACCCTGCCCGCGCAGAGGGTTGTCCAGGCTGCCTGACGGCTGCTGGGACAGCAGCCGCTGATCAAGTCCATACTAAAAGGGAGACATTTATTCAAAACCAAGAGAAGGATGCAGTACATCTCTGGCTCCGAAGCCTCAGCCCACCTCACCCCACAGCAGTCACCCAGGAGCTCAGCAGTCACCCAGGAGCTCGGCACTCACAGAGAGCAGCTCCTCCCTGAGACTCTACAAGGCACTACCAGGGGCTTTCTGAATGCAAACGACTCAGTGATTCAGGATCCTATGATCTCTGAATGTGGTTATCAGTCTTTTTATACCCTGTGGCCCAAGAAGACTCTGAGGGGTGGGGCCGGGGTGGGAGGGGCAGGGAAGAGGGTGGCTTCTCAAACAACTTAAAAGGGGCTCTTACCACTTCCTCCACAGACAGGGGTAGCTGGAGACACAGAGAGAGACACAAGCACAGCCTTCCTGTGTGACTTCAACTGCCCAGAAAGCATCATGGATCCGGGTGAGTAAGCTTTCTCATGAGAGAAGCCAACTTTTGACGCAAAGCCAGGCTCTAGGCAATGAATGTGGGTTGGGGATAGGGGTTATGAGGGGGAGCTTCCAGAGAAATCGGAGCAGTTGATGTGAACTGGTGCCTGCTTTCAGAGAATGCCATCCCATTGGCCCAGAGAGGATGTACCTGCTCTTTCAGACCCAGGGGAGCGAACAGCTGTGGAACCAAGAAGGACACAGGAATAAAGCCGGGTCTTCTCAGGCAGAAGGGAATGAACAGCATAGCAGACTGACCTTGTTGACCAGGATAGAACATGGTCTCAGCTGGTAGTGATGGGTGATGTTCTCTGGCACCTCTGAGGACAAGGAAAAATTCTCCTTAGAGAGTTCAGGACACCCTGCTCCCTTTCTGGGTCCCTCCTTTCTCTTCCATTAAACCAGGATTTGAATCTCCATGCCCATGGGGTTATGAAAAAAGGGTGAATTGATGGGAACTGTGCTGTGCACCGGGAGATACAAATACAAGCTGCCACCTCTGCCTCTTCTTGTTTCTGTCTGTCTGTCACCTGTCTGTCTGTCTCCTCTGTCTCTGTGTCTGTCTCTCTCCCTCCCTCCCTCCTTCCTACACATCCCAGGCTTTGTGCCTCTTGCAAGTTAAAGGATGATCGACTGACATAAAATTGAATGGCCCAGGGGGCGTTCCACGGAGAGAAGCTGTAGCCAGACCTCCTAGCACAGCACAGCCCTCTCTATAACAAGCCATTCTTCCAGCCGAGCCTCAGTGTCTACTATAGCAAAGTGCCAAGGGGAATCCCAGGAGGCGCTGAGTGGTAGACCAGCTCCAGACACCCCAGTTACACATCTTAAATCTCGGCTGCAGAGTCAGACCTGGCTGGGGCTCAAGGGGCCAAGTTCCTAGAGGGTTCCGCTCACCAGCAAGTAAAGCAGCACTGCGGCCTCAAAGCCACAAAGGTTTGACTTTAAAAAGTGAAGGTTCCCTGGTGCTGCCCTCACACCCCTCCCAGCCACACGACAGCCAGCAGCATCTTTATCTCTGCCTCTCCTCCCCAGCATGCATTGCACCCTGGATCTAGATCCAGCTGGGGAAAGTATATAGTGAGGACCACCTCTGTTGGCTATGAACTCATGGGAAGCAGAATGTTGCTCTTACACCTCTGCCTCTCAGATATTTTGGGTATAAGTAAAAAGTGTTGATGGGATGGATGGATGGATGGATGGATGGATGGATGGATGGATGGACGGACGGAATCAGCCTCTCTAAGTATATTTTAGAGTTCAAATATCTATCTATTCCGGCTTCTCCTCCCACCCGCCTGCTTTCTAAGCCTGCACCCTAGGTATCCACCTCCACCAGCCATAGTCCCAGAGAGCCCACACCATCCACCAAAGGCCTTCTCTGCCTTCCTAAAAAGTGGCTCCCAGAATAGAGGAAAGGTTCTGAATTTACAGCACTTGCCAATTTCCATAGTGTAAATTCTACCATCCCAATTGATCTTAGTCAGCCCATTAAAGGTCTAAACGCTTTAACACAAAAAGGAGATAGATACCTACCTTCCTTGGCACTGGGATACTATAGAGTCTCTCCTGAACTAGGTTTGGGGATGCTAAACTAATGACTTTGATACAGGGGGCGGGGCAAA
This sequence comes from Mastomys coucha, assembly GCF_008632895.1. Classification (NCBI taxonomy): domain Eukaryota; kingdom Metazoa; phylum Chordata; class Mammalia; order Rodentia; family Muridae; genus Mastomys; species Mastomys coucha. Next base: position 95,193,795 of record NW_022196911.1, on the reverse strand, counting down.
CTCTGGTCCTGGAAGGGATGGCCTTGCTTTTTTACTCAACTTAAAAAGCACCGCAATAGCTAACTCTAAAATGCTGGTGTGAGGGGAAACTGCTTAAGAACCTTGGCTCAAAACAGACTCCAGCGCCGTTGGAAGGACGGGTGGGCCACAAACTATCTGTTTTTCACTCTTCGTCTACCCAGCAGGGACAGGAGGTGGGTGAGAGGGGCCAGGTTTCTGTTATACAAAATGAAAAAGTCCAAACCAGGGCTGAGCTGGCCTCTTTCATGATTTGAATGAGCAGCTCTGATGTGCCCTTCCCACCTTCAAGAAATGGGACCACAGATCTCAGCACAGTTTCTCAAAATCAGAGGGGGGGAGGAGGGAGGGAACTGAACCCATGAGAGACTTGTGTCTTACAACCTAGCCATAGATAGTGGCAGAAAGGAATTCAGCGTCAGACTCTTGGGGCCCTCCAGAAACCTGGCTGTGGAGGACAACACTGGAGACCAGGGTAGCCAGGAGAAAACTCTCCTCTTCTCATGGCATTGTCTTCCAATCATCTGTGTCGCTCATTGAGAATTTTTTGAATACAAAGTCTGGTGGGGAGAGTAACGTGTATGTCAACACACAACACCAACAGTGAGATACAGCACTCCCCGAGGAGGTGTGAGGACAAGATTCAAAAACAAAAAGCAAAGCTGTGAACATGTGTCCGGAAAGCATTGACGTTGTATTTTGAAGGGTGTGTGGAAGTTGTCAAACTGAATAAAGAAGGGCCAGGATGTGGCCGGACCTTCAGACTCTACAGCCTTAAGCCAACAGAGTGAAGGAGGGACCTGAAAATCAGGAACATGATTGATATACAAGCTTAGGCTACACCTAAGTTTGTAGCCTCAGAACTAGAGTTTAAAAGCTGGGTATAGCAGTATACACAAGGTTTAGGGAGGCAGGGATCATAGGGCTCGCTGGCCAGCCAGTCTTCAGAATTGGCCAATCCAGGTTCAGTGAGAGACACTGATGTCAGCTTCTGGCTTCCGTATGGGTATGCACCCACACATACACGTGCACACACCTTGGGCTCATAGTCAGTCAGCTCTGTTGAAGGTAACAGAGCAACAAGAAAGGGGGAAAATGTTGGCTGAGGGGAGTCAGGGAAAGTAGATGTGCCAAGAAGCAAGCTAGGCTGGGGTGATCCTTACAGCTCTGTGTGACAGCATCGGGGAGTCCGTACATGATCCTTAAAAAAAAATAAAAAATGGGAGCCAGCAAGGTTCCCTGCCCTTTTCCAAATAGATGGTCAAATCGGATGAAATGTGTCTTCTGGAAGGAGTGGGGGAACAACAGACCCTTGTATCAGGACAGAGGGACCAGCGTCAAGAGGCAGAGGTGTGGAAGCAACAGAAATGAGTGGCCAGAGACAGTAGAGAGAGCAAGAGTTGCCTTGATCTGTGGAGGACCCTCCCCACGAAAGGCTCATCAGGAATGTCACATGACTCATCCATGAGAACCCAGGCTAGATATCCCCTTCCTATCTCTGATCTACTGTTTAATAGCTATGTGTGACTTAGCTTAAATGAATGACTTAAGATCTCTGGGCCTCTGTTTCCTAGAATACAGAAGGAATCACAGTCAGTAACTTACAAGATGTTACGAGGGGGAGAAGCTTAGGGAGGGGCCAGGAGTGAGGTTTCCATGGCCAGAAGGCTGGGTGCCCTTAGGGAAGCCTTGTGCTGACTCGAGTGGGGCTGACTGTCACGGCCTTACGGGGTATCCATGAGGACCGGGATAGCAGTGCCCGTCTCACATGTGGACAGTGCACTTCACTGAGACCTCAGTGAGTACCAATGGTATTGCTGAGTGACAGAGCTGGTGCCCTAGTAACAAGACCCCACCAGCTCTCCCATCCCTGCCTCCTCTCTGCTCTCTGGATCCCTGCTTCATTCAGCCTCTGCCCTCCCTCGTGTCCCCTACAGTGGCTGAGAAAGTCCAGAGAGGAAAAACGATTGAGCTGTCTCTTGAGCCAGATGATAGGCAGTCATGGTTTCCTGGGCAGTCTGGAGGGACTGGGGGAAGTGAGCAGATGGGAGTTTTAGGAGAAGGCTTCCCAGCAGAGGGATTAGGGGGTAGTTGGAGTAGAGGAAGGGAATTGGGGGGTAGGGGGAGTCAGGTTAGAGCAGGAGAGAGTTGTGAAGTATCAGACTAGGGAGGGGAAGGCAGGGAAGTTAGGACGGTGCCAGGCTGGGGAGGGGAGGGCAGGGGAGTTGAGAGGTGCCAGGCTGGGGAGGGGAGGGCAAGGGAGTTGGGACGGTGCCAGGCTGGAGTACTAGGGAGTTTTCCTTTCATCATCATCATTCTGCAAACCCGAGAACTCAGGAAACACCCAACACCTCAGTCAACAGCTCCTGACCCTGGCATTCCCAACTGCTGTAGCCCCAGAGCGCTTGCTTTCTGACTATTGAGCCATCTGACTCACTGCCCCTGACCGGGTCCCTCTGTCACCACATGTTCAAATTCCCCCAAATGCTCCTTTTGACTGCCTTGAAAATGGCCTGTCCTGGATCTACGGGACCCTGGCTCATCCACCCCCAATCCCCACCCCATATCCAGCATCCCTGGAATGAGACTTCAATTTCATTCGCCCACCCGAGAGCCCCTCCCCCCACGGTGACTGCAAAAGGCCTAGGACAGGACCTAGAGCAAAACAGAAACAGTTCTTGTTCCTCAGGGGTTTCTCGCTGTCCCGACAGTCAGACTGGGCTTTCTCTACAGTAACTGAAAGCCGTTGAAAGAAACCTCGAACGCTGAACCCTGAAATGAGTCAGAGAAGGGCGGACTGTGCATCAGACCCTGAAAACCCGTATGGTTAAAAATGGACATGTGACCTCAAGCTCGGGGTTGAGGGGGGGATGCCAGGGGTAATTCAGTTAGAAGGAGGTATGTGAGAGAGATGATCTGTGAAGCCACGTGGCGATGATCCCCTTCCTGTCTCCAAATGTTCTAGTACAAGCTGATGATAAGGGAACGATGGTCCCCAGAAAAAGATGGAGCTGGTGAGGCAGGGACTTTTGAGTAGATGATTGGAGGCATGGGCCCCATGCTAAGCATAAGTGTCTCTCTCTGTTTACAGCTAGGATTTAGATTTATAGCTAGGGATTTAGGAGGGAGGTGCGATAGGAATAGAAGGCAGAGTTATGCTTTAGTAAGACGTGCTTACATAGCATGAAGGAGAGGGGAAAACGTTTCTCTGAGTGGCCAGAAGCCCTTCCTGCCTGTACTAAGAGTGACCAAGCTTAGATGCCACAGCCTGGAGCACATGTCGGGTACCCTGGGTGTTATGTAGCTCAGTCTCCAGCAGGTGGTGCTATGGCCAAGGACACACAAACTCTGCATTTGTACTCCTTCCCTGGCCTCCAGAGGGCCTGCAGCCTCTTGAAGATAGATACAGGGAGCAAGGTCCTACTCAGAACTCCAAGTCCCCACAGGGACTACTGACTTTCCTGTGGATCTGAAGAACTGGGATTCAAGAGCTGGAGAGGGGTGTCAATGGCAATCAAAGCAGATGGGGGTCTCCGGGTACGGGACAGGAGTATGTGGGGTGGGGGTCTAGGGGGACATAGATGTCTACATAAATTACTTTTCCAGTTGTCCTCTTGTTTAGCTGTCAGGAGAACATACAGCCCAGGCTGGCCTAAGGCTTAGCTCCAAGCAGAATGAGGAGCTGTCCCTGGCATATGCAGACCACTGGTTTGTGGTCTCTGTCTGCAGAGGATTCGAAAACAAGTTGAGGGAGAGAAAACAGATCCCCATTTCCTTAGCCCTTAGAACATCGAGGCTTCACATGTGGCTGTCCATGACCCTGGCCATCAAGGAATGCTCCCAGGCTGGGGGATCCTGCTACCAAGGCAGTGTTGGACATGTGTGCACACATCCGGACCACCACAGGGCCCTGCGTCATGTGGAATGGGAACGGGGGAACTCAAGATCCTGTGTGGGGCCAGCATCTGGAGGGGTTACTGGGGTACAGTGGATACTGCAAACCAGCAGCAGTCTAAACCAGCCAGGGCAGGGGGACGGGGACGGGGGGGGGGG
>NW_022196911.1:95183911-95189714 GCF_008632895.1 Mastomys coucha | reverse complement strand
GGACCCTTCTGCTTCTGTCCCAGACCTGGGAGTAGAACGGAAGGGAGGGAGGTGAAGACAGGGATGCTGGGCAGCAGGCCAGGTGTTCAAACACACAATCTGGTTCTGATGTTCTCTTTCAGCAAGCTCGAGGTGCCTGGAGCCTGGGATGAAAGTTCCCAGTGGCGCCCCCGCCCCACCCCCACTTTCCTTAATAACAGAGCATTTTTACAGGCAGTAACGTCATCTCCTTTGTCTCCCTCCAGGGAAACCCAGGAAAAACGTGCTGGTGGTGGCTCTCCTTGTCATTTTCCAGGTGAGGCTTCCTGCCAGGGCAAGAGCTCTGTTCCCTTCCTCCACACCCCCTCTCCGGCCAGGAGTGCTGGAATGTGAACAGACCTTTGGAAGGCATGGAAAGGTCTAGACACAAACCCACCTGCCGTTCATTAAGCTGACGCCCCCCCCCCCCGTGGGGGCACAGGGGGCATGCATTCTGTGGACTTCCATTGTCCCTCTTTAAATGAAATTCCAGGGAGACAGTAACCTACCCCCACCTTCATCTCCCCAGTTCCCACCTCCTCACCCAGGAGACAGAAAGAGTGTCTGGGACCTTAGACTTGTGCAACACAGGGCTTAAAGTGGGCCCGGTTTTGCACACAGGTACACACATCGTCTGTGAGCTGAGAACAGGACCCTCAGTCAGGCGCTCTGGCTACTCTCCAGTCACCCAGAGTTGCCTCCTCTTGCCTTTCAGCCCAAGGGTCTCCTGGTAATCTCATTCTGTTTTCCTTCATAAACTAGAAAAGCCTTGGCTTGCCTGTAGGGAGCGGAGAGGGAACGGGTGGAGCCCGGGATCCGGTGGATGGTGAATGGGAGGGGGTCTGAATTCTGCAGAGCGAAGAGCCCACTTCCCAATGCTCCGTTCTCTATCGCAGCAATGGAGACAGAAAGGGTGCCCCCACCAACCACCAGAGTCAGGAGAAACTCTTAGAATCGTTTCCTCGATTGCTGGGACTCTCTCAAGGTGGGGAGTGGGCACGGCCAGCCTGGAGAAGCAATACTTCAGGATTTAACTTTCCCCCAAGTCCGGAGGCCAGGGAGGCAGCTCTCCAGGAGCACGGGCCAGACGCAAGCCCAGGCTGGGCACTGTTCCCCAACCCTCCCCCCCTACCACCCGCAGCTTGGGCTGCGGCCCTTAGCCTGGCCCCTTCCCCACCACCACTCCCGCCCCTCCTGTACTGCTGGCTGGAAGGCCAGAGAAGGGTAAAGACATCTGTGGCTGGTTTTTGTCTTTCACTTGGGGGAAAGGGGGGGGGGTGTTCAGACAGGGCCGGATGTGGTGGGGCTGTGGGCTGCAGAGGCGGCAAGCTTGGGGGAAGGGGTGTTGAGCAGGAGGGAGAGGAGAAGACTGGGGGAGGGGGACGGGGAGAGGGGTGGGAGTACACCTCATAAAAGCTGGGAGTTCTGACCTCCAAAAGATCTAGAAGCCCTTAAAACCCTTGGGGCCTCAGACCTGAGGAGCCAAGCGCAGCCAACCTCTCCCAGGGCCCCCAGGCAGCAGTCACACCTTGACCAAGGAAACAAGGTTGCTATGGACTCTTCTTCTCAAGTTAGCCATGCCCCAAGAAAAGGCTCCTGAACACCACTTTGCCCTTATCCTGTTGACAGGCTCACAACGGTGGTACGATCAGCGGATCGCCACCGAATGGCTGCAAGTCTCCTACCCAGAGAAGGAACCATGAGCTTTCCAAAGTGGGCCTTCAAAACAACCCCACCCCCTCCCACCCGCGGTGGTCCAGGCAGGCAGGCGGCAGGCACCCCTCCATTGATAAAAATCACAGCAGCTGCTGAACCTTCCCCCACGCGCACCCCGCAGCCCTGTAAAAGGGCTAAAAAAAGCCCAGAACAGCTGAGCCCTGCTGATTGGGATCTGCCGGAAGAGAGGCAAAGAGGTGTGGGAAGAGGGTGGGAACACAGAGGGAGAGTGGGGGAAGAGAACCGCTTCCTTCCAGGGCACAAGCCGCCATAGGAAGGCAGTCACATTTACCCACAAGCCCCGCTGTCCAGCGGTACATCTGTGCATATGCTGAGTGTGGTGGGTACTATGGAGCCGTGAAAATCTCCATGCCTCTCATCAGTGGTCCCTCAACTGAAGTTTATTCCTACTGAGGAGCTTTGATCTTCTTCTTTTCTTGCTTCAGACCTTCCTCAACCTTGACCCTAACATAGGGTGGTGTTTTTTTTTTTCCCCTCGAAAGCTGAGGAATCTTGTAGCCCCACCCCTCTAAAAACTCCTCTGGGACCTAAAAGACACACTTTCCCCCACATCACAGCACTGCCTCAGAGTAAGATAAGCCCTCTGTAGACAAAAAGGGAACCAGAAATCAGGGTCCCGAACCCCACAACGGTCTAGCACAGGAGTCGCTATTTGCCTCTGTTTCCCAGACACGGAGAAGATGCGTGTTTTCCAGCTCAGGGCTTAGCAGACCCCAAAGCCCTAGACTATCTCCAATCTCCCATCAGTGAGGATGAGATGGGATGTCCCAAGAGTTGACAAAATCAGACCTTTGCTACTGATGAATAGAAATGTAGAATTTCTGGTCCTGCCTCAGTCTGGCCACCAGGACATTCATTTTAACAACATCCTCTCTGAGTAACTCATACTGGTGCTAAAATCATTATTTACATTTTTTTTTGTTTTGTTTTTGGTCTTTTTAAGATTTATTTATTCATTTAACATATATGAGTACACTGTACCTATCTTCAGACACATGAGAAGAGGGCATTGGATCCCCTTACAAATGGTTGTGACCCATTATGTAGTTGCTGGGAGTTGAACCCAGGACATCTGGAAGAACTCAGGTTCTTAACCTCTAAGCCATTAACCTCCAGCCCCTATTTAGGCTTATTTTATTTTATGGGTATAAATGTTTTCCCTGCATTCATATGAGTGTGCCCTGCTGCCTGAGGAGATCAGAACTGGGCATCAGAACCCATGGAACTGGAGTTACCGATGGCCATGAGGCACTGTGTGGGTGCTGGGAACTGAACAGGCCTTCTCTAAAAGAGCAGTATGCGCTCTTAACCCCTGAGCCAGTTCTCCAGTCCCTCATGCTCAGGCTTAAGAGGTGGATTTCAAATCAAAGACTCACTCAGGGTTTGAGGGGAAAAATCTATAGTCTCCCGGGCTCCTTCTTCTGAGATGCTGACCCAAAGGGTCTAAGGTCTGAGAGTTTGTAAGAGAACCAAAGCCCCAGGCACTGTCCTGACTGTGAGACCCAGACGGCTACCTCAACAGGTGCTTCCTTCCTTCTCAGGTGTGCTTCTGCCAAGATGAAGTCACGGACGACTACATTGGTGAGAACACCACCGTGGACTACACCCTGTATGAGTCGGTGTGCTTCAAGAAGGATGTGCGGAACTTTAAGGCCTGGTTCCTGCCTCTCATGTACTCCATCATTTGCTTCGTGGGCCTGCTAGGCAATGGGCTGGTGGTACTGACATACATCTATTTCAAGAGGCTCAAGACCATGACGGATACCTACCTGCTCAACCTGGCCGTGGCTGACATCCTCTTCCTCATGATCCTTCCCTTCTGGGCCTATAGCGAAGCCAAGTCCTGGATCTTTGGTGCCATCCTGTGTAAGAGCATCTTTGGCATCTACAAGTTAAGCTTCTTCAGCGGGATGCTGCTACTCCTGTGCATCAGCATCGACCGCTACGTGGCCATTGTCCAGGCCGTGTCAGCCCACCGCCACCGTGCCCGCGTGCTTCTCATCAGCAAGCTGTCCTGCGTGGGCATCTGGATGCTGGCCCTTTTCCTCTCCATCCCTGAGCTGCTCTACAGCGGCCTCCAGAAGAACAGCGGCGAGGACACGTGGAGATGCTCACTCGTCAGTGCCCAAGTGGAGGCCTTGATCACCATCCAAGTCGCCCAGATGGTCGTTGGGTTTCTATTGCCTATGCTGGCGATGAGTTTCTGCTACCTCGTTATCATCCGCACCCTGCTCCAGGCACGAAACTTTGAGCGGAACAAGGCCATCAAGGTGATCATCGCTGTGGTGGTAGTCTTCATAGTCTTCCAGCTGCCCTACAATGGGGTGGTCCTGGCCCAGACGGTGGCAAATTTCAACATCACCAATAGCAGCTGCGAGACCAGCAAGCAGCTCAACATTGCCTATGACGTCACCTACAGCCTGGCCTCCGTCCGCTGCTGCGTCAACCCTTTCTTGTATGCCTTCATCGGTGTCAAGTTCCGCAGTGACCTCTTCAAGCTCTTCAAGGACTTGGGCTGCCTCAGTCAGGAACGGCTCCGGCAGTGGTCTTCCTGCCGGCATGTACGGAACACTTCCATGAGCATGGAGGCGGAGACCACCACCACCTTCTCCCCATAGGGGGATCCCTGCCCGGACTACAAGGACCTCTCTGGGTGGGGGCTTTAATGTGGGGACTGAGCACATATGCAAAGACTCTCGATCTACCGAAGAGCTGCTAAGGGAAGAGCAGTTCTGGCCAGTGAGGTTGACATCAGGGCCAATGAAACAGCTCAACTCCAATCCATGCATACTACCTGTACTGGCTGGTTTTGTGTGTCAACTTGACACAGGCTAGAGTTATCACAGAGAAGGGAGCTTCAGTTGGGGAAGTGCCTCCATGAGACCCAGCTGTGGGGCATTTTCTCAAGTAGTGATCAAGGGGGTAGGGCCCCCTGTGGGTGGTACCATCCCTGGGCTGGAAGTCTTGGGTTCTATAAGAGATCAAGCTGAGCAAGCCAGGGGAAGCAAGCCAGTAAGGAACATCCCTCCATGGCTTCTGCATCAGCTCCTGCTTCCTGACCTGCTTGAGTTCCAGTCCTGACTTCTTCTGGTGATAAACAGCAGTGTGGAAGTATAAGCTGAATAAACCCTTTCCTCCCCAACTTGCTTCTTGGTCATGATGTTTGTGCAGGAATAGAAACCCTGACTAAGACAAATTGGTACCAGGAGTGGGATATTCCTATGACAACCTGACCATGTTTTGGGGAGGACTGTGGAAGGACTTTGGAACTTTGAGCTAGAAGAGCCACTGGTTGTTAAGAACTCTGTGGGATGTTCTGTGGGAGCTTGGAAGATCATGTTGAGAACAGTGCAGAAGATGGAGGCCTGGCTTGTGAAATTTCAGAGGGAAGATTAAAGACTCTTATCAGGGCCATGTTGTTTTGATTGTGAAGATTCTGTGGTTTTGGTTAGCTAGGGCTGAAGAATCAGCTGTGTTTAACAAGACACCAGAATTACTAAAGCAAAAACTTTGCATTACTGGGACTATTGATGCTGGTTATCTGGAGCTAAGAAGATTAAAAAGAGACAAGCATCACTGAGGTGACATCTTCTGGGAATTATTTTCTGAGAGCACAAAGAGGCTGTGTTCCAGAGATAGCCAAGGTTGTACCTTGTGCTGCAGCAGGACTTGGTAATGTGTAAATGTCACCCAGGTGGTACTGGTTTTGAAAGCATAAAGGGGTCACGAAGAGCAGTTGAGGCTCAGCACAGTGAGAGGCTATGGTAGGCCATTGGTGAAGGGGCAGCCTCAGTTTGCAATTGATGGCCCAGGACTGAAGGGGTCATGCAAAGGAATTGAGGTTTGGCACCATGAAGAGAGCCTATGAGAGCTACTGGCGAAGCCTAGTTACAGCGGAAGACAGCAGTGTTTTGGAAATGTCAGTACCATGCAATGACACCAAGAACAGCAACAGCAGTGGAGTACAGGCATCTGGAGCGTAGAAGACAAGATGTGTGCTACAAAGGGCAGAGCTGGAGAAGTGACCAAAGCCCTTAGAGGAGCCCAG
>NW_022196911.1:95169754-95183269 GCF_008632895.1 Mastomys coucha | reverse complement strand
GAGTTCCAGTCCTGACTTCCTTTGGTGATAAACAGCAGTGTGGAAGTATAAGCTGAATAAACCCTTTCCTCCCCAACTTGCCTCTTGGTCATGATGTTTGTGCAGGACTAGAAACCCTGACTAAGACACTACCTCAACCAAAGCTGGAAGAAATATGGCTGAGAAGCTACTCAAGCCAGGACAGCTGTCCCCAAACTGACAGCCAAAAGTGAAAGTTGAGAGGCAGCCACACCTTCTGGAGTGAGGGATGTGGGCCCTGTGAGTAGACTCTGGAGGCCGCGGGCCCTGGTTGAGTAGACTTCAGAGGCCTCTGAATGAACCTGCTTCTAGAGATGTCCTGTAGATTCAAGGACAGAGATTATCTCCACTGTTATCAAGCTAGGAAGAGATGGCAATCTCCCTAAATGCTTCCACGGAGCACCCCTGCTCCTCCTTTCTGTCTCTCCCCAGAAAGGGGACTGTTTTCTGAGGGCCAGGCTGATGATAATCAGCCTGAACACAGTCCCAGTTGAGGCTCTGGAGAGCGATGACAAGTAGTTGAGCCTCTCCTCTAGGAAGGGAACAAAGGGAGAAAGGTCACAGAAACGAGAGAAGGTGACCCTGCTGGCTGACACAGGCCAGCAAGCCATTTCTTTGTTCTCTATCAACAACAGAAACCTTTCCTCATGTTCTTCTGCTTTTGATTCATACCTACTTTACTCAGAGGCAAATAAAAAAAAAAAAATCCCTCGAAAAAACAACTTTGAAAGAAGGGAGAAAATTCCTTGGTTAAATGGCAAGTTGAGTGAGCTCTTTGGTAATCCCCCTCACTCTACCTTAGAGTCCTGTGCCCCACACTCCTCCACCCCAGCCTTCCTTTCTCAGCACTCAGAAGCATGAGGTCACTGAGCCCCTCCAGAGACGTGGAAAAAGAGTGAAGACAGGATGTCTGTCTTGCACATACACTTTCAGGGCCGGTGGGATGGGACCCAGGCCCTTGTAGGCAGCAAGCAGTATATATAGGAGGTCATTCTGAGTAGAGGATGGAAAGACCAGGTGGTCCCAGGACCCCTGTGCCTGGAAACTCAGAGGACCCCAGAGGTAAAGGGCATGCAGAGAGCGGGGATGGGGGCACAGGACACCTGCATCCTGCTGTGTTTGCTGTAACAGGATAGCCTTGAAAGAGCCCTAACTCTTGTCAGGCCCCTTCAGACTTGCACACACCCCTCTAAGGGGTGCTTGGTGGGAAGCTCAGACAGGGATGAGTCAGATGCCACAGGCTGGATGGGACTCTGTAGGGTGTTTAAGAGCTGGGATAACTCAGTCCCCTCCCTCCTTTCTGGTCACTAGTTACAGAAGTTCCTGTTACCGGCCTAAACCCTAAGTACCTCTGTAGTGTGCGTCTTAGTTCATTCCCGTTTCCTGTAAAAAAAGGAAAAAAAAAAAAAAAAACACTGCGGTTTGCGTAACTTATACAGAATAGAAATCTATTTCTCACCATTCTGGAAGTGAGACAACTTCCACTCTAGTATCTACCCAAGTCCATTTATAAGGCATTAAATCCATTCATCAGGAAAGAGCCTTCAAGGTCAGACAGTTATCTCCCAACTGCCCCATCCTCCCATCCCCCTACAGTTCAAATTCAAACACAGGCCTATTAGAGGGACACACACATTCAAAAGACAGCGGTGTGGAAAGCAGAGGGAGAGGACCAGATCTCCCCCTCACACTACCCCCATAGGTCAGTGTCCTTGTCATTGTGGCCCAGCGTCTAACCATAGCCCTAACTTGCCTAAGCCCAAGAGCTTAGTCCAACCTATGATACCTAGGCAAGTGTCTGAAGGCTTGGCACCCTAATTGCTCTGAGCCTGGAGATGGGATGGGGTGGGGGGTTGAGACATGAGAGAGAGAGATGAGGCATTCACACAAAAAACATAACTCCAATCTCCCCCAAGAAGAAGGAAAGTGGAGCTTGCTCCATACCAATGCTCACTCTCTAAGCTCGTAAACCACAAACACCCGTTTACCCTCCTCCACAGGATGCATGGGCTAGAAAGACTTTAACACAATTTGTCAGGTGGCCTCCTCCAAGCCTGGAATCAGCACCCTGGGAGGAATGAGGCTGGCTCGAGTGCAGTCAGCTTGCGGTGGCTTTCAGGATGCTGGTATTGAATATTAAAAAGGTTCAGCTGCGACCGACCGTGTGACCACAAGCATGCAGCAAGGAGGCGACGCCACTGACCACGGTCATCCCCAAGGGGAACCTGCCAGAGTGCACGTGGGTGTGTAGATCCTAATGAAGTTACAGATGGGAAAACAGCCCTCAGTTCCTACAGGGGAGGAATATAACGGAGGGATCATGGAAGGGGAAACTGGGCCAACCACACAAACATGCCACCACGCCACCCTGGCCTCAAATACATTGCTCTAGCGTAACTGGACATCTCCAAATGTTTACAGAAACAACATAACCCCCAGCAATGTTAATTCCCCAAACTACTGTGTCTCAGAAGTTCTAACCTCAGTTCCAAGCTGGTCTGAGGCCTAAGGCTTGGCCTGATGCACTCTTGTGCCTGTCTTGAGCTGAGGGGTGATCCCCAGTACAGAAGAGAGCACCCCACCAGAAGCCCACCCAAGTCTTCTTTCTCATTCTGCCCTTCTCATCTGCTTCACGCAACAATCCCATCCCCCTAAATCTATGTCCCTTGCCACGCCACCATTCTGCGATTGCTCCAAGCTCCTTCCATTCCATCAACAGTTCCTTGTCCATGCCCCACCACTCCCTGACCCGTGTGTGTGTGTGTGTGTGTGTGTGTGTGTGTGTGTGTGCTTGAGAGCAGGCGTGCGCGCAAAAGCAGGAGCGCACGCACGCGCGCGCGCACACACACACAAACAAACACACATCAGCCCTGACTCAGATCCACCCTGGCTGTGACCCTAAGCCAAATGTAAGACATTCCCAGGCTGTGAAACTGCCCTTTCTGCTAGAAGTGCCGAACCTTTAAGTTCATAGGTTCCTGGGGACCTCAGAAAGCAGGGGCTGACCCCCTGTCATTCTGTAGACAGAGCAAGGAGCTGGCTCATCCAAAGAGACACAGCAATGAGGGGAGGTTGCTCAAGCTAGCTGTGGAGCCTGAGGGTCTGGCAGAGTTGCCAAAGGAGGATGGAGCCTGGCCCACTCTGAATCCCAACCCTGCCGCTCCCCAGCTGTGTGACCTTCAGCTGTTGCTCAACTGCTCTGAATCTCAGATTTCTCAATTGCAAAACAGGGGAGATTTGGGTAAACACTTAGCACAGAGCCAGAATGTTGAGTGAGGCAGTAGGGAGCTCCCACTCCACAGCCAGATGGCCTGGTTCATGTCTCGGCTCCCTTCCGGTGCCTCGGTTTCCAAACCTGCATAATGGAGTTATTAGTAATGCATACTTCCCAGGATTGAGGTAAGGAAGCAATTCATCTACCAAAGTGAAATACTCAGAAATACCCAGGCAAGTGATATCACCTTTTGGGAGATAGTTGAGAAATAATAGCTTTAAAACATTATAGGACTGGAGAGGTGACCCAGTGGCTGCTCTTCCAGAGGACCCAGGTTCAATACCCAGAATTCCCACAGCAGCTACTAACTGTTTGCAAAACTACTGCCAGATAATGAGGTACAGTGCCATGTACCTCACCTGGCACTGTATGCATGGGGTACATGGAGTCATGCAGGCAAGACACTCATACACACAAAATAAAAATAAATCTTTTGTTTTGTTCTGTTTTTATTTTTTTCGAGATAGGGTTTTTCTGTATAGTCCTAGCTGTCCTAGAACTCATTTTCTAGACCAGGCTGGCCTCGAACTCAGAGATCTGTCTGTCTCTGCCTCCCAAAGCCTGGGATTAAAGGTGTAGAACACCATCCACTGGCATAAGTAAATATTTTTTTAAAAACAAAATAAAATGTTTCTTTAAAGAGGAGAGAGAGAGCACGAGAGATGGCTCAGTGGATGGATAGTGTTTGTTGTGCATGAGGCCCTGAGTCCAGATTCATAACACACACTCAAAAACCAGGCTTGGTGCTGAGCAGGACAGAGAAAGGGAGATTCTAGAGCCTCTGGCCAACCAAGTCTAATGGAAAGTAGAAGCTTCAGGTTCGATAAAGAGACCCCCCGCCCCCATCTCAGCCGGGCGGTGGTGGCGCATGCCTTTAATCCCAGCACTTGGGAGGCAGAGGCAGGCAGATTTCTGAGTTCGAGGCCAGCCTGGTTTACAGAGTGAGTTCCAGGACAGTCAGGGATACACAGAGAAACCCTGTTTCAAAAAACCGGAAAAAAAAAGAAAAAAAAAGAAAAAAAGAGAGGCCCTCATCTCAATAAATAAACGATAGATGGGTAAGTAAGTAAATGGTGGAGAATAGAGGCAGACACTTCACTGCCTATCTCTGCCCTCCACCTGCACACACACGAAGGAAAGGAGAGAAACTCTTGCTAAGTTCAGGGTCGACACTTTCAGCTCCTCAGCCCTATGTCCACTCACACGCCATCCACAACAAACTGGAGAGTCTGGCCTCCCAACAGGGTGGCCAGGTGAGACATCTGAAGCACATGGAGAAGGAAATACATCACCTGAGGTCTCTGGGGCTCTTTGATACTCAGAGCATCTGCTTGAATCCTAACTCCATGCCCCGGAGGTCCACCCTCAATCTAGTCTGCCAGCATCCATCCTTAATAAGAACCTCTCTTGCCCTTAGATAGTTCTTGTCTTGATAGGAGTCGTCTTTGGAAACTTGAGCTTTTTGAGTCAAGGATGGAGTCGGTAGGGAAGAAACAAGCCTATGAGGGGGTGGGAATAAAGGACAGAGGTCAAAGAGGGGATTCTGAATGGGGAGGAACATGGATGGGGGTGTAATGGAGACAAAACGAGGAGAGTATATTCAGTGGGCAGATGAATTCGAATGTGTGAGTGTGAGTGTGTGTGTGTGTGTGTGTGTGTGTGTGTGTGTGTGTGTGTGTGAGACACCACCCTCCCTCAAGTCTCCTAGTCTCACAGAAGCAGAACAATCCAATGGCTGTTTGCTCTTTTCAGGGGAAAGGTTGAAAATGGCCAAGTTTGCCTGGCAGTGGTGGTGCACACCTTTTTTTCCTTTTTCCTTTTTTTATGATTTATTTATTTATTTTATGTGTATGAGTACACTGTAGCTGTATAGATGGCCGTGAGCCATGATGTGGCTGCTGGGAATTGAACTCAGGACTTCTGCTCGTTCTGGTCCTGCTGGCTCCAGCGCTGCTCACTCCGCACACGCATAATAAATACACTGCAGCATCTTCAGATGCACCAGAAGAGGGCACCAGATTTCATCACAGATGGTTGTGAGCCACCATGTGGTTGCTGGGATCTGAACTCAGGACCTTTGGAAGAGCAGTCAGCGCTCTTACCCGCTGAGCCACCTCAACAGCCCAGTGGTGCACACCTTTAATCCCAGCACTCAGGAAGCCATTGGCAGTTGGATCTCAAGGCAGAGTTCAAGGTCAGCCTGGCTGATGTCGGGGGGAGGGGAGCTGGGGAACAAATTGATTTTCAGGACAGCCAGGGCTACACAGAGAAATCCTGTCTCAGGGGACGGCAGGGAGAAGGAAGAAGGTCGTTTCCCTACACTGAGTCCCTGACGATTCTCATTCTCTCTTCCTCAAAGAACAACCCATTGGCTTCAGAAGAACAATCATTCCCAACACCCTCCCCCACAGGAACCCAGCTTGCCCTACCCACCAGGCATCCCAGCCAGGGACACAGATGAGGGCACTGTCGACCGAAACTCCAGCTTCTGTAACCCCGAGGCCTGAGAGGATGTACAGGACCCACCGGTCCCTCCCTCTTCTGATTTGTATGTGACTTGGTCACACTTTCCTGCTGATGTTAGGTTTAGCCCTTCCTGTGGGCACTTTGAAAATGGCTGTTGCCGGCAGGGCGAGGTGGCACACGCACTCGGGAAGCAGAGGCAGACAGAGCTCTGTGTGTTGGAGGCCAGCCTGGTCTACATCGTAAGTTCCAGGATGCCCTGGAGAAAAAGAAAGGCAGAAGCAAATAGCTATTACCCTATTGCCTTTGCTGCCCACTGATCCAGTGAAGTTCCCAGGCTGTTAGGGCATTGTGTCACCCCACACACATAGTTGACCTCATGGAGTTCTCATCTCCCAGCATGACCTACAGGGTCACGAGGTCTGATACCCAAGTCCTCTACCACAAGGGCAGATGAGGAGACTTCTCACCTCCGTGTCACAGTTCACCTAGGACAGTGTACTTTATGTTTGCTCTAAACAAATTTCTCCCATTGTAAAGCTTAACAGACGTTGCACATGAAATGCCCCAAACCCCTTCCCAACGTTTCAAAGTAGCTGGGAACTCAGATGTGCCAGTCTTGGATGGTGTATGCAACTTTGGTCCAGTGACTAGAACACGAAATCTCTCTCAAAAAAGCAGAGGTGAATTCTTCTGGCCCCGAGGGTGTTTTCTGCAGCCTGGCTAGCTCCAGACTTGGGATTAAGTCTGGCGGTGGAGAATCACCCAAGTGGGAAGCATCTTTGACTCCTGCACGACAGTTCTCACAGGACTAGGGGACACATCTTGTTCCATCTCACCTCTGTCTACCGCCGGCCCCTCGAGCCCTGGCTCTGCTGGGTGTGCCCCTGACAACCTCTGGGCTTCCCCAGCGGGGGTGGAGGGGTGGGGGAGGGGGGAAGAATAACAGGAGTCACAAGGGATGGGGAGGGAGGGGAGGTTTTGAGGAAGGGAGGAGATGGGCTGACATCTGCTTAGTGTCCATTCTAGGGATGCACCTGGCACTGAATTCTCCATACAAGTGAGGAAGCCAAGGATTAGAGAGGGCTGGTGTAACAGATTCATGGTGACATAGCCAGCAGCTGTGTTAAGTTTGTATTCCCTACTTCGTTTATTCTGTGTATTGAGACCTTACCTTATTGAATTCTCTCAGCAATCCTGCTGGAGGCCCCATTTTACGGATGGGAAAGTAAAGCCCAGAGAGGGAAAGTGCCAAAGCCATAAAGCAATAAAACTACTAAAGGATGTCAGTCAGTTCTGGATGGCCTCCAAAGGCCAAGTTGCCTCTGCCCACCCCCTTGTTGCACTATTTAACCACATAGCTGCCTGTTCTTATCAAATCCTCTGGAGTTAGGAGCTAGGCATTGTGCTAGGTATACACAGCATCTCTCAAAGCATGCTGGATGTAGAGTTCTATCCTGGGAGAAGACACAGTCAAATAATGAAGAGTGCCACCTCCAGGGAGCAAGGAAGCAGTGTACTAGGTTGGCCACTCCTCCCCTCTGGGCCCTGCTTCTCACACAGGCCTCCTTGGGCCTCCTGGCTCTGCCATGGAGTCACTGGGCAACATGGGTAGGTCACCTGTCTGCTGCAGCTCCTCCATAGCAAGAGAACGTTCCTAGACTGAGTTTTCCACCCATCCCCTCTGGTTCTGATGTGCCTTGGGCACACTGACTGGGTGGGGTCAGGTACCGGGCACATCTTGGGCACATCTCAGGGTATGTTGACGCCTGCAAGGGGTGCAAAGTGCCTGGGTGAGGGGCTGAGGAAGCTACTCCACCCCCAGCTGTGGTTTCTGGTGGGGCCAGTGGTGGCAGCAGGTGTGGGGGGGGAGAGTATTTGTCACTCATCCAACAAAGGCAATCAAACAAAAGCCTCCTGGGGCATTATGGGAACAGCAGTAAAGGCGCCAAAAATAAAACACACCTTTCCTTTGATAGACATTGGTTGCTGCCTGAGTGTTGTGAGAAAAGTGTTCAGACTTTACACCTCAGTTCATGCACTTACCCCGAACACACACACACACACACACACACACACACACAGAAGCAGAGCAGCCTCACAAACAACTCATATAAGTAGGCAGTCAACAATCACAGATCACACATGTCAATCCAACATAAATCACACAGGTACACACAGACATCTATGTGGAGGACACTCGTATAAGGGCCAGCTTCATGGGCTGTGACATGTCACAAGAACCACGTATATGTCAAATGGCTTGTCCTCTATATTTTGAAATGTTCAGTATTTTTAAAGAGCTTTTAAATATTCTATTTTATTTCATTTCATGTATGTTGGTTTTTGTCTGTACGTATGTCTGTGTACCCTAACGTTCATGAAGGCCAGATTAGACTCCCTGGAACTGAGTTATACACAGTGGTAAGCTGCCATGTGTGTGCCTGGAATCAAACTTGGGTCATCTAAAAGAGCAACCAGTGCTCCATATATATATATGTATATATATATGTATGTATGTATGTATGTATATGTATATGTATATGTATATGTATATCTATTGACATGCCAGATGAGGGCTTTGGATCCTATCACAGATGGTTGTGAGCCACCATATAATTGCTGGGAATTGAACTCAAGACCTCAAGGAAAAGCAGCCAGTGCTCTTAACCACTGAGCCATCTCTCCAGCCAAAGTTTTCAGTATTTTTTAAGCAAGGAGCTGAACATGGGTATTTTGTACTTTGTCCTTCAAGTTACAGAACCAAACTTGCTAGCATCCATTCATAAATACTCATATGGGTGGTATGCCTAAACATAAAATACTGATAGGCAAAAATGCATATAATGTAAACACAGAGAAAGGAACAGACACGTAGACCCCACACACCCAGCTACCACAGGGCACACACTGCACTACAATTGTCACCCCAGAAAGGACATAGGCACCTACTTGCAAGGCCCAGACAGAGCTCAACCACAACCCATTGACATGAATGGATTGACCTAGCCAGATCAAGGCACAGCGATGGCACAGAAAGGAAAGGTTTAATCTCTTTTACTGAATCCTCAACTGTCACAGCTGGCCTCTCTTGTGGGCTGTGGGTTCATCCACCAACCCTTGCAGTGGAGACTAAGGAAAAGGAGACCTTGGGGGAGTGGAGGAATCCTTGGGAGGAAAGGTTGGGAGGAGAGGAAGAACATTAGCCAAAAACAGCAGGCTGGGCGACAACGGAGGCGCCTAGTGAACTGGCCTGAATCGTGGTTCTGTAAGAGCCTGGGGGGTCTTGAACCCACACAAGTCAGAGCTCCTGTTCTCTCTCACATGAACAGCCAATCCCATTTCCCCACTCTTCTTTCGAGCTAGGTGGCCTTGGACACACCACTGAACTTGCCTGGCCTCAGTCTCTCTGTCTCCACAGAATGAGAAAGCATTGTCTACATTGCAGGGTTGTGTGGTGTGTGTGGACATTGCCGCCTCGTCTCCCGGGCTTTCCCAGCATTCAACAGTTTGCCTTCTAGCCCAGGCCTTGCAATCTGACTCTTGCTTCAGAAACTCCAGACCCCCTCATTAACGGCAGACCTTCAAAATGTGTTTATTTCTTGTCTTCCCCACCCCCCTCCCACTTCCCAGCCAGATGCAAGCATGGGAGGTGGATGTAGTTCAAGGCCCACCCTCCCTTCAGGGACTTCCAACGTTCCTCCATTCCTTTTGATCCCATAGCTCCAGCCACAAGCCAAACAGGCCCCAAGGCCTCCAGAGTTTTCTGCCTCTGCTCTCTCCCCACAACCCCAGTGCTGCCTGTAAGAATCAGTTCCAAGCTTTGCCCTTCCCAGAAGCCCCTCCATCCTGTTAGGTGATACCAGATGCTCAAAGAGTGACCCAGAAAAACAATTCCTTTCAGTCCATTGTGATGGGGCATGTCCATAACCCCGCCACACTGAGGAGGCTCAGGGAGGAAGAGAGAATTCTCAGCCAGCCTGGGCTACAGATCAAGACCCTGTCTCAGAAAAATTCAAACAAAATTGCTGGGAAATCTTGCTCAATCGTCGGAATGCTTACATAGCATGCATGAGCACAGTATAAACTTAGCGTGGTGGTTAAAGGCCTGCAATCCCAGCACTTGAGAAGTGAAGGCCTAGAGGATCAATAATAGTTCAAGATCATTCTTGGCTACATAGTGAGTTCAAGGCTGGACTGGGCTATATGAGACTCTCCTTCCAATCAATGCAAGCAAACAGACAAACACAAACTCACAGTCACCCGCAGATGGATAAAAGACCCCTTGAGTGACCACCAACAGAAACCTGAGATAAGCAAGCACCTTTACCCACTGGGCCACCTCAAAGGCCCAGGAAACCGGATACCGTTAGAATTCTTCCATGGGGAAGGCATAGGTCACTCAGACATCTGCATTGCATCCCTGTTGATTTGCTCAGATAAAAACTGAGCCACTGAGGAATGAAATGACCGGTGAACATCAGAAGTGGCGCCCGTGGCTTTTCAAATACACAACCTCTAGGATACAATGACCAGCTACAACAGGGCCTGTGTCCACCCCCACCCACCACCCTGCCTGCACAGCTGCTTCACATTTGATGAGGGATGGAAGAGGCATAGTAGCAGGCTGGCTGGAGGCCAGCCAGGGGGAGGTCTGGTCACCAGGTGGCCCCTTGACAGGGAGAAGGAAGCAGAAAGAGAGAGAGAGAGAAAGAGAGAGAGCAAGCACTTTAGCCTCCAATCTGCAACCTGGTTTCATCATGCATCATCCATGTGCCCTGATAAGAGCTTCTTGAGTGTCAGTTTCCCGGATTGAGAATAGATTCTTTGAAGCAGCAGCGAGTGTAGAACGATTGCTCACAATGCAACTCAGGGCTTGTCTTTGCCCTATAAGATGTAGAAATTGGTCCCCCTTAACACCTGAGGAGGACAGAAAGTCACTGGCTTTGATTACAGAAGGAATGGGGGCAGTGTTACCGAGTTCCTGGGCTTTGATGATCTCCACAAAGAAGCCACCACGCCAGCCCTATCTCACTGAGCCCAAGGCCTTCCAGGAAGAAAGGGCTGTGGCACCCCACCGCACCACACTTAGCAAGGACAGAACAACTAACTCCTGGTTGGTACACAGAGCCCAGTGTCTGGCACATGGGAGGTTTAGAAAAGAAAACAAGCAAATAAATAAATAAAAGTAAATAAATAACACCACTGGTTTGTTTAATAACTGTATAAATGGTGAATCTGGAGTCCTCCTACACCTTTGACTAATTAAGTTATAAATTTAAATTATGGAAAAAACAAAAAAAAAAAAACAAACCCTGTACTGTAAAGACCCACCTAGGCCAAAAGGTCTTGTATTAAGATCTCTTCATCATCGAGGCAGTGGTGGCACGCATGCCTTTAATCCCAGCCCTTGGGAGGCAGAGGCAGGTGGATCTCTATGTTCGAGGACAGCATGGTCTACAGAGTGAGTTCCAGGATAGCCAGGGCTGCACAGGGTGTCTGGGGGTGGGGGAGATCTTTTCATCACGGATAAAGTAGGAGGGACTTGTTTTTCTGTGCCCTGCCCCCCACCAGGCTATGCTGGAACAGTTCCAGACAGTAAACAGATGACCTTGCCCTCCAATGTCACCCCTCCCACCACACACACACACACACACACACACACACACACCACGGAGTCCAAGGCTCTGACGCAAGGACCTATGCAAATAGATGCTGTTTCTATGGGAACTGAAACCCCAGTTTGTTTTCCCTCCCCAGCACTCTGTAATTTCCAGCAGGTCTGTGCAGTGTCAGGCTCATCGCCTCACAGCTAGCTACTTTGCTCTGCTCCCTGGGGGGTGTCCAGCACAGGCCACTGAGCTGACCTGTGCAAGTCACACCTAGACTCACCCCCCAGAAGGAGATTCTTGGCACCAAGCCCCTGCCTCCTCTGCAGGGGGCTGCCCAGGAGGTACCCAGAGAGACCATAGACTAGCCTTGAACAGCACTGAGGAGGACTGGGGCGGGGGTGACTAGGAGTGAAGGGCCAGGAGGCTCTCTTCCAGGAAGAGGTGGGAGGGTCTCATCTGGCAATCCAGCACCCTGGATGGCTAACAGATGATTTCTGGCTTAGCTGGGGGCTGAGGGGGGGGCGTGGCTCTGCAGGAGGCTCTCAGCCGCTGGATGGGGTGAAGGTTCCGGATCAGCTGCCTCCATTGTCCAAGCCTCTGAGAAACAGCTTGGGAAGCAAAAGCAGAAGCAGGAGGGCTTAGCGGATGGGGGTGGACAGTGGATGAGGCGGTGTACTTTTTGAGAACAGGGTAGGAAGAGAACAGAGGGCTGATGGAGCCGGAGTGTTCAGCCCTGCCCCGACAGGACTCAGATTGGACGCAGGAAGCAGGTAGTTCTAAGATGACAAGGGATACAATGACACCCGTGACAAACCCAGACCCCAAAGATCCAGCTTAGGTCAGTCTGGGTCCAGGTACGACAGACATGAGACAAGACACCTTTGCTACCACCAAGCGCAGTGGGTGGTCCAATTTCTGAGGTGGTATTCTGGGAGGGACCCTCGGAGGTTCAGTAGAAGAGTATGAGACTTGGGATGTCTTTGAAATAGCTTTCCACTGCCATCAGCAACCGCAGTACACACGGTAACACCCGCCCATGCCCTCTCATTCCTCACCCTTTTGGGCTTTGTGTTGTGGGCAAGGTAAAAGACACAAGCGTGAAAGTGCTCAACCGTGGAGGCTCTCTACTGCTGTTATTACCTAGGGAGAGCCCCACCCCCATTTCCCTAGGGCTCTCCAAGCTTTCCCACCCAGCTTCCTGCTACCCTAGCGCAGCCACAGTTCCCATGACTCCACCGCCAGTGACCAGGGGAAGATTCTTATGCCGGCAGAGAAAGAAGAGAAGCCCTCCAGGGAAAAGCTGGAAGGGAGCTGGGCAAAGCAGTATCCCTCTCCTTAGGTGGGCCGTCATTTCCACTAGTTTCTGGGGACCCTGTAGCCTAAGTGACTTTGACCCTCAGGCCACAGCAACCCTGGCCACCTCCCTCCTGAACCTTGAAGCATGATGATAACTCTGAAACCACTGACCTGATTTTCTGCAGAGAGAAAAGGATAAAGAGCACATCCACCGGCTTGCGGGTGCACACACACACACACACACACACACACACACACACACACACACTGGAAACTTTCTCTCCTTGACAGGAACCCAGCCCTCAGAGGGAAGTTTCTTAGGTACAAAGTTTAATGTTTACTTGTGGTCGACCAGAGGCACTTCCGGGGCATCACTGATACAGCATGCCTCCCTGCCAAGGGACAATCCCACCAGCACATCCATCCATGAGGACCAAGAAAGAGATTAATAGATTCCTCATTGCTACCTAAGGGCCTGAGAGAGAGACAAATACATGTTCAGTGCCCTTCATCTCCAAATTCTCTAGATTTACTTAGGTTCCCTCCAGCCTCAACAACATCTTGGGGCCAGATTCTGTAACAGAGACGTGATGAGCTAACAGTTACATTCTCAGTGGTTGGTGACTGATCTCATTATTGACCCTCATTGAAGATTAGCTGTCTTCCTTTACTGGCCTGCATATGGTAGGGCAGCCTGAATGGACTCATCCCTGACCTACTATGTGCTGACAGATGTCAGAGCCAGAGATCACAGTGAGGAAATTGTCCTGCCCATGGACCTTTGCACACACACATACACACACACACTCACACTTGCACTCGAACAGCAGCAACCCCCCCCCCCCCCCCCCC
>NW_022196911.1:95160525-95169705 GCF_008632895.1 Mastomys coucha | reverse complement strand
TTTTTTTTTTTAATTTTATCTTGATTTTATTTAATCTGTGTGCACACTTGTATATATATGTGCACCACTTGCATGCCTAGTATATATGATGCCAGGAAAGGGTGTCAGATCCCCTGGACTTGACATGACTGTGAGCCTCCCTGTGGTCGCTGGGAATCAAACTCAGGTCCTCTGGAAGAGCAGTCAGTGCTCTTAACTACTGAGCTATCTCCCCAGCCCCCCAGAATTTGTATCTTAACATGACCCCTGGGTCTTTCCTACCCTAATAAGATTGAAATGCAGTACTGGACTCAACTCAGGCCTGAGTTCCTAAGAGCTATGTCCTGCCCAAAGAGCTGTCCAGCTATGCCCAACGGGAGCTGAACCTACTGGATATAGCCACCAGCCAAAAGCATCTAAAGTGCTCAGAAGATTGATAAGGCAGACACATGGACATCACCCGTGTTGGAGAACAATATGCAATAGCTCATCCATCCCCTGGTCAGATTGGCTCCACACTGCACCCTCTCTCCCACCGATACCTCTATGGTACATACTCGTGTTGCCTGCTCCTGTCCCAGCCCTGGCCCTTGACCCATGTCCCTTGGTTATCAGTGTTTTAGAAACCCCTGTTTGGGCCGGGCAGTGGAGGCACATGCCTTTAATCCCAGCACTTGGGAGGCAGAGGCAAGTGGATTTCTGAGTTCAAGGCCAGCCTGGTCTACAAAGTGAGTTCCAGGACAGCCAGGTCTACACAGAGAAACCCTGTCTCGAAAAACCAAAAAAGAAAGAAAGAGAGAAAGAAAGGAAGGAAGGAACCCCTGTTTGGGCCCCATACTCTTCCAGAGCCAGCCTTCCTGAGCTCTCAGCCTTTGAAGCTGAGGGCTGAGAGTACTAAATGACTAAACCCAAGACAGATGTAGCTCAAGGGAATTGAGCTGTTCTGAAAGCAGCTGGCAGAACCTGAAAGTCATTAACAGCCATCAACACCCCTGGGGGTGACTATCATTGATTCATTTATTGCTATTAACATTTGAGTGTGAATTAGCTTCTGGCTCTTTCTGAATTGGCTGGCAGAGTGAGCTAGGCCATCCAGACTGTTGAGTTTTGATAGAAGACACTAGTCCTAGGAAAGGAAAAAGGCCCAGGCCAGCTAGTTTCCAACCTCCTTCTCCAGCTGGCCAACCTGCTTGTCCCAGTCTCAGTGAAGCCCACAGACGAGGCTTACAGAAGAGCCTGTGCCCAAAACTGGTGATACTACAATGATCATCATCTCCAGATTAAAATTCTGCACCTGGGAGTCAGGTCACCAACTCTTTATTGTTCCTCAGTCTCCTGGCCTGGGGTCCAGAGGAGTTCTATGAAGAGAAGGACATCCTCTACCTGCCAACAGGTCTCCTCAGAGCTCTGACTGGAAGGGAAGAGAGAAGGGAAAGAGGAAAGGAGGGAGGGAGGGAGAGGGAGAAAAGGAGAGGGAGGGAGGGAGGAAGGGAGAAGAAGGGATAAAAAGGGATCTGGGAACAGGGGAGGGAGGGAAACTGATGCTTTGGAGGCTCCTGATTTATGCTGGTCACTATGTTAACTCTGCAACTATTGGCAATTCTGTTCTCCCAATACTGATGACATTATTCCTATTTTACAGCCAAGGAACCTGTAAGCTGGAAGAAACTGAGGCTGGAAGAAATTAGTACCACACACAACATCACCCAGCCCATGAGATGCAGGGCCAGATTTAGAACCAAGACGGGTCTGGTACCACTGCCACCTGCCAAGTCTGGAGACAGGAGGCCAAGAGTCTGTTCAGCCTCCTTCCAAGAACAGCAGAGGAGCCAGAGGGGGCCCCCGACACCCCCTTCTCATGTACTTTGGCAAGTGAGCTTTGTCCTACAAGTTCTTGTCGACTCAAGTACTAGGAAAGCCAATGAAAGAAAGGGAGATAGCAAATTAGCCAGGGAGCACCTGCTGGTGGCCTCGATGTATGCCCTTGTGTTGGGCCAGCCTGGGCTTAAGGCCCTCCTCCCAGCCTCCCTTGCTATCCTATGCCAAGACCATCTCTCCTAGGGACCCACAGCCTCTAGAGACAGATAACTCTTGCTGGGTTGGTTGGGTGGTACTTGATGTTTAAACAGGAAGAATAGCACAGACACTGGGGCCTTAAGTGGCCCTCCTGATCTCAAAGGAGTAGGAAGGGACAGAGAAGCCTGAGAAGGGATATCACTCCTCCCAGACAGTACAGGGCCGGCCAGGTCTGAAAGATCCAAGTCGCCTCCCTAACACTGTCCCAGCTGAGCTATCTGCAGCTGGGATCACTGATCCACCCTCATTCCCCACCCATGCTATCCCCAATTTGAGTGAAACTAATATTTATTAAACACAACCTCGTGTAGACCAAAGCAGTGACCTCATTTTACCACAAACAGACAACACTGTTGGCCATGTCACACAGGAGGAAACCAAGGGCCAGAGGTGCTTACTAATACGCCCAGGTCCCAGCCAATGAAGTGGATTGAGCCCCAGCCTCCCCGGTTCTCTTTCCATGCTAGCCTGATGTTTCCCAGGACCACAAACCTTTTGGGTGAACCTGCACTGATTCTTGAGAGCAGAGCAGAACCTTCCCGTTCCCAAGTTTTCTGGCCTCTAGATGTGGCCTGTGCAATTGCAAGGCAGTGGCTACCCCTAGATCAGCTTTCAGAAATGCCCTGAAGTCTAAAGGATCTCATGTCAGGGCAAAGGCAGCTGGGAGACTCGTTCTAAATAAAGAGGAGATCCTGGTGCGGCTTCACCCCTAACCAGAAGCCTTGAGAAGCTAGACTGCCTGCTCAATGAAGTCCAAAGCTCTTAACCTAACTCTCCTCCCTCATTTGACCCATTACATCCCAGGATCCCCTTGCAGTTAAAACCCGCACCAATTCATGTTCCCCTAAGAAGCCCAGAGTCTCCCCTACTTTCCAATTCCTTCTCTCAATTTCTTCTTACCACCCCAGCCAGCAGAAACCTATGTCACGGACCATTACAAATGTCACCCTCCTCCAACGTCAATTTTCCAACCTTACAGGCACAGCCTCTTTGATGGCACTTCATGGCCTGTGCAGTTCTCTGTCCTCTCCTCCCAGTCCCTGTGCCTGCAGCACATTTTCCAGCCCAGGCTTTGCCCTCTGCAGGTGGCTTTTGCACCCAGGGGGGCTGGGGAAGCTGAAAACAAGGCTCTGGCTTCCCCAGGTTCAGCTTGTTCCTGAGAAGAGTTCTGCCCCTCTCCAAGGCTGCTTAGAGATGCCAGCTCTGTCACCAGGAATCGTGAAAAACCTGGGAACAGTAAGCCAAGCCAAGGAATGTCCCACCCACGGCCGCCAGAGCCACTTCCTTCCTGGAAGGGGAACAAAGGAGAGATAAGGCTTCTCCCTGCGTTCAGGGCTGCAGGGAACTAGGCCTCAAGCAGGCAACCTTATGAAAGGGGCTGTTAGGTGACTGCCTAGGGAACACAGGAGTGAACACAGGTGGGGTCCAGGCCCCACCCTGTCTCTCCTCCTTCACCTCTGCTTGCCCCTGCCACCCCCTCACCCTCCATCTCTGTCTCCATCCTCACAGCTTCCCCTCCTCCATTGCTTGTTTCTTACTCCCATTAGCACCCACTCTCCTGGACCACACTGCCCGGAGACCAGGCTTGAGTCCTGATTTCCCATGCCCTTATCTCGACATTTCAGGCCTTCCTGGTAGGCCCCCAACTCACCTCACCACCCCTTTCCACCACAGACTCTCCCAGGCCTGTGCTTTCCTGCCTCCTGGCTGGTCATGGGAGTCCTGTGACTCCCTGTGACCTGTGTCCTCCCTGCTGGCTCACCCTGAGGAAATCCTGACTCAGATGACCCCCCCAACTCCCATGCTCCACCCTGAGCAGCACTGCCTGATCCCCCAAACAGAAAACATCTCCCCCATCCCAACTAATTCCTCACACACACACACACACCTAGACACTGTGACCCACCCAGGGCTGTTGACAGTTTGTACTGGAAGAAGGTAGCAATGGTAGTAGCAGTCTACATGCTTGTCTCCTGAAGACTGCTTCCCTTCACAGTGTCTCGGCTTGACACCTGAAATGGAGTGGCCAGCCAGGGACCATATCTCCCAAGGGCCCACAGCCTTCAGATGGAACCACGTGATCGGCTTTCACCCTTGGGATGTGAGCAGAGGTGTTCCTTCTGAGACAAAGCAGGCATGCCTCCATTCTCTCTTCCCCGTCCACCGAACGAAGGTGGCAGACTGTTGGCAGGCTGGTCTCTGAGCAGCTCCACTGCCTACCCTGGTATGTCCTGGTATAGGACAAGGAGCACTCTATTGTCTCTAAGCAGTTAGCTCTTCTTGGGCCTGTTAGGCCAGTTAGCCTATCCAGACCAATACAAATTGCTACAACTGTGGGAGTACCTCCTGATTCCTGATGCTAGGAACTCACTTTCCCTCTCTCCACCCCCCCCCTCTGTGTGTGTGTGTCTCTCTCTCTTTCTCTCTCTGTCTCTCTGTCTGTCTCTCTCTGTGTGCGTGTGCGAGTGTGTGTGTATGTGTGTGTGTGTGTGTTTGTCTGTCTGTCTCTCTCTCTGTGTCTATGTGCCTGTGTACTTGGGTATGCCTATGTGGCTGCATATATGTGTGCATGTATGTAAGGCCAGAGGCTAACACTGAGTACCCCCTCTCAACTACTCCCCACCTTAGTTTTTGAGACAGGGTCTCTCCCTGAACTGAACTGATTGGCTGGGGCAGCAAGCCCCCGAGAGCCTCCTTTCTACCTCCCCAAAGCTGAGGTTACAGGGCCATGGGTTTTGGTTTTTTTTTTTTTAATGTGGGTTCTAATGCTTGTGTGCCCTGCAGATGAACATTTCACACTTCCTATGTCAGGCCACCCTCATAGTATCTCCACAGGGGCCTGAGGTCACACAATCACAAGTTCAAGCCCAGGCTGCCGAGTGAATTCAAAGCCAGCCTGGGAAAGAGCAAAATCCTATTTCAAAATCTGAAAGACACACAGACAGAAAGACAGACAGACAGACACTGTCACTGCTCAGTGGTAGCTTTTTCAGCCATACTGGAAAAAAGAAAAGGAAAAAGAGAAGTTATGTTTTTTTGGCCAAAGTTACTCAGTAAACTATATATTCTGGGGCGGTGGTGGCGCATGCCTTTAATTCCAGCACTTGGGAGGCAGAGGCAGGTGGATTTCTTAGTTCGAGGCCAGCCTGGTCTACAGAGTGAGTCCAGGACAGCCAGGGCTATACAGAGAAACCCTGTCTCAAAAAACCAAAACCAAAAACAACAACAAAAACAAAAAACAAAAAACAAAACCAAACAAACAAAAAACTATATATTCTGATTATAGCCAACTGTAGAGTCACCTACAAGCTTTTGGCACAATCTGACATCCTCCCCTAGACTAATGTCAACAGAAAGGGCAACTCAATGTTCTGGTCACACCTTTACCACTACGGTACAAGTGTGTGACCCACATTAAACAGCTTCGTTGTAATTGCCTTTCCATCTCTCTCTTTTTTTTTTAAAGATTTATTTTGTTTATTTTATGTGTATGAGTACACTGTAGCTGTACAGATAGCTATGAGCCATCATGTGTATGGCTGCTGGGAATTGAATTCTGGCCCCGCTCCGGTGTAATACACTGTAGCTGTCTTCAGATGCACCAGAAGAGGGCGTCAGATATCATTACGGGTAGTTGTGAGCCACCATGTGGTTGCTGGGATCCAAACTCAGGACCTTCGGAAGAGCAGTCAGTGCTCTTACCCACCGAGCCACCTCGCCAGCCCGCCTTTCCATCTCTTATCTCTGAGAGCTTCCTGGGTCCTCCTCAGAGCAGAAGGCCCTTCTTATATGCCCAGCAGGGTACCACAGAGGTCCAGACAAGTGTGCGTTTTGCTGAACTGGAATCGAGATCTCACAAGCTCAGTGGTATCTCCACAGGGACCCTCAAATGGCCAAATGTAAAAGGAACTAGGTCCACGAGACACTTGTCACCATTCAGCTCCTGCCCCCCTCACCCACTTGGTCATGCCACTTCCGGGCAGCTGGAGATCCCCAGCAAGGCAGGAGTGGGAATACAGAAATGTACGCCCGTGGCCTGTGTGAGAATGCCAGCGTTTCCCTGCTCAAACCACGCAATCTGGTTTTCATTTCTTCAGGGAAGCGGGTGGAGCGTGACTGAAGGGTGAAAGAAAAAGAATTCCTCCGGCAGAGTGAATAAAGATCAGAAAACATCAAAGTCAATAGGACATGTGGGGGTATTGTGGCCAAAGCCCCTGGCATAAGCCAGAAGAAACTCAGAAAACAGCCTCCCTTTCTTCTAAAAGCCTCATGCGTGTCCTTCATGTGAACCCCACAGATGAGGGGGAGCCAAGGCACCCACGTTGTCATGGATCAGCTGCAGTCTCCTCTGCCAGGCAGTTTATGAGGCTCTGGGTTACAGTGACGTGCCTGGCTGCCTATCTGTCCTAATAGTGGAGGGGTAGAAATAATTCTGTCTTGATCACTGGTCCTTCTTCAGAAGTTCAGAGTAGGTGCTGTCTAATGTCTGTCCATCTGAACGAACAGAAGTGATCATGTACAACAATGGCCGTGTCCAAACAGTCACATGGGAAGAATGACATCAGAAGTACATGCCCCAGTGCACACATGAGAACACACCCATAGCACACGCCGCTCCTGTCTACAACATACAGATAAGCTGAGAGTCTGTAAAGCCATCCTTCCTTAGCCAGCAAGGAAGGTGAGGGGATATCCTTCTTGTTTTATCTGGAAACAGCACCCGTGCGTACACACACACACACACACACACACACACACACACACACACACACACACCTTTAGCTGAGAGAACATAAATGAAAACAAGTGTCCACAAGGGGGCATCCAAAGACTATCAGACTCGAGGTCTCAGCGCCAAGATTACTACTATTTGGCCTCAGAGAGACAAGGAGATGCTGGGGGAAGCTGTGGAGACGTTTCTCTTGTGGAAACTCAGTGGAGAAGAAGGCACGCAGTGCTGAGATGGAAACTGAGGCTGAGTTGCTATGTGGTACAAATGAATCCCTGCATGCTGGCGGAATGTTTACCACCTAGCCCTGTCCCCATCTCTTGCTCTGTAATAAACAATGCTTCATTTAGTCTCCCCATTGCCTGTTTTTGTTTTTGTTTTTTGTTTTTTGTTTGTTTTTCGAGACAGGATTTCTCCTGGCTGTCCTGGAACTCACTCTGTAGACCAGGCTGGCCTCAAACTCAGAAATCTGCCTGCCTCTGCCTCCCAAGTGCTGGGATTAAAGGTGTGCGACCCCATCGCCCAGCTCCCCATTGCCTTTTACATCTTTTTGTAGATATATCATTTTATGTGCAGCGGTATTTAGTCTGCCTGTGTACCACATCTGTGCCTGGTGTCCTCAGAGGTCAGAAGATGGTGTCAGATCCCCTGAAACTGGAATTGTGAGCCTTGTGGGTGCTGGGAATCAAACCTGGGTCCTCTGCAAGAACAAGGGCTTTTAACTGCCGATCCAATTCTCCGGTCCCTCCTCTCATTTTTTTTTTAATTTATTTATTATATGTGAGTATACTATAGCTGTCTTCAGACACTCCAGAAGAGGGCGTCAGGTCTCATTACAGATGGTTGTGAGCCACCATGTGGTTGCTGGGATTTGAACTCAGGACCTTCGGAAGAGCAGTCAGTGCTCTTGCCCACTGAGCCATCTCACCAGCCCTCCCTCCTCTCATTTTTATGGGGTTCAGAATCACTATCATTTTCTGCCTTATAGATGATGATGATGATGATGATGATGATGATGATGATGATGATGATGATGATGATGATGTCATCTCAGTTAAAGTAACTTGCCTGGGGGATATTCAGTGGCAAAGTCAGAATTCTAACTCAGAACCAACCAGGGGAGGTGACATATGGCTATAAATTCCAGTACTCAGGAGAGGAAGGTAGGAAGGATCAGGAGTTTAAGGTCAGTATTGGTTACTAGTTGAGGTCATACTGGGCTGAGACTTTGCCTCAGAGGAGAGAAGAATTCAAACTCAAGACCTGTCACTAACAGTTCAAGCTGGACACCATTCATTCTGCTCCCTGGGGCTTAGACTTTCCGGTATCCTATGGCTTAGTCCAGAATGCTGGGCAGTGAACCCCATTTGTGGCTTCTCCTTGGGTAGTTGTGAAGGACCTGGGAATTGATTTTCTGGGTGTGAATAACATGTTACTCTGAAGCTGACCCCTCACAGTTTGTAAACCATTGCTGGTAAGCCTGCTCTGATGTCGTTAGAAAGTAATAAAGCAATTCCTAGCAAGGGGCATAAAGCCCTTCTACCCCCTTTGACCTAGTCAGCTCATTCCTGGGAATTTATCCCAAGGAAACAATTCGAATGGAAGCCAAGCATTAATCAGCATGGAAGTCTTTCTTTAAAGGTCAAAAGCTGGGAACCAAAACAGGGAAGTGGTTTCAAAAACTGGAGTGTCTACACAATGGGCAATCAAGCCTGGGAAAACACAGCTGTAGGAGGCCAGGCCTGAGCAGAGCACTTCATCCTATACATCAAATCTCGGGCCCTCCCACCTAACCAGCTAGTCAATCAACCATGCTTGTGGGGGTAGAAGGCTCCCTGCTCATGTCCAAGATAATCCTAGGGCTCTGAGGAAATGGAAGGGAAACTGGAAAGCAACAATGATAACAACCCAAAGAGTTCTTGACTTTTGGGGTTCCAAGGCCCCCCCGGGTCTCAAAATAAGGCATGGAGTTTTCCACGGTAGTTTTGATTATTGATTATCAATGGTCTTTGAATTCCACACTGCTGGTTGCTAAGCCATTCTAGCTGCTCATGTTAGTTTTAACTAAGATAATAGGTAGGGTTTTCTTTTTGATGTGTGTGTGTGTGTGTGTGTGTGTGAGAGAGAGAGAGAGAGAGAGAGAGAGATTCGTGTAATTACAGAGGCTTACATGCCATAGTACCACAGTGAAGGTCAAGGACAACTTCTGGAGTCAGTCCTCCGACCCCACTGTGGGTTCCAGGGAGCAAACTCAGGTTCCAGGCCACACATTTACTTACCGATCCATCTTGCCAGCCCAGTAGGCATATAGTTTCTATTTATTGATGCAGCCTGAGAACACCAGAAACAGACCATGAACCTAGATATTCAGTTATTACTCCACCTCCTTACTGAAA
>NW_022196911.1:95127665-95160515 GCF_008632895.1 Mastomys coucha | reverse complement strand
TCACCATTAGTGCCCCTATTGTGGCTTCAGCTCCTGAAATGTATATGCAAAAGGCTGTGGGGGTGGCTCCGTCCAGGAAGCATTTACTTTCCACCATGCCCCATCTTGTCCTCCACAACATGGACATATGCATTTAAAACGAGAGAGAGAAAGAAAAGAAAACGTATACAGGAGTCTAGAACGGGTATGGCTGGCTTTTCCCAATCATACTTGCCTGCTGCTATGGAACTGAGCACCCCAAAGGTTAGTGTCCTCAATAAGCACTTCAATTTATCTCCATTCCTGCAGGGATGGATTACAGGTGTGGTACCCGCAAGCTGCAGTCCTGGTGTCCCCGGGCTCTGCCAGGGAAGGATCCACCTCCAAGATCTCACACGTGGTTGTTGGCGCGATCCAGCTCCTTGTGGGATGCTAGATTGAAGGCCTCTCTCTTGTCACCATCTCAGGTCTTTGGCACGCCGGTCACTACGTGGGACGGCCCTCACATGGCAGCTCACAGCAAATGAAGACACAGGCTGTAGGGAATGAGTAAGAGCAAGCCGAGAGTCCCGATTTCCCGGGGGTCTCATCTCAAAAAGGACATCTCTCGTTCCTGTCATGTTTTATTCATTAGAAAGCAAGTCACTAGGTCCAGCCCACACTCGAGGGAGCTCACAGGAGGATGTGTGGTTTGCCTACCACATACTCGAGCATTTATAGCATCGTCTCAATAACAAAAGCAATAATTGCTGAAGTTGCTTGTCTGATATGGAAATGTTCTAGCTCTGTCCTGAATGCCTTGTCCCTGCTTCTCACAAGCACCAGTCCCTTGCCTGCGCTACAAAAAGCAGGAAATGCCCACCTCTCTCTTCACTTCACACAAAGCCCCTGCTGAGTCTGCGCAGTTCCAGGGGCTCTTTGCCAGATTAGGGGTTGGGGGATTGAAGGAGGAGCGGTGTGACAGTTCTAGAGGTCAAGTCTCCCAGAGAGGAGGCAACCCCAGGCTCACCTCTGAAAGTGGCTTAGCTGCTTCCTCGCTCCAAGTAAGGCCTTTCTTGTTGCTTTTTAGGTTGCATTCTAAATCAGCCAACAAGGTCCAAACAGATGTGGCGGTCCGTCCGCTCCTTTCTCCGGCCTCAGTTTGGCCCTTTTTTCTCTTAGTTTCCTGCATTCCTGCTCAGCTACAGCAGGCTCTCCCTTCCTCTCTGGCTCTCAGCCTCTTGGCCTCCCTCCTCTCCTTGGTCTCCCTCTCCTTGCTTCCAAACCTCTCCTGCCAGGTTCCCACGGAGACTGCAGAACTCAGAGCACACTTCCACGCAGACAAGGTCCATGACCCGTTCCTTGGGGATGTCTGATGCCAATCAAGAGTCGATTTTTTTTCCACCCTCTTTTTCTTTTTTCTTTTAAACCATTTATTTATTTATTTAAGACAGGGTCTCACTTTGTAGCTCCAGGGCAGGTTGTAACCCAAGCTAGACTTAAATTCGCTATCATCCATCAACCTCAGCATCCCAAGTGTTCAAGTGCAGGGATTACAAGTGTGAGCCACTCGTGGTAGTAGTATCTATTTGTGTTTGTTTGTTTATTATTTTATGTGTACTTTCCCTGCATGCACATCGATCGGTACACCACACTCACATCTAGTACCCAAGGAGGGAACCGAGGTCCTTTGCCAAAACAGGTGCTCTTAACCACTGAGTTAACTCTCCAGCCTCGTGGACTAGCATCTTTAACTAGACATCAGACAATTCTTTTTGTTGTTTGTTTTGTTTTGTTTTTTTGTTTTTCAAGTCAGGGTTTCTCTGTGTAGCCCTGGCTGTCCTGGAACTCACACTGTAGACCAGACTGGCCTCGAACTCAGAAATCCGCCTGCCTCTGCCTCCCAAGTGCTGGCATTAAAGGCATGCACCACCACTGCCCAGCTTAAGTAAGGCAAGCGCAGGAGGCCCTCTCCTGGGCTCTGCCACTCACCATGAGCTAGTGGACAAAGCAAGCCCACCTTTGCAAGGCCAGTGGAGGGGAGAAAGGCAGAAAGGACAAGCTAGGGGTAGTCAGACTAGAACTGTTCATGCAGAGCCTGGTGGCAGCGGTGGCGATGGTGGTGGTGGATGCCTTTAATCTCAGCACTTGGAAGGCAGAGAAACTCGGGGGGTGGGTTGGTTGTTTTTTTGTTTTTGTTTTTGTTTTTTTGGTTTTTCCAGACAAGGTTTTTCTGTGTAGCCCTGGCTGTCCTGGAACTCACTCCGTAGACCAGGCTGGCCTCGAACTCAGAAATCCTCCTGCCTCTGCCTTCCAAGTGCTGGGATTAAAGGCGAGTGCTACCACTGTCTAGCTGAGAAACGGTCTTTAAAAAAAAAAAAAAAGTGCTGTGCAGAAATGAGGAGTTGGGTTGTAAGATTGGAGTAAACAGGGACATCTCAGAAAAACACCAGGAGGCCAGGAATTTCCTTAATAAGATAAGCCCAGGAACTTTAGGAAGGTAGGGAACTCTCCAGCTCTCCAGAAGGGAAGGGCTATTAACATTCCTCAGATCACAGGGTGAGAAACTACCTGCAGGTGGGGCACATTCCACAGGGTGGACCTTTGCTCACCTTCAGATCAGGAAAGTCCTTGCCGCCTCATTCCCTAAAGGCCAATCAGTTTAAAAAGTCACACTGTTCTACCAATCACGTTGTATCTAATGGCTGCTGTCCTGAAAATTGTATAAAAGCTCACTCAACAAGCTATGTGGGGTCGCCTCCTTTCCTGAGGGTCAGGGACGGCCTCACTGCACTGAAATAAAAATCCTCGTGTTCTTTGCATCGATCAGGCTCCATGTGATTCACTCAGGGGGTCTCCAGTAAGCTAAAGCTCCTCAGGGTCTTACAGGGTAATAAATAGGGTCCTGGGGAGGCAGGTGCCAGCACAGAGAGGAGACTGCAGGAGCCAGGACTCCTCCCCAAGCCTCCGCAGTCAGGAAATAAAGAGCGCAAATAAAGAGAAGTTTTCCAGGGATCCTTCTTGGTACAGTGTGAGTTGCCCCACAGCCAAAGGATTAGAGGTGCCAGATTTAGCAAATAAAAATCCAGAAGCCCCGTGAAATTTGCATTTCAAATGAGCAACAAAGGCTTTTTTTAGTCAAGGGTATGTCCCAAATAGGATACAGGTGTCCCTGGTGTTGGTTGGCAATGTAGTCAAGGTTATGTGGAGGCTGGAGCCCCCAGGCTTTGGTCCATGATTGTTCCAAAGGCTTCCTGGAGAGAACAAATTTCTAGGGTTGCTGCTCCAGACAGTCCATGCAGCCCAGAAAATATGATAGCAGGCATCATCATTACAACTCAACAACCGGAAGCAAAGACAACCGGAAGCAACCAAAGATGTCATAAAGAGTGGATTCTTTACCCAGGGCAAAGGGCCACAACCAAATGACAGAAAATCATTGTGTTGCCATGCTGACAATAGCAAGTCCAGAATCCAAGGTGTGCTGGCAAGCCAGTCTTCCTCCAACTTTGATCACATCTGTTAAAACCCTACTCCAAATAGGTCGATTCACTCACACCAGGGACTGGTACTTGAATGTATGATTTATTGCGGGGCAGAGCAAGATGCAAAGAGGAAAACACATGCAACCTTGTCCTTTTGTGTGTGTGTGCATAGGGTTGTTGGTTGTCCTTTGGTTTTGTTGTTTGTTTCTTTTGTTTTTGTTTGGTTTGATATTTGTATGTTTGAGACAGGGCTTCGCTAGTGGTTGCCCTGAAATTCACTATGTAGACCAGGCTGGCCTCAAACTCAGAGACCTACCTGCCTTTGCCTCCAAAGTGCTGTGACTACTACCGTCCCCTTATAATATTAAAATATATAAGAGCTACACAGAGGGTTTAGTTGTTAAGAGAGCTTTCTTTTCTCCTAGAGGACCTCAGTTCAGTTCCCAGCACCCACGGCACACTGTTCAGTTACCTAACTCCAGTTCCAGGGGCTCCAACTCCCTCTTCTGGGCTCTTCCAGTACTGCACCTACCTAGCTTATACACACTGGCATGTGCAAAATAATCAAAATAAATTTTAATATGGAAATAGACATATATGAACTTTCTGTAGGACTTCTGCTTAATCTTTAATCCAGTTGCCAAATACTTATTTGACACCCACCAGGGATGCATCGCAGGTAAGGTGAAACCCGAACCTGTCCTCCTGGGCCCATTATTACTATTTTCAAATGGAGCGAGGAAGGGATCAGGGGAAGGAGAAGCTCATTCCTTCTCTATTGCTTAACTTATGCTACAAACATGTTCTTCATTTGTAACTTTTTTTGAAAAATGCCATTTTTTCTTTTCTTTTTTCTTTCTTTCTTTCTTTTTTTTTTTTCTAAATCAGAAACCTGGCCCTTTGAAAACCTCTCTGTCCTTTCCCAGGCACGGTGGCTGGAACACAGCTGTATAATCGGTGGCACCTCCATGTGTGGCTTTTGGAGCAGCCAGCAAGGTTTTCCATGAGTGTGGATGAGTGATAACCAATAGGAATGTGTATCCGATCCAATTGTTCATGTTTTACAATTACAGTGATTAAGAGAATGAGATGCTGTGATTGTTGCTGTGTGGTCTGCTGCTGCCAGGAGACTCCACCCTCCCAGTGATCCTGGCTGCATTGGCTTTCGCTTGTTAGTTTAATTGCTTACTTGCCTGGTTTTGTTTTTGTTGTTTTGTGGGGTTTGGTTGTTCATTTTTCCAGACAAGCTCTTGCTAAAAGCCCTGGTTGGACTGGTACAATATATCCCAAGGTACTCTCAAATTTACAGCAATCCTCCTGCCTCAGCTTTCAGAGAGCTGGGATTACAAGTAGGCACCATCTCTTGAAGCTATCTGATTGGTTTTATACAATCTTGGATGATCAGTCTCCAGTGTTCAACATACAGGCACTCACAAAAAAAAAAAAAAAAAAAAAAAAAAAAAAAAAAAAAAAAAAAAAAAAAAGTGTTGAATGAATACAAGACAATTAAAGCTTGGCTTGGCAGCTTCCACTCATGCAGTCTCATGTCCTAGTTTGATAACCAGTAAAATTAAATCCCAGAAACATCAGGCCACAGAGAACATTAGTGGCCATAACATAAGAGGGTTTCATAGCTCCCAGCCCAGGTGCTTACCTTAAAAACAATTAAAATTGGCTTGAGAGATGGTTCAGCAGCTAAGAGCACTGGTTGCTCTTCCAGAGGTCCTGAGTTCAATTCCCAGCAACTGCATGGTGGCTCACAACCTTCTGTAATGGGATCTAATGCCCTCTTCTGGCCTGCAGGTATGCATGCAAAGAGAGTACTCATATACATGAAAGGAAGAAAGAAGGAGGGAAAGAAAGAAAGAAAGAACAAAAGAAAGAAAGAAAGCTTTTTTTTTTTTGGTTTTTCGAGACGAGACAGGGTTTCTCTGTGTAGCCCTGGCTGTCCTGGAACTCACTTTGTAGACCAGGCTGGCCTCGAACTCAGAGATCCGCCTGCCTCTGCCTCCCAAGTGCTGGGATTAAAGGCATGTGCCATCACTGCCCGGCGAAAGAAAGCTTTTTTTAAAAATGGGGCTGGAGAGATGGCTCGGGAGTTTAGAGCACTGACTACTTGCTCTTCTAGAGGTCCTGAGTTCAATTCCCAGCAGCCACATGATGGCTCACAACCATCTGTAATGGAATCTGATGCTCTCTTATGGGTGTGTCTGAAGACAGCTACACTATACTTATACACATAAAATAAATAATCTTCTTTAAAAAATAATAATTTAAATTATAAATTAAATAATTAAATTAAGTATATCAAGGGCTAGAAAGATGGCTTAGAAGTTTAGAGCATCTATTCCTTTTGTAGACTACCCAGGTTCTATTCCCAGTGCCCACATGACTCAAAACCATCCATAGCTCTAGTTCCTGGGGATCTGGCACCCACTTTTGATCTCTGAGGGCACCAGGCATTCATATGATGCACAGATATATGCAGAGGCAAAACATTTACACATGTAAAATCAAATAAATAAATACTTTTTTTAAAGACTAAATATATTGAATGGTAAGATCAAAAGACACAATAACAATGGAATCTAGAGCCTAAAATCATCAAACATTTTTAACCAGTCTTTTCTTTCAGTCTGGAGACTTCCCACTGTGGCTAAGTACTGAACAGAAATTGGGGTTTGTGGGTACTGGTTGGTCACACCCCCCACTTCTTCAGGTTTTGACACAATCAAGAAAAAGTACAGGAAATACACAGGGATTAAAATATCAGCTTTCCTAAGGGCCAGGTCTGGAGGATATGGCTAGGACCTAAAGCACAAATGGACTTCCCAGTCCCACTCCGCTGTTTTGAAATAACCCACCCACTCAGTAACTGGACTAATCAAGTTCACCCCAGCAGGAGCTGGGTTCTCTTGGAGCTGATGCCCGGAGGAGGTAGGATCATGCATGGCTTCTACTCTAGACAGGTCAGTCTCAGACAGCACCAGGAACAGGCTGAGCAGTGTGAGCTCAGAGCTCCAGTTCCCATTCCCAACATCCCACACTCAGCGGGTCCCACCTGCTTTCATAGTAGGGAATCCTTGATAGGGCATCAAGATGGTCCTCTGATGGGCTGGCGAAATGACTCAGCAGTTAAAAGCACTGG
The DNA here is from genome assembly GCF_008632895.1 of Mastomys coucha. Lineage (NCBI taxonomy): Eukaryota > Metazoa > Chordata > Mammalia > Rodentia > Muridae > Mastomys > Mastomys coucha. Next base: position 95,153,924 of record NW_022196911.1, on the reverse strand, counting down.
CTGTTCCTCCAGAGGACCTAGGTTCAATTCCCAGCAACCAAATGGTGGCCCACAACTGTCTGTGGCTCCAATTCTAGGGGATCTGGCATACATGCAAGCAAAACACAAATGCACATAAAATAAAAATAAGTAAGTCTTTAAAAAAAAAAAAAAACGATGGTTGTACCAGCTGGTTTTTTGTGTACCAGCTGTTTTTTTGTGTCAACTTGACACAGGCTGGAGTTATCACAGAGAAAGGAGCTTCAGTTGGGGAAGTGCCTCCATGAGATCCAGCTGTGGGGCATTTTCTCAATTAGTGATCAAGGAGGGAGGGGCTCTTGTGGGTGGTGCCATCCCTAGGCTGACAGTCTTGGGTTCTATAAGAGAGCAGGCTGAGCAAGTCAGGGGAAGCAAGCCAGTAAGTGACATCCCTCCATGGCCTCTGCATCAGCTCCTGCTTCCTGACCTGCTTGAGTTCCAGTCCTGATTTCCTTTGGTGATCAACAACAATGTGGAAGTGTAAGCTGAATAAACCCTTTCCTCCCCAACTTGCTTCTTGGTTATGATGTTTGTGCAGGAAGAGAAACCCTGACTAAAACAAACTGGTACCAGAAGTGGGATATTCCTGTGACAACCTGACCATGTTTTGGGGAGGACTGTGAAAGGACTTTGGAACTTGGGGCTAGAAGATCCGTTGGGTGTTAAGAGTTCTGTGGGATGTTGTGTAGGAGCTTGGAAGATAATGTTGAGAACAGTGCAGAAGATGGAGGCCTGGCTTGTGAAATTTCAGAGGGAAGATTAAAGATTCTTATCAGAGTTGCTATTTTGATTGTGAAAATTCTGTGGTTTTGGTTAACTGGGGCTGAAGAATCAGCTGTGATTAACAAGATACCAGAACTACTACAGCAAAAACTTTGCATTACTGGGACTATTGATTCTGGTTAGCTGGAGCTAAGAGCAGTGATTAAGAAGAGACCAGCATCACTGAGGTGAAATCTTCTAGGAAGTGTTTTCTGAGAGCACAGAGGCTGTGTTCCAGAGATAGCCAAGGTTGTACTTCATGCTGCAGCAGGACTTGGTAATGTGTAAGAGTCAACCAGGTAGTACTGGTTTTGAAGGCATGAAGGGGTCATGAAGAACAGCTGAGGCTCGGCACAGTGAGAGGCCATAGAATAGAAGGCCACTGGTGAAGGTGCAGCCTCAGTTGCAATTGATGGCCCAGGACTGAAAGGATTGTGCAAAGGAGTTGAAGCTTTGCACCATGAAGAGAGCCTATGAGAGGCTATTAGTGAAGCCTAGTTGCAGCAGAAGACAGTGTTTTAGAGATGCCAGTACCATGAATGACCACCAAGATCAACAGTAGCAGTGGAGTACAGGCATCTGAAGCCTAGAAGACAAGGTGTGTGCTACAAAGGGCAGAGCTGGAGAAGTGATCCAAGCCCTTGGAGGAATCCAGAAGATCATGAATGGATCCCAGACATTGGAAGGTTGGAGTTTGATTTTTGCTTTTGATTGGGACTGTGCCCTGATATTTTTCCCTCTTAAAGGAATAAAGTATTTTAGTGGAGCCCACAGTTAAGAGACTTTGAATTTTAAACGATATTAGACATCTTAAAGGGATTAAATGTTTAATATGTAAAGACTGTGGGACTTTTAAAGTTATTTAAATCTCGGGGATGAATAAAAAAGTAAGGGTTGCTGAGCAGTGGTGGTGCATGCCTTTACTCCCAGCACTTGGGAGGCAGAGGCAGGCAGATTTCTGAGTTCGAGGCCAGCCTACAGAGTGAGTTCCGGGACAGCCAGGGCTATACAGAGAAACCCTGTCTCGAAAAAACCAAAACAAACAAACAAAAAGAGTAAGGGTTAAGGCTTAATAGTGATGTGTTTGTGTGTCAAGTAGACAAGGGGTCAATTGTACTGGTTGGGTTTTTTGTGTCAACTTGACATAGGCTGGAGTTATCACAGAGAAGGGAGCTTCAGTTGGGGAAGTGCCTCCATGAGATCCAGCTGTGGGGCATTTTCTCAATTAGTGATCAAGGGGGGAGGGGCTCTTGTGGGTGGTACCATCCCTAGGCTGACAGTCTTGGGTTCTATAAGAGAGCAGGCTGAGCAAGCCAGGGGAAGCAAGCCAGTAAGTGACATCCCTCCATGGCCTCTGCATCAGCTCCTGCTTCCTGACCTGCTTGAATTCCTGTCCTGACTTCCTTTGGTGATCAACAGCAATGTGGAAGTGTAAGCTGAATAAACCCTTTCCTCCCCAACTTGCTTCTTGGTCATGATGTTTGTGCAGAAATAGAAACCCTGACTAACACAATGGTCCTCTGAAAGTTTCTTCCCCCAAAACCTCCAAGAAGATGTAGGATCCTGACTTATAAGGCAGATGGGGTAACGGGAGGGGAGAAAGTTCTCTCCCTTATACCAGTGGGTACTTTTCACAGAATCTAAAAACACCCATGTTCCAGGAAGCAGCTCATAAGTTTAAGAGTATTTTGATTGAAAGTGAATCTACTGCAAAGGACAGAAACCATCAGTAACTTAAACTACAAAGGGGAATGCTTTTCTTGTCTGACAGGAAATCTAGGGGTAGGAGGTTCTGGGCAGTGTGGAGCTCTGAGGTATCACCAGGACCCGTGCTCCTTCCATCTGACTACACCCTAGAGAGTGTCTCTGTCTGCTGCACCTGCCTTCAGAGCAGCAGAGGCAGGCAAAGGGACGGCAAGCTTTAACAATACCGTTTCTAGAAACCTCTTGTGGCAGGTGTGTTTTTATCTCATTATCTACATGCGCCTCTTGCCCTGCTGCTCTGAAAGCAAATTTTGGGACTTATTTGAAATTGTCAGAGTAGATTCCTTTAAATAATGAAAGATAGTATTGAGCAGAGAATGACCCAATACCAAGGTCATGGAATAAGAATAAAAGAAGCCATTGAAAAATTATCGTCAAAGAACTGCTTTCTTTTTCTTTTTCTTTATCTTTTTTCAAGCCAGGGTTCTCTGTATAGCCCTGGCTGTCCTGGAACTCACTCTGTAGACCAGGCTGGCCTCAAACTAAGAAATCTGACTGCCTCTGTCTCCCAAGTGCTGGAATTAAAGGTGTGTGTCACCACTATTGGGAGAAACTGCTCCTTTAAAAGATCTAAGGGACGTTGTTTCTTTATTCTGTCCCCTACCTTTAAGAGATTATCTCTAGACAATTACATTCAAAGGATAAAAAATAAATAAAAAAGAAAGAAAATTCATATTATAGAATGAATATAGCCCTACTACATAAGCCTAACAAAGAGAAAAGACAACCACTTAGCTAATTACAGTTACAAACTAAGGTAATTTATAAAGGGAGAAATATCCATGTTTTTCTTTTCTTCTTTTCTCCTTTGTCTTACTGCAACAAATGTTGAAGTAACTTCCTAAGAGTGTGTGGGGAGCAAATATTCTTAATTCCTAGGGATTTTGTTGTTAATGTTAGGTTTTGAGTTTTGTTTGTTTATTTGTTTGGTTGGTTTTCTGAGACAGAGTTTTTCTGTGTAGCCCTGGCTGTCCTGGAACTGGTTCTGTAGACCAGGCTGGCCTTGAACTCGCAGAGATCCATCCCCCTCTGCTTCAAATCTTTTTGCCCTAGTCCCAATAGACAGTTTAGCTGGGTATTGATGTTTAACTTGAGAGTCTTTTTCCTTCAGAACTTTGGCTGCATTGTTATTTTGTGTTTTGGCATCTAGAATTGCTAATGAGAAGACTGGTGTTTTTCTGATTCATGGTCCCCCCACCACCACCTTTTGTTTTGTTTTGTTTTGTTATTTTCGAGACAGGGTTTCTCTTTATAGCCCTGGCTGTCCTGGAACTCACTCTGTAGTCCAAGCTGGTCTCTAACTCAGAAATCCCCCTGCCTCTGCCTCCCAAGTGCTGGGATTAAAAGCATGCACCACCATTGCTCAGCTATGGTCCCCTTTTTAATATTTATTTTATCTGTAATCATGTGTATGGATATGTGTTTTCGTTTGGGTGCCCAAGGAGGCCTGAAGTGTCAGATCCCTTTTTGTTAGTCTTTTCATGTGGATGCTGGGAATCGAACTTGGGTCCTCCTGAAGAACAAAAAGCATTCTTAACAACTGAGTCATCCCTCCAGCCTCTGGTTTATATTCTTTTACAGGTGATTTTCTTTTCTTTCTCTGGAATTGTAGAATCTTATTATTTTCCCAGGCATTCCACAGTTTCTAAATCCTGTGTGTTTTTTATGGTGGGGATTTAAAAAACCCGTTAGTCTGAAAACTATAAATCTTTTCAGTCTGTGAAGTTCCATTTAATATTCTATTTTGAAAAAAAAATTCTTCCCCTGTTTTCTCTCTTCTCCCTGAAATACTTACTAATCAAAAATAAATAAATATTAAGTAAAGATGGAGACAGAGGTCAACTGTTAGAGTTAGCATTCATGTGGGGTGGTGGTGGTGCACGCCTTTGATCCCAGCACTTGGGAGGTAGAGGCAGGAAGATTTCTGAGTTTGAGGCCAGCCTGGTCTACAGAGTGAGTTCCAGGACAGCCAGGGCTATTCAGAGAAACTCTGTCTTGAAGAAAAAAAGCCAAAAACCAAAAACCAAAAAACCCAAAGAGTTAGCATTCATGAAGTCATGGGTCCAATCCCTTCCCCAATACATCATTCAATGGGTGCTATGTTACCAAGAAGTAATGAATTTGGAGTTCAAGGCCATGCTTAGTTATGCTGCAAGTTTGTAGTCGGCCTGGGCTATATGAGTTTGTCTCAAAAGAAGAAGGAAGATGAGGAGGAGGATGAAGAGAAGGAAGAGAGAGAGGAGGAGGAAAAAAGGAGAAGGAAGAAAAAGAGAAATAGGAGGAAGAAGAGAGAGGAGGAGGAGGAGGGGGAAAGGGAACAATATTTTCTGGTCAAATGTGGACGTCCTGCATCAGCTGCTTTTTAACATCTCTCTCTTTCTCTCTCTCTCCCTCTCTCTCTCTCTCTCTCTCTCTCTCTTTGGTTTTTCGAGACAGGGTTTCTCTGTATAGCCCTGGCTGTCCTGGAACTCACTCTGTAGACCAGGCTGGCCTGGAACTCAGAAATCCACCTGCCTCTGCCTCTCAAGTGCTGGGATTAAAGGCGTGTGCCACCACTGCCCAGCTTCTATCTTTTCTCTAACAAAACTTCTTACTCTTTCCCTTCTTGCTTTATTTTCTATTTCTATTTCCCACTGATTGTGTATACGTGTGTGTGTATATGTGTGTATATGTGTGTGCATGTGTGTATGTGTGTGTATGTGTACATGTGTGTGTATGTGTGTATGTGTACATGTGTGTGTACATGTGTATGTGTGTGTGCATGTGTGTATGTGTGTGTATGTGTGTATATGTATGTGTGTATGTGCATGTATGTATGTGTATGTGTGTGCATGTGTGTGTGTGTATGTGTGTGTATGTGTACATGTGTGTATGTGTGTGTATGTGTACATGTGTATGTGTGTGTGTGCATGTGTGTATGTGTGTGTATGTGTGTATGTGTACATGTGTGTGTATGTGTGTGTATGTGTGTGTATGTGTGTGTGTGTGTGTGTGTATGTGTGTGTATGTGTGTGTATGTGTGTGTATGTGTGTATGTGTACATGTGTGTGTGTGTGTGTGTGTGTTATTTGTCCAGCTGACCTCTTTCCTACGTATGTCCTTTTCACCCCACTGCCCATGTTTAATAGATACAAGATCTTGTTGAACTCTTTCCTTTAAAGTTCCCTCCCACCTCAGAACTGTTTCTGTTTCTTTAGAGGTCTTATTTTCAGTTTATTTATCTTAGCCTTCCTAGTTCATATTTCAGGCTTCCTCAAATAGCTCCTGGCTTATGGCTGTCCATTCACATTAACAAATGGAGCTGTGCAAAGTTTCCTGGATAAGAGGCTATGAATGGAAGGCTTTGTTTCCCAGCAGTCTGTCCTCTCCGCCTGGAGACTTCTAAAAGCCAGCCGCCAATGGGCTTTGTTCGGGAACCACCTTAAATCTTCCCCCAGACAACTTACTTTTTTTTCTAAGAAGGTCCTCTAATGGGGAAGGAACAAAATGGGGAGCAGAGCAAACACCTGGCTGGCTGAGCAGTCCCCATGAAAGGGTCAGAGAGAGTTGATGGGCCATTGCACCGGCCATTCTCAACCTGTTGGTAGCGACCCCCAGGAGGTCTCATATCAGATGTTTACATTACAGTTCATAACAGTAGCAAAATTACAGCTCTGGAGAAGCGGTGAAATAATTTTATGGTTGGAGGTCACCACGACAGGAGCTGTATGAAAAAGGCCTGCAGTGTTTAGGAAGATTGAGAGCCACTGCATTACAGACTTTCAGTAGGACCTGCTATCTCTGCTGCACTGGGCCCATCAAAGCCTAAGCTGCCCAGGCTCCTCCAGGCAGCTCGGCTCCCTCTTCAGCCACAAGCTCTGCCATACACATGCCAGGCTGCAGCCTCCCCTGCCCTCCTCACTCAGCTGCCATCCTCTCTACCAACCTCTTCTCATGTTTCTTTCCTCTCTACTGTTAAGGCATTTCTGAAAGAAGAGGGAAATGTCGGAATTTAGGTTGGAAGTCCAACTGCCAATGGGCTTGAAGGAAACCCATGGAGACCAATGGAGACCAATGGGCTTGAAAGGTGCTCACTTGCATATTTACTTATTTTGCATGGAGTAAGTATACATGTACATGTTTGTGTGTGTGTGTGTATGTATGTGTACAAATATATGCCTATATACAAGTGGGTGTAGAGACCCAAGGTTGATTTCTGATATTTTTCTTCCATCTTATGTCTGGGAATATTTTTCAGGCTTATTTATTATTTTTGTATATAAGTATGTTTTTGCCTGGTACCCCCTGAGGTCAGAAGAGGGCACTGGATCCTCTGGACTGGAGTGAACAGTCCATGGTAGTGAGTTGCCCTGTGGGTGCTGGGAATTGAACTTGGGTCTTCTGCAAGAGTGACAAGAGCTCTTTTTTTTTTTATTCTTTTAAAGTTTATTTATTATTATATGTAAGTACACCGTAGCTGTCTTCAGACACTCCAGAAGAAGGCATCAGATCTCATTACAGATGGTTGTGAGCCACCATGTGGTTGCTGGGATTTGAACTCCGGACCTTCAGAAGAGCAGTCGGTGCTCTTAACCACTGAGTCATCTCTCCAGCCCCTCGACAAGTGCTCTTAACCAACAGAGCCAACTCTCCAGCCCAAGAGATATATTTTGAAGATTTTATTATTTTTATGTGTGAGTGTTTTGCTTGCATGTATATATGTGTATCATGTGCATGCTTGGTGTCTGAGGAGGTTAGAACAGAGCCTCAGATCTGTTGGAACTGGAGTTATAGGTGTTTGTGAGCTTCCCTGTAGGTATTGAGAACCAACCTGGGTCCTCTGCTAGAATAAGCAATGCTCTTAACCACTGAGCCATCTCTCCAGCCACCCATATTTCTCTGGCTTGGTTTGATTTGGTTTGGTGTTTAGATGGGGTTTCTCCCAGATTCTAATTGATTAACTCGTCAGGCTAGCCAGGAAGCCCCCAAAGGGATCCTCCTGCCTTCATCTCCTCTGGACGATGACTCCAGGCTGCTATATCCAGCTTCTCCTCCTCCTCCTCCTCCTCCTCCTCTTCTTCTTCCTCTTCCTCCTCCTCTTCCTCCTCCTCCTCCTCCTCCTCCTTCTTCTTCTTTCTTCTGTGGTTTTTTGAGACAGAGTTTCTCTGTGTAGCCCTGGCTGTCCTGGAACTCACTCTGTAGACCAGGCTGGCCTCGAACTCAGAAATCTGCCTGCCTCTGCCTCCCAAGTGCTGGGATTAAAGGCATGCACCACCACAGCCCATATGCCCAGCTTCTTACATGACTACCAAGAATCCAAACTCAGGTCCTCAATCTCATGTGGCAAACACTTTACCTACTGAGCTACTTCCCCAGGCCCAATTGCTCCAGTTTCATACAGACCTGAACAGTTAGTGCAGGCTTTCTTGCCAATGATCTATCTATTCATGAAGAATTCAAAAATAGGCACAGGCATGGAAGAGATGCCTTTTGTTATGTAACACACCTCGGTGTCTGTTGATCATATTTTAAATATGAAACTAAAATCCAACACGTCCTTAAATCACCTCTGCAGAACCCTAAAAGTGTTATAGACTATAAATCGTGTAGAATATGCTCAGGACACCGCTGACATAGTTTAAAAAGCACACACACACACAGAATCAAACAAACCTGATTCACCCTGGCTCAACATCTGCATTCTCCAAGTCAGTCTCCTCATGGGTACCTAGTTGCTGAGCGTGCTGGGGATGGAGCAGAGGATACATAGGCAAAGCACCTTCCAGAGCACCTGGGGATGGCGAGCGCTGGTGATGGTGCCCCTCCCCCTCCATACTAAGCCACTTGCTCTATTTCTAAGCCCCTTAGCATTTTGCTGTTTCTACAGCACCCCCCACTTTTCGCCACCTCATGAGTCCCTACTAGGTCACAGTCATCCCTTTTTTTTTTTAAGACTCATTTGTTTATTTTACTTATAGGAGTATACTGTCACTGTCTTCAGACACATCAGAAGAGGGCACCGGATCCCATGACAGATGGTTGTGAGTCACCATGTGGTTGCTGGGACCTCTGGAAGAACAGTCAGTGCTCTTAAGTGCTGAGCCATCTCTCCAGCCCTAAAGATTTTTTTTTCTAATGTGTTTGGATGTTTTGCCTGGTGTATGTCTATGGATCACATGTGTGTAGTACCTGTGAAAGCCAGAAGAGGGCATCAGGCCCCCTGGAACTGCAGTTACAGACAGTTGTGAGCTACCACTTAGGTGCTGGGAATCAAACCTGGGTGTCCGGAAGAGCAAGTGCTCTTAACTACTGAGACACCTGTGCATTTAATCCTCAAGATCAACCGCATTAACAGTCTTCTCTGACCTCTGACCTCCAGCCTCCAACCTCTGAGACATTTAACTTCTCTGTCCTGTGTGCCCTGTTTCCCACAGCACCAGCTCACACCCTTGCTATAATAGCTCCAGTCTCTTTGCAATGTCCAGAGCCATGAATACACACACACCTGAACTTCTAGTGGGGGAGGATTCCTTATAGACAGTGTCCTAACCTTGTCCTCATGTTTCCCAACATGCACTATAATCTGACCCTGTGGGCATTCGATCCCCAAGCTCAGAGTTCACAGAACTGCAACAAACTAAACCAAAGTGTGAGCAGCTTTAACCCAGTGCTACCCTGAGCTGCTCTGCCCAAACTATGACCCACACGGACAGATCCTAACTCGTCCTCTACGCAAACACTTTGTTCCTTTCTTGCAGAAGCTTCTGAGCTGTTGTCATCGTGACCTCCACCCCCACCCCTGCCACTTTGCCAAACACAAGCAAACACGTTCAATGCCACGAGAGAGAGAGCAAGAGAGCGCTCTGGTTTGGCTTGGCCCCTGCCCCACCCCATGAAACAGTCAGAGGAGAAAAGATAGTTGGGCCAGACACAGCTTACCTGGAACTCTGAGAACCTCCTGGGTGGGGCTGGGATTTTTCATGCTCCAAATGACATGTCTAGCTCTGGGGCTGGGCTGGGGCCCGCTGTTTTTCTGTTATTCGCTCAACCTCCTTGGACAGCACATGGCAGGAGACACTTTGTGCTCTGCTGCCTCCCCTCCTCCTCCTACCTTCTCAGGCAAACACAGAGATAGGGTCCAACCACAGGCAGAATCCTCCTCTGGTGCTTCAGGCCAAGTCCAAGGTCAGAAAGAATACAGTCCACACTAATAGTTACCATCTAATACACAACTCAAAGTCCCTGTCACCAAGGAACCTCCTGTTAGCATCCAGAACCTGCCTGCGGCAGATATGTGGGCGGGTCCACAGACCTGTCGCCAGGGCAACGGCGACCATATTCCCAGAATCCATTGGGCTCAGCTCCCACCTTTACCTACATTACTACGTCACCACACATATAAATTATGGGTAGTTCCCTCCATCTCTCTCTCTCTTCTCTCTCTCTCCCTTCACGCGCTGCGGTCCTCACTCCCCCCTCCCAATTAAACTTCCAAAAACACAGAGCTGCTTGTACCTGGTGTCTTTGGACGCGCCGCTGCGAGCCAAACTTATCACCTCCAGTCTAGCAAAGGGACAGGTGAAAACAAGTCCAGCCACCAAGTGTCTCTTAGTTGGTTTGTTGAGACAAGATATCACTACGCATCTCTGTCTGGCCTCGAGTTTGCCGTGTTGACCAGACTAGCCTCAAACTCACAAAGATCCACCCACCCCCTCCCCAGGTGGCTCTTGAGTTCCCATGATCATCCTTCCTTCAGAAAACACCAGTGGGGCTGGCACGATGGCTCAGTAGGTAAGAGCACTGACTGCTCTTCCGAAGGTCCTGAGTTCAATTCCCAGCAACCACATGGTGGCTCACAACCATCTGTAATGAAATGAAGACAGCTCCAGTGTATTATGCCAGAGCAAGCGGGGCTGGAGGGAGCAGGGAGTTCAGTTCCCAGCAGCCACATGATGGCTCACGGCCATCTGTACACCTATAGTGTACTCATACACATAAAATAAATAAAATAAATCTTAAAAAAAAAAGACTTTAGAAAAAAGAAAATAAAAAGAAAACACCAGTGGAGCCAGGCAGTGGTGGCGCATGCCTTTAAACCCAGCACTTGGGCAAAGGCAGAGGCAGGCGGATTTCTGAGTTTGAGGCCAGCCTGGTCTACAGAGTGAGTTCCAGGACAGCCAGGACTACACAGAGAAACCCTGTCTCAAAAAAAAAAAAGAAAGAAAAAAGAAAAAAAGAAAAGAAAAAAGAAAAACAAACACCAGTGGACTGCTGGAAGCAACAGACACACACAAGAGCATCCAGAAGCAGTCTCTGCATACGTTGCTTCTCCTCTCACTCAGCATGCCCTGTCTTCCCTTAGAGCCGCTGCCCAGGTGGCTCTGTCATCCAGGAAGGCAACAGGAAAGCGAACTAGTCACCTCAAAACTCTGTCCTTGAATTTCTCCTCACCCTAAGTGGAGAGACTTGCAAGGCACAAAGATGCTTCCCAGATCTCTCCCTCAGCCACTATCTTCCTTCAGTACCCAGAATGCTCTCGAGGCAGGAACCATGGTGCTTGCTTCTAATCCCAGAAGCAGAGGCAGGCAGATCTCTGTGAGTTCAAGGCTAGACTGGTCTACATAGCAAATTCCAGGCTAGCTGAAGCTACACAGTGAGACCTAATATCTCTTCTCTCCATCCGAGTCCTGCCCTGTTCCTCTTTCCCTTTCTCTCTCTTCCCTGTTTTATCTCAGAAATACCTTTCGACCGCTCCAATAAGTCAGCACCTTTCTTATAGTGCAAAGGAGACCAATAAATCAATTTTTATTATTCTTGTATTTACTTATTTATTTTTAGGTGTTTGAGGTTTTTTGTTTTTTGTTTGTTTTTTTTTGTTTTTTAAAAAAGATTTATATATATATACATATATATATATATTTTATTTATATGAGTACATTGTCTTCAGACACACAAGAAGAGGGAGTTAGATATAATTACAGATGGTTGTGAGCCACCATGTGGTTGCTGGGAATTGAACTCAGGACCTCTGGAAGAGCAGTTAGCTCTTAAGCCACTGAGCCATCTCTCCAGCCCTTTTTTTTTTTTTTTTTTTTTAAGACAGGGTTTCTTGGGGCTGGCGAGATGGCTCAGCGGGTAGGAACACTCACTGTTTTTCCAAAGGTCCTGAGTTCAAATCCCAGCAACCACATGGTGGCTCACAACCATCTGTAATGCGATCTGACGTCCTCTTCTGAGGTGTCTGAAGACAGCTTCAGTGTACTTACAAATAATAAATAAATAAATCTTAAAAAAAAAAAAAAAAGACAGGGTTTCTCTGTATAGCCCTAGCTGACCTGGACCTCACTCTGTAGACCAGGCTGGCCTCAAACTAGAGATCTGCCTGCCTCTGCCTCTCAAGTACTGGGATTAAAGGCGTACGCCACCACCGCCCAGCTAAATCAATTTTTTAAAAAACTGAGTAAGCCATCCTAGAACTTTCTCCAGTGAGCAGGGAGAGAAGAAAGACGAGGAGGGACCCTCGCTGCTCGTGAAATATGGTTTAACCCTCAAAGCCACCATTTAAGGGTAACTCTCTGACACCCCTACTTAACAAATGGTAAGGCTGAGCTTAGCCGGGAAGCCTTGACCAAAGCGTGCCGGGCCTGGAAGAGGACTTGAATACAAGAGCCTCTACACTTACATAGAGAGATAGAACTCAGAAGACAAACAGTCCTGCCCTAGTCCACAGTCCCCCCGGCTATCTGCACTGACGAAGATGCTGACTAAAGGGCTCAGAGACTGCTCTCAGCACAGCATTCTCCAGGGTGTGGTGAACTACTTAATTCTGCAGGATGTGCATGTGTTTGTATTGCTGTGTCTCCAGGGATGTAAGGTGACCACAGGGAATTCCCTTGGTGCCTGGTCCCTACAGCTCACTGGAGGACATTCCACATAGAATCATTCATCCTGAGGAGGCTCGGGGAGGCATCACCAACAGGAGGAAAAGTATGTTCAGATTCTGTGAAGGTCAGAATGGGCCAGGGGACTCCAGGGACAGCAGAGACTCTGAGAGCGGGGTTCACTCACCAAGGTGTTGTGACAGCTTATACAGCTCTGCCTCCTGTGGTCCCGCCTCAGTGACAAGCTTAAGAGACAAGTAAGGAAGCTGAGGCCCAAAGAAATTTCTCCCCTGTAAGCAAGTCAAGGTAGGCTTCTGGCTTTTTGTGATACTTCCCAGCCAGTCAGGTTACAAGGGAAAGAGAGAATCTAGCCAAAAAATGACGTCTCAGAGATACCAAGGGACTCAGGTCTCTGGATTTTAGCACCTTGGGCTAGACCCAAGAGGACTTCTATTAGCTGTGTTCCTGGGGGTGGCTAAGTTTCTCCATGGATAAAAACCTTGCCTTCCCCCTGAGGCCACGTCCATGGGTCACTACTCCATTCTGTTATCCCAGCCTTATGATCTTTCTATTGAAACTTGGGTGGCTCTGCCCAGTTCAATTTGAAAGCTAGTTTTCCTTAGTCCTTCTAGAGGAGAGTTTGAAGCTGCCACCATACCATCTGAACTTCGTCTTGTGTATGTCTGGGTCACCACTGTCAGTTTGCTTATCTGGACTTAGGAGCCTGTGGCTCCTGATGTCCCCAGCAGTCAGGAATTGTGTGTGCTTAGTTCTCTTGGGCATCTTTAACCATGGTCCAGAGGGAATGAGTAGACACCAATGGGTAGATACCAATGGGCAGTAAGATCAGGAAGGGAGAGAATGGTGTCCCCCTGAGTGGGCAACTCAGGGCTCCTAGGAGATTCAGGCCCAGGGAGAACCATTCTGGACTGTGTCACTTAACAAGTAACCCTGGGGATTAAAAAAAAAATGATGGGGCCACTTCAGACCTACCCTACCCTGCCACACACCCTCCCCACCAACATCCATACATAACCCATTCCACCCCCCACACCCCACTCCCAAACTCTGCTTCAACCCTCTTGCTGGTCTCTGGAAACCCTCCCCCCTCTGACTTGCAATCTAAATGTTACTTCTTACCCTCCCGCCCAACCCCCCAAGGTCAACTAAGCTTTCCTTAAAGCATGAATCCGGTTGGGGAGCCAGATGCCAGAGAACAGGACAAGAAGTCTGCCCGTCTACCCCAGACAGGAAAGGAAACAACAGCTGGCGACCAGAGACTCTCTAGGCCCTTAGCAACCCTGTTTAACCCTGACCCCATGCACAGACAGGGAGTGGTGGGCCTGGGCTTCCTGGGTGACAGGCTCCCGGATGGACTCTAATGAGAAAGGGTCGGTCTATACAGCCCGCTGTCCTGGCTCCCTCAACTGAACCCTTCAGAGTCACAGATAGCCATCAATGTCAGGGACATTCAGTGGGGGTAGGGGCTGGAGGTCCTACAACCTACCCACACCATACATCATTTGCAGGTTACTGACACCAAGGCCTCCTCCACACTCCGGGTGAGCCTCTAGGAGATTCAGGCCCAGAGCCAAGGAGCATCCGTAACCCCCGCTGAGCTTCCTCCCGGAAGGGGAGACGCAGACCTTACTCTGGGGTTGGGGCACGGGGTGGGGGGGGAGGCAGGGGGTGCAGCTGCTGTTCTATGTATGCACCCACAACTTCAGGGTTCTTCTACCAGCCCCTCCTCCAGGGAAGGGCGCGGGCCTGTGTGGAAGGGCGGAGGCTCCATGAGTAATCAGGTTATAGAGGAATGAACTTCCAAGAACCTTGAGTCACAGGCAGGAAGAGGAGACCAGGTCTGGATGCCCCTCTCAATGGCCCTGCCGACCCTACTACTTAAAGGAAAGGGACATGGGACTTGGGGTTGGGGGGAGGCAGGTAACCCTGGGAGTTACAAAGAAAATCCTTAGCACCAAAAATGCTTCAAATTCCAGTGGTGGGGGAGACCTTAATGGCTGCTTTCCCAGGGTCCCCTTTGCACGGCTCCACGTGAGAGAGAACGTCTCCCATTAGCAGTGTGCCTTCTGCACGTGCCACCAGAACATACCTAGGGACTTTGTCCTTTCAGCCTGTCTGGATTGCCCAATGGGAGGCAAAGTTCAGTGAAGCTCTCGGGCCCCCTAGGGCAGACACCTGAGTATGCCCACTAACAACATGACCTCCAGAAAAAAAACAATCATGTGCCTGGAGCTCCTTCACCCACACCACCCTGACGGCTGCCGCCTCTGAGCAGCTACAGCCTTGGAACTCCCTCCTCATCTGACCCTTTGCCTTTTAACCAGACCCTTTGTCTGTTAGCCACAATGGCACTGGGGCCTTTCGAAACGCAGGGTCATCAATGCCTATTCAGATGTTCTGTTGCTTCTCCTCGGTCTAGGGATAAAGCCAAGTGTCTAGCCTAGGCTAGCCCTAGGCGACCTTCTTTAGCCTCATTTCACCATTTGTGAGGTAGGTCGCACTATGTGTTCATTCAGCCCAATAAGAGGCCACCACGTCTACCTACCTACCCCAGGACCTTTGCACGCACAGTCGCTGACACCTGCAAGCTCTCGCTGCCATTTCCCTCTTTGCCGGGCTAACACCTGCTGTCTCCAGGGTCTCTTGTTTGTGGGATGGTCTGTTTTGGTTAATTTGGGGGGCTCCTCCCTGATATTCCAAAGTCCAAAATGTAACTTTCTCCCTGAGCACCAAGCGCCATCACAGTCTGAGATTATACGAGCTCCTGGTTGCTCTGCTCCATCAAACCTCCATCCCTAACACCCTCCAGCAGGATGTGGCTCAGTGGCTCAATACCCAGCCCTAGTCCTGACCTCTGCCTGCCTCTGCTTTAGAGCCTGCCCCAGGAAGGCCTTGCACCCCAGGAGGCTTCACTCTAGCTAGTCATCTCTCTCTTGTCCCAGAAACACTGAGAGGAAGAACTAAAAGTGTGTGTGTGGGGGGGGGGGTCTGGGAGCGCCTAAGAGGAGTCACCTAGAAAGAGAAAGCCAAGGATCATTTGCGGAAGAGAGATAAGGTGGTCAGAAAACAGGAAATGGTAGGCTGGAGTTGTTGGCTGGGGTAGGACAGTTGAGAATTTAGGGCTTCAGATCAAAGCCACAGGAAATGGTGGTTTTCTCAGAACCGGAAGAGCCTGTTCAAAGCCACACTTTCCCATCTGGGTGGGGTAGGCGATTCATTCACTGATTCACTTAATCATTGGCATTTGAAAGTATGAGAGGGCTGTTAAACAACCATTGATTGAGCACACGCCTGGGTGCCCCCCCCCACTGTGTTATGCCCTAAGGACACAGCAGTTGAGTAAAAGTGATCATCCCCCTGCTCCTCTGACTTCACAAACATTAGTGTCTAGACTGTTGCTACCCTCTGCAGCCCTGGCCATATGTGACTGCCAGCATTTTAAAAGTGCACAGCACAGAGGCCCACCAAGCAGCGGTTCTCACCCTGTGGGTCGCAACAGGGGTTGCACATCAGATATCATCCTGCATTATCAGATATTTACCTTATGATTCATAACAGCAAACGTATACTTACGAAGTAACAACGCAATAATTTTATGCTGGGGGGCAGGGGTCACCCACAACATGAGGAACTGCATCAAAGGGTTACAGCGTTAGGAAGGCTGAGAAGCACTGAGCTACAGAGACGGTTCAGGAGTGAAGAGCTTGTGTTCCTCTTATGAAGGACCTGGATTTGGTTCCCAGCACTCACAACTACCTGTAACCCCAAGGGATATGATACTCTCTCTCTTCAGCCTTCCACAGGCACCCGAATTTAACTATACGCAACTCATGCTCGCGTATACATACACACTTTAAAACACAAACCTTTTTCAATTTTCTTAATTTTCTTATGCGTATAAGTATTTCCCCTGCATGCATGTCAGAGTGTCACATATGTGCTGATGCCCTTGGAGGACAGACGAGGACATCAGATCCCCTAAGGCTGGAGTTATAGATGGTTGTGAATCGCCCTGTGGGTGTTGGAGATCCAACTCAGGTCCTCTAGAAGGGCCGCTAGCCAGTGCTCTTAACTGCTGAGCCAAGTCTCTGACCCTGTGACATTTTTTTTTAAACCCCCTGTGACATTTTTTAAAGCTACTATTTCTCAAACACCTTTCCCATCACTCCCTCAGCTCCCCAGCTGCCCCCTTCCCTAGCAGGCCATCACTGATACAGCCAAGGAAAAATTTCCCAAACACAGGCAGGCGTATACCTTTAATCTAACACTCCGGAGGCCGAGGCAGGCATATCTCTATGAGTTCGAAGCCAGCCTGGTCTAAAGAGATGGAGTTCCAGAATAACCAGGCCTACACAGAGAAACCCTGACTTGAAAAACAAACCAAACAAAAATCCCCAAAACATACATCTCATTGGGTCCTGGCCAACTTGAAATCCCTCAGGCCCTTACACTCCTCTGAACATAAAGCCCATGCTCCATGAACACTGGGGTGGATGTGCGGTCATGACTTAGGGTGAATGGCTTCCTTTCTAAGACTGGGTGCTTTCCTCTATTAGCAGACATCTTAATACCAGGTCCGTTTCATTTCAACATCAGTATGACTCCAGCTGGAGTTCATGATGTGCCCCATAACCCAGCTAATTGAAAGGTGGGTGGAGAATGGAAGATTCAAAGCCACTGTAGACAACTTAGCAAGATCCATCTTAAACAATAACTTTTTTAAGGCCTAGGGATGTTGCTAAGTGCTTCCCTGGCTCAGCCTGTGGAGCCTGGAGACTGGCAAATTCTACCCTACCCACCACCCACCCCACTCCCAGCTTCCTCCCCACCCCAGCTGGGGTTCTTCTCTCCTGGCCAAGGCCAGTTCCTCAAATGGGTCTGGCAGAGGCCGGAACTGACCAGGTGAGTGTGGTCAGTCACAGAGGTGACCACCTAAGATCCCATGACCAGAGTGGCAGGGCTTAGATCAACGCTGAGGTCCGGGGACACCCAAATCCAAATGCCCCTTGTCACAAAACAACCAAACAACACATGGGTCCATTCGCTGTCCAGCCACATCCTTCTGTTGTCCTCAGGTGACCTGCTTGCATGCCTGTGGTTTGGGGTTTGTTGGAGTTGGTGGCAGTGACTGGAGTTTTGGCACTCTCCCACTGGTGGGGGGGGGGTCTGGGGACAAATTCTCCTTCAAATAAAATTCCAATGTTTTCCTCAGTTGAGGCGTCTGCAGAGTAGAGAACAAACAGTGTGGGATTAAGTTTCTCTGAGAAAAGTGACCTCCTTGGGTGAAGAGCTGCCTCCCCTGGTGACAAGCCAGACTCCCCTCTCCCTTCCAGACACAGCAGTGAGGCAATCAATCCTAACTCCCAAGGCCACAGTCCTCTTTCCCCTGACACCCACTGTGACCTCAAAACTGTCACCACAAGAGGTTGTGGCTTTTCCTGAAATCAACTGGAACACCCTGACGGAGAGAACTGGGAAATAGACCCTGGAACCTCCCGGGACTGGTCTACACCAGCTCTGTCTAGTTACTAGGCAGGGTTCAGGGTCAGGTTGTAGAGACCAGGACACATGGTTAGACTGGCTGTTTCTTGAGGTCCTCAGGTTTCAGTAGCATATTCTACTGTGACAGGTACCAAACTGAACAGAACTGAAAGGGACATAGAAGTAGAGCTTAGAGCTAACTGGCTTCTACACACACACACACACACACACACACACACACCAGCCCAGCATCAGCTAACATGCTACCAGGATCTAGCTCTATAATACTTGGTCACTCAGCCACAATGCAGGAATCACGCTAGGAGAACAATTCTAGACAGAAAAGGCCACGGGTTATAGATTCCATTTACAATCAATATCCAGAACAGGTAAAGCCACAAAGACAGGGCACGGATTGGTGGTTGCCTGGACCTGAGGTAGAGGGAGAAGATTGACAGTTTAATGGAGATAGAGTATTTGGAGTGGAAAAAAAAATGTTCCAGAACCAGATAGAAATAGCATTCACAAGATACTGTGAACGTGCTAAATGTCATTTGTGAAGGTTATAGAATATGCATTTAAGCCAGGCAGTGGTGGCGCACGCCTTTAATCCCAGCATTTGGGAGGCAGAGGCAGGTGGATTTCTGAGTTTGAGGCCGGCCTGGTCTACAGAGTGAGTTCCAGGACAGCCAGGGCTACACAGAGAAATCCTATCTCGGAAAACAAAAACAAACAAACAAAGAATATGCATTTAACATAATAAATGGAAACATGAAAGGTCCTTGCCTTGGGCAGTTGGCTATAAAGGAGCCGACAACTCTGGTGGATGAGGAGTCCGTGGATCCAAGTGGACATGCCCACCAGAGCTGTGGTCTCCTCTCTAGGTTTCTCTTCACACACAACATTCCTCCCAATCAGGCAGGAACCCAAAGCAAACCACACTCTGCTCCCAGGGCCAGCCCATTGGAAGGGAGCGGATGGAATTTGGCTTCTCTGGGATGGGCTATCCACACCTTTGGGTCCAAGATGGAAACAGGAATGAGATAAGAAAAATGAGACCATAGGCAAGGCATGTACTCCAAGGGGCCAGCCCTCTCCCGGGCTGCTGCCTCCTGGAGCAGAACTCCAGATTATCAGAGAACTAGGACCGGGACCCTAGCCTTCAAGCCGTTATTGTGAAGACGTATGGCACGATAGATGGACAGAACTTACTTTTAGCAGTGATCTAATTTGAGGGAAGCCTCTTGAATATTTGAGCTTATGGCTTAAATTCATCCTGTGTTACTTTGTAAACAAAACAAAAAAATCAAAACAAAACAAAAATCCCATTAACTCAGTGACTTAAACCAATGCCTGTTTATTTTGTGTTTGAACACTGTGTGTGTGTTTGTGTGTGTGTGTGTAGTGTGTATGCATGTATGTGAGCGTGTTCGAGTATACACGCGTGTATGAGCATGCCCACCATGTGTGCACATGTGAGCATATTCACACATCTATGCATTTGTGTAAGCATGTTCATGTGCATGCACATATGACTGAGCTTCATGCATGTGCGTGTACACACATGTGTGAGCATGCAGGTAGAAGCTAGAGGACAACTTGGCTGTCCCTGGTTCCTCAGGACTCTCCAGCCTTTGTGTTTACTGAGAGGGTTCTCTCACTGGCCTGGAGCTTGCTAAGTAGACTAGGCCGAGTGGCTGGAAGGCCATGCTGGGAGCCACCTGACTCTACCTCCTCAGAGCTGGGATTATAGATGCTCAGCACCATGCCCAGATTGGCTGGTTGGTTGGTTTGTTCATTTGTTTTGGATTTATTTATTTATTTATTGGTTTTTTTCGAGACAGAGTTTCTCTTTGTAGCCCTGGCTGTCCTAGAACTCACTCTGTAGACCAGGCTGGCCTCAAACTCAGAAATCCACCTGCCTCTGCCTCCCAAGTGCTGGGATTAAAGGTATTAACCACTAATGTCTGGCTTGTTTGGGTTTTATAAAATATGTTTTGATCAGGTTTTCCCCTTCCCTGCCTCCTCCTTGATTCCTCCCCACCTCCTTCCCCCCTCCCCCAACTTTACGTTTTCTCTCTCTCTTAAAAAAAGAAAGAGCCGGCAGTGGTGGCCGGGAGACAGAGACAGGCAGATTTTTTTAGTTCGAGGCCAGCCTGGTCTATGGTGAGTTCCAGGACAGCCAGAGCTAAACAGAGAAACCCTGTTTGGAAGAAAAAGAAAAAAGAAAAAAGAAAAAAAGAAAAAAGAAGAAAGAAATCAAAACAACAAAACAACAAAAACGAGTACAGACAAAAAAAAAAAAAGCCAAAATGAAACAAACAAACAAAATGGAATCCATTTTGTGCTGGAGAACTCCTCCTGGGCACGGGCGGGCTCGGGCGCTGCCCTAGCAGGTGGTTCATATATCCAGTGGCACTCCACAGAGAAAAATGATTTCCCCTTTACCAGCAGATATCAATTGCAGATGGCTTCTTGGTTGAGGGCTTTGTGGTTTTGTTTTTGGTTTTGCTTTTAGCTTTTCGAGACAGGGTTTCTGGTGTAGCTCTGACTGTCCTGGGATTCTCTCTGTAAACCAGGCTGCTCTACCTGCCTCTGTCTCCCGTGCGCCCCCTTTACCCGGCTCTTTGTTTTGTTTTGAACATGGGTTCTGAGGATCAAACTTGGGTCCTCAAGCTTCCAGGGTGAGCATTTTACCAGCTGAGCTGTCTGTCTACCCTGTCCTACCCATGTGTTAGGTCACATCTGCATAGGACAGAGGTGTAGATGAGGTCACTGAGTTCCTCCACTGGAGCCTCACAAAGTTAAAAGTTGGGCATCAGCCAGGCTGGACTCTTCTTTCAAGGTTGTGAAGAAGAATCTACTTCCAGGGTCATTCAAGCTGTGGAATTCTTCCAGTCAGATGGGCTGACTCCATCCCTGCAATCCCAGCACTCACGGTGCTGAGTCAGGAGAATCAACTTTGAGTCCAGCCTGGACTAACAGAGCAAGAGCATGTCTTAATTAAATTAATCGATTGATTCATTCATATCTGCTAGGTACACAGGGATCCAGCCCCCTTCCATCCCAGCACAGCGAGGGTCTTGGCATTCTCTTCTGGATCTTCCCCAACTGGCTAGGAAGCAGGATAGAGAGCCAGGCAAAGGCGGATTTTTCTAGAACAAAACCAGAATATACTATGGCTTGGAGCCCTTGGGTCACATTCTCCTGGCCATAGCTCAGTCCATGACCTCACCGACTGCAGAGGAAGCTGAGAAAGGAAATTTGAATCTGGGAAGGACACAGCATGCTGGCTACATGTTTATTGCCCACTGTTACAATTTAAATGGTTGTGAGCCACCATGTGGTTGCTGGGAATTGAACTCAGGACCTCTGGAAGAGCAGTCAGTGCTCTTAAGCACTAAGCCATCTCTCCAGCCCTGTTTTTTGCTTTTTTTTTTTTTAAGGGGGGATGGGGAAGGATTCTCTGCGTAAACCTTCCTGTCCTTGAATTCTCTGTAGACCAGGCTGCTCTTGAACTCAGAGATCTGCCTCAGCCTCCCGAGTGCTGGAATTAAAAGTGACTGCTGAGTCGGGCAATGGTGGCACACGCCTTTAACCCCAGCACTTGGGAGGCAGAGGCAGGCGGATTTCTGAGTTTGAGGCCAGCCTGGTCTACAGAGTGAGTTCCAGGGCTAGGGCTACACAGAGAAACCCTGCCTCGGAAAAAAAAAAAAGTGACTGCTGACACACCCACCAGAGTTCTTAGAGTACTTATCTCTTACTTATTGTTATTGTTGTTACTGTTATTGTGTGTGCACATGCATATATATGAGTACAGACACGTGCATGCTATGACACATAGGTGGAAGTCAGAAGACAACTTTCCACTGAGCATTGCAGGGACCGACCTCAGGGCATCTGGCTTGCCCAGCATCACTTTTACCCACTGAATCTTCTCACGACCCTTGTGGGTTTTCCTTCCTCCAGTACCATTCTCTTAGTCAGTGGCAGCTCAGCCGGAAGATCTGCTCATGTGATGGGCCTAGGGCCATACAGGATGGCTCACAAACTGGCCAAGAACACTCGCTCCTGGCCACCCCTAGGCAGACAGTTCAGCCGCTTAGATCATTGCTGCACCTAATTAGGGGTAGGACACAGTCCAGATTCCTTCAAGATCATCGCCATGCTTTCCTCAGGGAGGCTGAGGGGCCCCAGCAAGGCAGGCCCAAGGATGACCCTAGCTTCACCCTCACTGGTCTGTATGTAGATAGTGCCTGGTTTTCTTTTTAAATCTAACTCTAGAATTTTTTTTTTTTTTTTTTTTTTTTGGTTTTTCGAGACAAGGTTTCTCTGTGTAGCCCTGGCTGTCCTGGAACTCACTCTGTAGACCAGGCTGGCCTCAAACTCAGAAATCCACCTGCCTCTGCCTCCCAAGTGCTGGGATCAAAGGCGTGCACCACCACCACCCGGCCTAGCTCTTGGATTTAAGAATCAGAAAATTAAGTCCCAAAGCCAAGCACAAATACCCTGGTCCAGAGAGTGTCTAAGTGACACTGAGGCTGGGATCCCTGCCTGCCTGCCTTGAGGCAGCAAGGGTGTGGGAAAAGAAAGTGTGGACAAGCAGAACCAAGGACATAGGCCTCCGCTCTCAGGCCCACCCCGTGCTGCCCCCAGCGAGCACAGCAGAGATAGATGTTCCAGCCCTGGCCCCAGAACATAGCATGGTTCTATATATCCCTTTGGTCATGGTCCTCCTGAAGTCACAGGACTGTATGCAGTGTGTGAGAAGAGAGAAATATAGGAATCTCACCACCTACTTGCCCCGTAGCCCCATACAGTGGCAAGGATCATAGAAGTCCATGGCCTAAGCCCAGTCTGCCTCTGTCACTCAAGCCTCCAAGGCCCCTCCCCCAGCAGTGTGGAACAGAATGTGGGAAAGAAACTCAGAGTTTAATATATATGAATGTCTAGCCCCCAGCAAGCCACTCAGGACATCTAACATTTGGCATAATGCCTGACCCATGTCTTCTCCCCCTGATGGGTTGTCCTGTCAATCCCCCTGCATGAGTCAGTTTCTGGAAGAAGTGAGAATGTTCCATGAGGCGGAGGACTTGACAGGCCTATCCCCACTCTGTAGCTTACTTTTAATATACTGTGGCATGCTAATGCTTACACATGTTCCCGTTCCAGTGAAATCTCAGCCTCCAGTGCCTGATTAAACTAAACTAATAGACCTTCAAAAGTAAGGTTTGTAGGGTGTGGTGGCTCATGTCTGAAATTTCAGCACTCAGGAAGCTGAGACAGGAGGCCCACCTACAAGTTCAAAGTTAGTCTGGGCTATATTGTGAGTGTCAGGTCAGCCTGGATTGGAGAGAGAACACTTACACACTACACAGACACATACACATATTTCACACACTTACTTGCATGGAGGCAAATGGCTGAAAGAGATTTCTTGTAACCAGAGAACAAGAAAAGAGCATTGTTGCCTGCAATGTAAAGGCTTGGTTGCATATCACAGGGAAAATGAAGACTGCCTATCAAGCAGACTGTAGATTTCTTCAAGTGGAGTCTCTGCTGGGATAAAGGTTCAGATTCTGCAATAAAGCTGTTGGGAGAGGGAGGTAATACATCAGGGAATTTGGAGACAAGGTTTAAAAGCACTCTCATTATTCTACAGATTTGGTGGCTGAAAACCGCATGCATTTCCAAGATCTTTCGTATCTGTCCTTCAAACAAGGAACAAAAAAGAAAAGAAAATTTTAATTTGCTTTAAAAAAAAAAAAAAAGCCCTTCTAAATGAAGAGTCTGAGTGGGTTTAAAATCCATTTGCTGAAAGTATTTAAATGCAACATTATTCCAGTTTCTTCCTAAGACCAACTGATTGACATGAGAGAAGATGAGAATTTGCAAGCCAATTTTGAGCAAAACCTTGCCATAATTGGTGGATGGAATTGAAAATTAATGTCACGATTTCCTGAGCTGAGCCCCACAATGCACCTCGTCCGTCTGGATCTAGGTGTCTTCGTGAGGCCTGTTTTTCCTCCCTGGCAGCCATTAAAAACCGAACTTTGAAATAAACCAGATTTAAAATGAGACATTCAGATCCTGGCCCCACAAAGTGTAAAACCAAGATTTTTTTTTTTTCCAAAAAATACACAAGCATATTCTATCACGTTGTTCTCGTCATGAGAGAGAGAAACTAATTTCAGCTAAAATGAAACACCGTGAAATGATTTTAAGATATTGCTTATTTTTTTAATTTATC
Source organism: Mastomys coucha (assembly GCF_008632895.1). Classification (NCBI taxonomy): domain Eukaryota; kingdom Metazoa; phylum Chordata; class Mammalia; order Rodentia; family Muridae; genus Mastomys; species Mastomys coucha. The sequence goes on along the minus strand of NW_022196911.1, from coordinate 95,129,768 downwards.
ATAGTCTATATAGTTTTATGATGTACATAATATCCTGCATGAACTTGTATGTCGTGTGCATGTTTTATAATGCACATGTTTTTATAATGTAAGGTTCATATGCATTCATATGCATAGCTTCTGTATATTTCTATAAAGTTCTACGTATGAACGTTATAAACAGACGGGAGCTGCCGTGACTACTCCACATTTTTTATTGATGGTTTATGTGAACAATAAACTCTGAATTGAAGGATGTTGGCAGTGCCCATGTCCCCTCCAGTCCTGGCACCAGACTACATGGGGCCTAGCCCTGCCCTGGGTGTGGACACACCATAAAGATGTTCCTGGATTGGGCCTGGCTTACCCTGTAAGGGCAAGGGGTCAACTAAAAGCTTCAGGCATGTGTGTTTTTATAGGTAAGAAGGTACAGGTCTAAAGGAATCAACAGAGGGCAAGAGCTGCCCCGTTGTAAAGCACATGACCTCCTCCTCTAGCAAAAGAAGATCCTGCCTCACCTTTTAGTCCCAGCACTCAGGAGCCAGAGGCTCAGGGATCTCTCTGTGAGCTTGAGGCCAGACTGATCTACCTACAGACTGAGTTTCAGGACAGCCAGGGCTACACAGAGAAACACTGTTGCAAAAAAACAAAAACAAAAACAAAGAACAAAGAACAAAAGAAGAGGAAGAGGAGGAGGAGGAGGAGGGGAAAGACAAGAAAAAGAAAACCTGTCACTTCTCTTCCTCCCTCTTCCCCTCAAGGAGAAAGAGCTAAAGGCTGCTGACTCAGAGGGCCTCGGAAGGACCTGAAAAGTTTCTTTTTTGGCACAGCGCAGCTAACTGGCAATGGAGGAGGTATGAATTCAGACAGCTTGAGACTGGGCCTGTGGCTTTTCACTGCTCTGCTGCCTGGCCCTTAATGTGGAGTCTGGTCCTTGGCTACCAAGATGATCACAACAGTCTCTGCTGGAGAGTTGTTTGCTGTGAGTTTCAGATTGGCATGCTGCAAATTAAGCCTGGGATGTTTAAGAGGCTAAACACCCAGGTCAGCTACAAGAACCTCTCCCCAATCTTTTAGGTCCATCACAAGCCAGGCATAATGGTATATTGACAGGTTATTTCTCTGCCGCCAGTGAAATGAGCCAATTCAAGCTAGATTAGGTTATATTAAAGGAAGGTTTATTGGGAAGCTGCACTCGGGCGGGAGTGTTCACTGGCCATAAGGACAGAGGAGTTGCCATGGGGAAGGGGGTGTTGTAGGGGAGAGAGAGGAAGGGTTGTGCGGACAGAGAGAAAGAGAGAACAAAATGTTTGGAATATACAGAGAGGAGCCTCTGGGGAAAGGGCAGCCTAACCCTTGGGCTGCAAAGTTCAAGGATGGGGGCTGGGTATGCCAGGTAGGGACTGAGGGATGCTGGGAGAAACTGGAGGCCAGGTCAGCTTTGGTATGTAAAATATGTACCACAGTCTCTTGAGCTGGGGTCCAAAACCAAACAGTATGTACCTGTGATTCCATCACTTGGGGAGGCTGAAGGGAGAAGATTGCAAGTTTGAAGCCAACCAGGGCTACATGAGAACCTTGTCTCAAAAACAGACAGACAGACAGACAGACAGGCTGCACTTTTGCCGCCTATGAAGCTGCTCAGCCTCTCCTGAAGCAACATGACTTTCCTGAGGCATGGCTGTGGCATTTGTTCCCTCCCTGTGCTTTTCCTGTCTGTTGGCTTTCTCAGTACTTTCATTGCCCAGAGCAGAAAATCCAAGCTGCCAAGGCCAATTTATAATGAACCACTGTTCTCTATTCCCAAACCTTTGAATTAGTCACCTACACAGACAGAAAGGAGTTCTGGTGGTTTGAATGAGAATAACCCTGATAGGCTCCTATCTTTGAATGCTTAGTCCCCAGAGTTGGTGGAACTGTTTGGGAAGGATTAGGAGGTGTGGCTTTCTTGGGGGAGATGTGTCACTGGGGTGGGCTTTGAGGTTGCAAAAACTCCAGACATTCCCAGTTAGCTGCCTCTGTCTCACGACTGTGTCTCAAGATGTAAGCTCTCAGCTACTGCGCTAGTGCCCTGCCTGCCTGCCTGCCTGCCTGCTGCCTGCCTGCCTGCCTGCCTGCTGCCTG